>NC_074725.1:16676897-17276897 GCF_947242115.1 Biomphalaria glabrata | reverse complement strand
AAAATGTAAATGTAGGTCACTTAATTCCAGGTTCTGCTAGCTTAAATTCTGATTTGAGATGCTACACATTACTGTAAAAAAAAATATACAAGCATTACATGACCTGCAGAAATTTTATGTTAACTAATTACTGTTTTTTCAAATATTGTTAAAAGTCTTTGTTGACATAACCAATGTGTCTTTCTTCAAACACAATTTTGTCTTATTTCCTTTTATACTCTTTCAGACCTGAAAGAAAATCTGATAAGTTCGCAAAGTTCAGTCATTAAAAACTGCACTGACCAAAATATTTTATGTCCAGATTGGGCTGCCATTGAGGAATGTACGAAAAATTCAGCATACATGAAAATCAATTGCAAGCACAGTTGTGGGCTTTGTTAACTAAACTACTGTGTCTGTGTGCCTCACACATTATGAGGTCATGGATTCAGACTTAACATTTAAAAATACTTATTCAATGTAGATCTTGTTTGAGTATTCACAAGAATATTTGTAATCAATAATAAAATTAAATATAACAATACATATTTGTTATTTTTCTAAATCAGCCTAAACTTTATTTTTAAAAAAAAATTTGAGTTATAAAATTTGTTAAGTATCATTGGAATAATTGAATTATCATTTACAACGTATGTTGTTTTTTGGCTAACACAATATGCTCTACTAAGAACATTTTTTTTTCATCATCTGTCAGTCTTCTATGGACAAATACTATCTAACATCAGAGAAAGAAAAAAAAAAAGAGACTTTTTAAAATTTATTAAAAGAATTCATATTCAATTGAACATATTAAATGTACACAAATGTTCTATAATAAGACAATAAGCAATGCTCATAACACCATTTCCAAATAAAACAGTGGTGTCACATTTCACATCAATGGAGTTAAAAGAACAGAACAAGAGAATCAGACACCTCCTGTGATATTTCTGAACAAAACTTGAAAAAGTACCGACAGTGGGCACTCAATCATACAATATGAACAAAAAGAAAATGAAAACAACAAAAAAAAAAAAAAAAGCATGTCAAGATGATATATCTGATGTTCGTCTTATTTTGCTAGCCAACATTTTGCCATATCCTCCTCGAGCTTCATCAAAATCTGTCCTATATTCATCTCTTACCTACAATATTTGAAAAAAAAAATAGTATTAAGAAAAAAAAAGTCTTGTAAATTTAAAGTTAGTGACTATGTCACAAGATTAACAAAATAAAGTGACAATAATATACCATTAATGTAAACCGAATGAATTCAGTAACATCTATCCATGAAAAGTTCAAATCAGTGACTTGGTAAGAATGACATCAATGTATTTTTATGCAGATTTTAGTTTAGAGGAAGAGAACTAAGATTGTTGATCTTAATTAAGTTAAGTAAAAATGTGAAATGCACATTTAAAAGGCCTGAAGTAGAGAATGATGGCTTGTAGAAAACCAAATGATTTTTTCTTTTATTTTAAGCTCATACATATGGAAGTGCTGCAAACGGTCATAGATTAATTTTTGCTTAAACATTTAACAAGCAATGTTGAAAATTCCTCTTGTCTTACTGCAGGTTTACAGGGTGAAGGTTGTTGTAAGACTAGCACTACATCCAAATGTCTTTTTTTTTGGTAAAAGGATTAAACAATATTTTTTTAAATAATAAATTGTATTAAGTCTTCTGTTAATTTTTTTTTTCCAAATCCCAAAAGCCAGAAATATTCTTTAAGTATTAGTAAATACCTGGCCACCAGTCTTTCCTCTTCCATATTGACGACCCTCTTTGAACCCAGCGTCCCAATCTGTACGAATAATTCTGTCATCAAGACGTGTGCCATTGACGTATCGCATACAATTTTCAGCATCTGGTCTAGTATAGTATCTGACGTAATTAAGGATTATAATTAAAAACTGGAAAGGAGAGAAGGACATTTTTTAAATAATATTATATGAATTTTGACCAAAAAAAAAAAAAGCAATTAAAACTAATAATTTTTAAATTACCTTCAGTATCAAAACTTTTATAAATGTCAACTATAAACAAAAAACAATTAGTGCATTCTGAGATTTAGAATTTTGGTTATAGAATGCTAAATTTTTATTTTGAAATGATTAACTCTACTACCACACAATTATAAACACAGATTTTATTTAATTCTATCTTTTTATTTCTAAATTAATAATGAGCCTTTTATAAAAATATTATAATTAATATTTAAGGGTCAAACTTGTTAAAATAGTTCTTTAATCATATTACATTTATATATAATTAATGAAAAGTAATGGTTCCTGAAAAAAAAACAACTGAATTCTAAGAAATCTTGAGCAACATGAGTTGCAATATTAAATTTTGATGTTATAGCTTAGCTTATTGTTAGTTATAACATTAGAAACAGTGATTTCTGCTCTTAAAATGTAATTTAAGTTAAGTATATCTTTTGTTATTCTATAGAGTCTTCAAGAAATTAAAACTATAGATTCTGTACATAAAAAATACAATGTAGGCATGTTTTGTTTCTTTGGATATGTTTAGGATCAATAATATTTTATTTTTAATAGTTTAAACGTTTTATTTCTTAATTTTAGGACGCTGTTTCTAATATTTCATACTATATATTATATTGAAAAATCTGTAAAATGATTTGTATTTCATGAGAATCTATGTATTTGATATAAGACTAATTGTCTTTTAAAAAATATATGTATTGCTTCAAAATATTGGTGAAAATTAATTTGCTAGAAAAAAAAAATAGCTTTAAATTATTACTCGAATATATTTACTTTTGATTAAAAATAAATACTCATTAGAATGAACTTAATTTAAAGGACAGTCAAAAGTCAAGATATTTGGATTTTAAAACGAATATAAGAAAAAAAAAAAAGGCCAAGTATAACAGAATTCCATATGGGTTAAGTTCTTTAAAACCTATTTCCATTTCAACCAAAGCTAAATGTTACTAAGTATGCAGGCAACCAGTAAAGCTATCTATTTGTAGAAGTACGATTAAAAAAAGGATACTCCACGAAACAGAATCCGCAAGGCGTTTTCTGAACCTTATCTAACCCCATAATAATTTTCTTAACATCTCCAGCTCGACTGAATAGTTCATAAATTTGAGCTTCACTGGTGAAGAATGACAAGTTTCCGACATACAGTGTTGTACTTGTTAGGAGAAACTTTTCTTGTTCTCCTCGATTACCCTATTAACAAAAAAAAAAAAAAAATTAAAAAAATAAGAAAACATTATTAAATGTTCAAGAGGAAACAAACTTTTAGCAAGAAAGAAATGTCTACATTCCGCAATATCACGCATAAAATTAATTGTAAAATGTTGTCATAAACTGACCCCTGTTTGTTACATAAAACCAGAAATAGAATTACAAGTATAGAAAAGTATCTTCATAAGATTGGGGAATACAATGTTTGTCATGGAGCTGAAGAGTGCAAGGCCATTTTGAATAACAAATTATTAATTCTTTCTTTGGTGGAATTATTGCATCACAAGGTCTTGGCAGTATGTTGTTGACAGGTTTTCCACCAGCTTTAAAAATAACAGACGGTAAACCAGGCGCAATAGAGAAGCTTGGATAGTTAAAAAATGGGAAATGATAAAAGATATTTTAAAATGCATTGGTAGTTTGGGGATGGAATTGATGGTAGTAATGTGTTTAAATTGAATTGTACATTTATTGAGTGTGTATATTATTAAAGTGATTCCTATCCAGAATGAAAGCTTTGTATTTATTTTTATAGGATCTCAGTTTTTGAATTTATACTTTACATTTGTATCTCTGGCATCACAATATTCAGTAGTTGATTAAAAGGAGAGTACTATATGAAATTGAGCACCAGAAACGTATTGTCTGATAAACACAATCTCATTGTAACATCAAGTAAACACATTGGGACATCAAACACCAAACGTATTGTCTCAATGTTCATATTATATACACGTGAACTACTGGTGTTATGACAAGAGATCAATGGAAGTAATAAAATAGATTTTAGACAATATTTTTTTGTATCAACGTCCACAGAACAAACAATATTACAGAGAAAGTTTGTGTGATAAGGGCTTGGTGGCTTACTAATACTTCACATGTTTTCCAAGGGGTCTTGGAGTCGAATCCCAGTGAAGACTAGCATTTTAAATTTCAGAATTTTTAGGACAACACTGAGTCCACCCAACTCTGATGGGTACCTGACATTAATTGGGAAAAGTAAAAGTGGTTGATTATTGTGTTGGCTGCATGACACCCTTGTAAGCCATCTGCCATAGAAACAGATTGCAAGGTCTAAAAGGGGTACTATTTTTTGTTGTTTTACTAGTTTGTGTGATAAGCACTAACTCAGATGCAGCCCCTGAAAGGTCCACCCATGGCCATCTATTTGTTAAGCAATCTAAGTTTCAATATTTTCATTATGAATTTTAGAAACTATGAACTACTAACTATGAACAAACACAATCCTATTTATTACTGTTTAGCCAGCTGACATTATTATTAATTTAATTACAATAATAATATTCATAAGTATTGAATAAGCTGCTTGTAATGAAGAAATGGTTTAGTGTGAACAGGATAAAAAATCATCTAAAATGTTGGTTGCCCAATAGACAAAGGTGTTTGCCTAATTAAAAGTTCTTCCCTTTGGTCAAGTGTCGAAAGGACCTTTGACAACAATGCGAAATGAACATCAGTAACTAATAACAATAAACACTGCCTCTAAATATTGTTTTTAAAAATGTGTAAAATTATGTACATACAACATGCATTTATTTAAAATACCAAAATAAACATATTCAGTAAATTATTATTTGCTCGTACTGTAGCAAAAAAAGAGAAATATTAGTAAAATTTAATATTGTAACCCTGTTCCTCCCTGACTAACCATTTTTTCCACGTGCGAAGTAGGGTGATTTCTGTTTATGCTGTTCGGTGTAAATGATTTTAACTAGCGTGTAAATGTGTTAAAAAACTTTAGTTATGATTTTGGATTTCTTGACTGAGGATTGTTTTCTTTAATTTCTGTTAGTGAATCGGGATAGGTAACTTTGATTCTAAGGAGATTGTGACATTATTTCTTTTTACCAGGGATGTAGATTGATCATAGTTAGATTGTGCTTAGTTCTACAATTAGAGATACCAGCGATCTGAGAATCTGTGATTTATTATATAAATTTTGTGTCATAACTTTATTATGTGAAATAATAAACTGTGGTATGTATAAATGTTATTACAAAATCATCAAAATTAATTATTTAATAACATATGGTTCGCTTTTAGATTGCATCTAAAATCTTCCAGCTTCAAAATTATATTTATAAAGTTTAATTTTTATTATTTCATGTTTTTGAGAGCTAAAAGTGACAGACCACACAAAACAGCAGCTACATGTAGCAATAATAGAATAATTATATGGGCCCGGGGTATGTTACAATAAAATGAAATTCAATTTATATTTAGATCTACAGATTTTGATATCTACAATATATAAACTAGTCTAAATAATAGATCTAGAATCTAGATCAATAAGATTCAATATTATAATAGGGTCACTATAATAATAATAGAGTTTATAGACAATATAGATCATGTCTATCTAGATATCGACTTAGAATTCAGATCTCTAGAATTTATATTGGTCAATGAAACGTAGAAGGCCGCATGGTCATGCAGTTTGCGTGCAGGACTGTCACTCGGACTTTTGTCACTTATTGATGGTCCCAGGTTCAAAACCTGCACGCTCCCATCCCCCGTCATCCTGCGGGAGGTTTGGAATTTAATTATCTTCAAATCTAAAGGAACATCCTTAACATGTAAATTGTTATGACATGATTAGGAATTAGTTATTTGTTTCGGGAATAGGGTAAAATTTTACTTAGCGACGATGACGTAAAGTGGGTTAAAAACAACGTCATCAGTCCCATAGGAGAAAACATTAAAAAGATATTGGAGCTGGAGATACCTACAACCCAGAAGCAGGTTAAGAGTTTATTAGGGCTGGTAAACTATTACAGAAAATTTATCAGGAACCTGGCAGAAATTGTGAACCCGCTAAATAATTTACTGAGAAAAGGGCAACCACAGAAAGTTACATGTGACTCGGAGTGCAGGGAGGCAATAGAAAAGATTAAAAAGATTTTCTCAACTGACCTGACACTAAGACTGCCGGACAAGGAGAAAGTGTTCTACGTATCAACGGATGCGTCAGGGAGCGCTATTGGGGGATGTTTAATGCAACAATATGAGTGCCTGCATCCCATAGCGTATGTCAGCAGGAAACTGTCAGAAGCGGAGAGAAGATATAGTGTAGTGGAAAGGGAGGCACTGGCAATAGTATGGGTGGTGACAAAGTTAGAAAGTTATTTGTTGGGCAAAGAATTTTGTTTGCTCACTGATCATAAACCTCTCCAGTTCATGCAACAGAAAAGCATGAAGAATGGAAGAATATGTAGATGGTTCCTGATACTGCAGAATTTCAAATTTGAAATAAAGGCAATAAGCGGAAGTATCAATATAGTGGCGGACATGTTGTCTCGAGTTACGTTGAGATAGGTGAAGGAGCATATAACTTGAACACAGTTGATTTTGTTTTAATTTAAGTAATCGATTTGGCTAGTAGTCATAATTAGATGGGTATTAGGTTGTGTTAAATATCTTTGATTAGGATATTTATGTTATTTAAAATATATATGCTATTGTGTTATTTTTAGATTAGCTCATGTTGGTTATTTATTTCGGGTAGTATGTATGAATTGTATGTATGTTTGTATGAATAGAAAGGGCATTTATAAGGCGACGATGTAGTTACATCACGAAAAAGTAAGTTTTATAATTTATTCTTTGTATTTGATCATGATCATACATCAGTAAAGAGTTAGGTTGTGTGGGGACAAGTAAGTGGAGAGAGGAAATAAATACACTTGTAAATGCCCGAAAGAACGTTAGGTGTATAGTGGGAGAACGAGTATTGATAAATGTCAATTTGTCATATAAGGTAAATTGTCTGTCCTGACGTGAGAGGGAAAGCGGTGTAACCTCTGGAACGTGATGTGATGAAGTATAGATAGATACCTAGAGTGTCAGCGCAAACGAACTATGTCTAGCATCACATTGGACAGTATCAGTTAGTGACACGTGAGGGAAATATGTATTCAGAGGAACTTGATTGTGGACACAGGAAGAGAAGTTGAAATCGCAATCAAGACTCAAGTTGTGTTGTCTTTTATGTTTCCCTACATTTTGGCCCTTGCACATTGTAAGACTAAGACAGTAGATTAAAAAATTGACAGGCAATTTTTTTTTAGCGGGAGGGGGAGAAGTTGTTATGACATGATTAGGAATTAGTTATTTGTTTCGGGAATAGAAAAAGTTTTACTTAACGACGATGACGTAAAGTGGGTTAAAAAACAGGGTTAAAAAACAAGAACGCTCTAAGTGACGCTAAAAAGAAGACGCTTCTTGTAGAGCAGTAGAATAGATACGGATTTACGGACATAGCTGACATCGGACGATTCCCCTCTTGATTATTAAATATATTTGTAGAACAACATCAGCATCGACTACATATTTGATTGTTTCGGCCTTTCGCCGGTGTTACTGAAGTAGTTGAGTTCAGCGTTACTTCCAGTCAGATCTACACTAGATATATTAATAATATTTCCAAGAATCAACACCGCGCGGGAGACATTTGGTGGCCCTGAAAGTCAGTCAACTTCCAAAAACAAGGCAAAGAATTAAAACCTTTTTTTTAAACTAAAAGCATTCAATGGCTTGCTGGTCATGTGGTACGCGCTCTAAAATGTCCCTCAGTGTTCTCGATGCTCCCGAGTTTGAACCCTGTCCACGCCATCATCCTACAAACAAAACAAACATGCAATAATAAAATTAAATTTACCCTGAAATGCTGATCTCTGTATTGGCTTAGTGCTACTGATCCTGATGGAAGTTTCCGTTTACTCATTTTTTGAAATTAAAATTTAGAATCCAACCAATTCAGATTCTGAGATGGTAAAAAATAAATAACTTTTTATAAGATTCTTTTTCAAGACCTAAAAATCACAGTCACATTAACTGATAAAATTACACCAGAATCAGTGAAACTGACTAGATTTAGTCTACTGTCAATGAAAAATTTATTAAAATGATCAATTCAAATATTAATTTGAACTGAAAACAGAAAGTGAAAGTCAAAGGAGACACTCAGACAGGCTTCACTGGGTGAAAATGAGTGAGCCACACTGCCCGACACTGTGAGGCTGATAACTTTAGACTCTAGATCTAGATTAAATCTCGAGTGTCGTCTTTATCAAGACAACACATCTAGATAAGATAAAAATGTTAGTTTAAACGGCTTTGAAATTTAAAGTAAAATAATGTTACAATGCTGTTTTGGAAGTTTTATTTTCATTATTATCAGTAATGTGTTTACTTTTAAGCGGAAGTCCGTTATGGCAATTTAAAAAACCACTACATTTTAGATATATCACATACGGAACAAACGTAAATGTTTTGTTTTTTTAGATATTAATTATTATACATTTAGATCTATTAATTGTACTATTTCGTTATATTTAACATTATTTTCCCACTATTGTATCGCAAATATTTTTAACACCTGGATCTAGATTCTAATTTTGAAAGGAAGAGTACCATGGACATAAATAGATCTAAATATAGACTGGAAAAAAGAAATAACTTCATGTAACTTGAAAAGTTGCATGATCTTCAGTCTTAGAGATTTTAAACAAAACTACATTGCTCATAAATGCTGTATATTGTATAATAAAGTACACAAAATTGCAAGTCACTAATTTTCGTTTCATAAAACTCTTTCTAATCGACCAGTCTATATTTATTTATGACTTACGTCTTATGTCTATGAAGAGTACGTTTTGTAAAGGGAAATAACACTTTTAATAATGATTATAAGTCAAAAATAAATAGCCTCCCTTTGTTAATTCACAATGGCTATGTCTATCTCAATGGAATTCAAACTTTTGTCATGATAAAAAAAAAAATAATTAAAAATAATTGACAACTTTTCATTATCCTCTCGAACTAAAATTCGCACTATGACTTGTGATTTGTGAAACCCTATTTTATTATAATTTCATAAAGAACACTTCAGAATTTATCAAATTTATTAACGGGATTATATGAGACCTACTATTGTTATTATGGAAATGAATTAATTTTCATTCTCTCGCACTGTTAAGCTTGGGGACACAACTTTTCGTTGACCCGACAATTCGTTCACCCGACATTTCGTTCACACAATATCTCGTTCACCCATCATTTCGTTCTCCCGACAATTCGTTCACCGAACCATTGTTCACGACTTTTCGTTCACCCGACAATTCGTTCACCTGACATTTCGTTCACAAAAGTTTCATGTAAACAAATTAAACACGCGACGAGAATATATAATATAAAAATATGTTACTATCCAGTGAACGATTTGTCTGTGAACAATTTGTCGGTGAACAAATTGTCAGTGAAGGATTTGTCGTGAACCAACGGTCAGTGAACAAGTTGTTGGTGAACAAGTTGTCTTTGAGCAAGTTGAAGGAATAGTTGGGTGAAGGAATAGTCGGGTGAACGAAAAGTCGGGTGAACGAAATTATGGGTGAAAGAATAGTCGGGTGAACAAGATGATGGATGAACGAAATGACGGGTGAACGAATTGTCGGGTGAACGAGATGATGGGTGAACGAAATGACGGGTGAACGAATTGTCGGGTGATTGAAATGATGGGTGAATGAATTATCGTGGAACCGTCAAGCTTTGTTAAAGGGAAACAAAAATTCATTGTACGGTAGTCCACTGAGAATTTTTCTGATGACGTGGCAGGTCTGCGGCAATACTGCCTTTGACAGGTATAATTATTATTATTTTTATTATTATTTATATTGCATATATACATCCAGTCTTCCAAGAAAATTATTAAATTGTATTTTTCTTACAACTTCTTCTTATAGAAATGTCCCTTTGACATATAGCCACCCGACGCAAAATTATTGTATCGAAAGTTTCTATAAAACTAAATTTTGTTTTGATTTGTATAAATGTACAGGTATAATTTTTGTTAAAAGTATACATTGTGACAACATTCTTTGTGCTTCTAAAAAAAAATATAATGAATTCAATGAGTTCCACCTTCCTACCAAATCTAGGACCCATCCTACTGAACGGCTTTACACCAATTTTTGTTGAACCTTCAACATCTTTAATAAAATATTCAAATTTTTGAGTATCTAAAAGCAGCACTACTACACCCCCCTCGCCCTCTCTCCAAAACACACAAGTCATTCCTCCCATCGTTTTTCTCCCCATCCCAGCACTCTAGTGGATGAGATGTGTTTTGACGTTGGCAGACGACCAACAGCACTAGCCAATTAGACAACATGCACTAGGACGCTAACTATGTCGTCCAAGTCTCGTTTCTGTTCCATTATTATTCCAAGTTCTTCTGTCGATCATTCACTTCCGAGTTCTTCTGTCGATCATTCACTTCCGAGTTTTTCTGTCGATCATTCACATCCGAGTTCTTCTGTCAATCATTCCCTTCTAAATTCTTCTGTCAATAATTCACTTCCAAATTCTTCTGTCACTCATTCACTTCCAAGTTCTTCTGACAATCATTCACTTCCAAGTTCTTCTGACAATCATTCACTTCCATGTTCGTCTGTCGATCATTCACTTTCACCTCCGTGTTACATTATCAGTTGTTCAATCATTCACCTTAATATTGATTTTTTGATTGCTCGATCCTTCAAAGTTCACATTCAGTTCACTGGCCTATACATGTTTCATTGTCGACTGTTTTGACTATTCACCTTCATGATTACGCTCGAAGCTTCTATCAACTCACTCTGTCTGGTACAATTTGTGTACACGTTAATTCCCCCATTTCTTATTTGGGGATCAAGCTGAACCTTTGTTCAATTATTCATTGTCCCAAACAAACCATGAATCGAATCAAAAAGTTAAACAATCAATTAATTAATTATTGGTAATTGATAAATTTAGTTTGATATTGATTAAGGGAAATAAATCTTACAATACTAATATTGATAACCTTTTTTTTAAATTTATTTTTTTTTTTTATTATTTTACGTGTTTTTCGTTTGCTGAACTTTTTTGATTGATTAATGACCTATTCTTGTTGGATTGTCTATTTATTAATGACCTATTCTTGTTGGATTGTCTATTTATTAATGACCTATTCTTGTTGGATTGCCTATTTATTAATGACCTATTCTTGTTGGATTGTCTATTTATTAATGACCTATTCTTGTTGGATTGTCTATTTATTAATGACCTATTCTTGTTGGATTGTCTATTTATTAATGACCTATTCTTGTTGGATTGTCTATTTATTAATGACCTATTCTTGTTGGATTGCCTATTTATTAATGACCTATCTTGTTGGATTGCCTATTTATTAATGACCTATTCTTGTTGGATTGTCTATTTATTAATGACCTATTCTTGTTGGATTGTCTATTTATTAATGACCTATTCTTGTTGGATTGTCTATTTATTAATGACCTATTCTTGTTGGATTGTCTATTTATTAATGACCTATTCTTGTTGGATTGCCTATTTATTAATGACCTATCTTGTTGGATTGCCTATTTATTAATGACCTATTCTTGTTGGATTGCCTATTTATTAATGACCTATTCTTGTTGGATTGTCTATTTATTAATGACCTATTCTTGTTGGATTGTCTATTTATTAATGACCTATTCTTGTTGGATTGCCTATTTATTAATGACCTATTCTTGTTGGATTGTCTATTTATTAATGACCTATTCTTGTTGGATTGTCTATTTATTAATGACCTATTCTTGTTGGATTGTCTATTTATTAATGACCTATTCTTGTTGGATTGTCTATTTATTAATGACCTATTCTTGTTGGATTGCCTATTTATTAATGACCTATTCTTGTTGGATTGCCTATTTATTAATGACCTATTCTTGTTGGATTGCCTATTTATTAATGACCTATTCTTGTTGGATTGTCTATTTATTAATGACCTATTCTTGTTGGATTGTCTATTTATTAATGACCTATTCTTGTTGGATTGTCTAATTATTAATGACCTATTCTTGTTGGATTGCCTATTTATTAATGACCTATTCTTGTTGGATTGCCTATTTATTAATGACCTATTCTTGTTGGATTGTCTATTTATTAATGACCTATTCTTGTTGGATTGTCTATTTATTAATGACCTATTCTTGTTGGATTGTCTATTTATTAATGACCTATTCTTGTTGGATTGTCTATTTATTAATGACCTATTCTTGTTGGATAGCCTAATTATTAATGACCTATTCTTGTTTTACATTTACGTTCTACTAAGAGTTGTCCGACCTTTCCAGATCAAAAAAAAGTTAATTTAGTTTATTTTAAGAATTCTAACTCGTCATCATAAAACTAACCCTGGACATTCGCAGCTGCTCTTGTATTCAACCGCTTTATTCCACATAAATAATTAATCACTGTGTGAAATATTGAATAGCGTCCTGACTCTAGATCCCACCTCCCACCTTCCAGGTTACCTCCCTCTCTCTCCCCCCCCCCCCCGACATGAGCCGGTTAGATAGCCTTGGAGTGGGGTAACCCGAGTGGTCCCGGCGAACACACCGGCGATTAGGTTTATCATCGTGCCAATGTCTGCCGTCAGTGATGGTAACTCGAGCCACTGCTGTGTCTGATGGTAACGGGGAGTCAGAGAAGAGACTAATACATTGATATTGTGTACAATATACGAGACCTATATTCACTGTAAAGGCATCGCCAGTTGCAGGCTGGATCTAGATCTAAATTTGGAGCTTTTACGAGTCTACGTTTAAATGACTTCCCAATTAAGGGACATACATTGAATTGTCATTTAGCTTTACTATTAATTATGTCTCGTTGATAATTAGTGTTTCAAAAAATCTGGACTTGTTAGATGGCTGCAATTCAATAAGTGTTTTGATGGTCTATTTTATTGTTATTATTCAAAAGTAAGTCATAGGTAAGTACCCTACTTAATGGAGTAAAATACATTTAAATGTATCTTATTTAAAGTTATTTGGATCTGCTTTCGTTGCAGGCCTATGTATGTGATTGAGTGAGAGAGAGACAGACAGACAGAGACAGACAGGCAGACGTAGATAAATGATTTTATATTCTGCTATCATGGAAACGCAATGCTCGCACAGCTAATCCTCTTCTGTTGCCATGATTTATATATGATAATGTGTCCAGCCTGAGGACAAAGCGCCTTTCGTCTGTAGATGTCATGCAGGACAATTCATTATCATCATCAAACTCCATGTCGGTAAGACTTGATAGTCACAAATTCTGTCTTTGAAAAGCTCTAGAAAGAATTCCTACGTTTGCTCCTATATTTCCAAACAAGTCAAAGGCAGAATCGGAATTAGGGAGTCTGAGACAGACAGACAGTTGTCTGTAGTTTCAAGTTGGTCTGAATCGTACAAAGAGGAAACAGTGGCGTGTCCTGCACAGAGAGGAGGTAGTTTGTTCAGACCCTGGAGAGTCTCTACTAGCCTACTACGAGCAAGCTTGACCTGGGCACCTCTTGTGCTTCCAGGCTCCGCGGGCCTTCCTCTTTTAACCTACTAAAACACCAGAGGCGGCCGTAGCAGTTCGAGGGGCTCTGGGCTTGGATTGTACGAGGGCCTCGAATATTTGTACGACGATCTCACGGCGACAAAAGATACTCTTTATCGCACCCCTTCCCCAAGGCGCGGATCCTGGGTCGGCTGCTCCACTTGCCACCCCCAGCCTTTGGAAGCATACACATGTTTAGTTTCATGTGTGTATTTTGAGGGTATTTGTAAATTAAGATGAGCAACTCTAACCGACTTGCCAATATTTATCGATTTTCTAATCTCCCCCCCCCCCAACTCCTATTTCCTTTAAATGCTTTGGTTGGATGGTTAACTTGCAATCCTGTCTTTCCAATGAATAAAAAATTAACGACTTATTTGTTTATGTTTAGTCATTTGACCTGGTTACACGTGAACTCGTGTCATGTAAATTCTGGCAACACTTGGTTACACGCTTTTAATTACTACCATATTTAAAATTCTTGTAGATCTCTACACTGTCTAAAGCGCACAAACACACACACAGATATTTTTTCTTGGTGTGTGTAGTAAGGCCGACAACCCATTGGCACTTAAGCAAGAACTTGATGAGAATCTATCTCACCCCAGTGCTTTTAGGATAGTTAAACAAATTTAGGGGAAAATTATTGGATTGTAGTCCCGTACAACTAGTCCAACTAAAGTTACTAAACAGTTGTAGGCTTATTTTTTGTTATTTTAAAAAATATAAATACTGAACTTGAAAAAAAAAACTTCAACAATTTTTTTAAAAAGAAAATTGAACTTTTATATGCAGCCTTCGGATTTGAAAATACATAGCACTATTAGCAATAATAAGAGGTTGAACAATTGAAACAAAATACCATTCACTAATTTTCACTTCCAAACTGGAGTCAACACACGTCTCTCTGTCTCCGACTTTGACTCCAACTTCGAATGACTTTCAGCAGCCGTTCACGCTTACTTAGAAATCAAAGGTCTTACTCGTGGTTACATCATCACCATCATCATCATCAAACTCCATTAGAGTGAGGGCTTGAGAGGCTCAAATCCTCTCTTGCAAAAGCCCTGAACAGAAACCCTGCTGTCTTGCGTAGTGCATGAATGTCGCCATACAGGTCGAGAATTTTGGGTTTCCCAGACCTGTCGAGACGGAGATCAGCAAGTCTGTGGCAGTCAAACAGAATATGAGGCACAGTTTCCTCTTCTTCCCCGCAGCGAGGGCACCGTGAATCGAAATTTGGCCATAGCCGCGAGAAATATGAGCCAACAGGACAGTGGCCTGTCCTGCACTGTGCTATAATAGCTTGCTCAGGCCTGGACAGCCTCCACCACGGGGAAGTGCGGTCAGGGCGCCTCATGCGCTCCCAGACTCCACGGGCTTTTTGGGACTTGTCCCAGCACTCAAACCACTTTTCCATTTCTGTTTTTTGTATTATAGCCAGGGCTTGATGAAAGCTTACAGCCTGATCAGTGGGTGGAATTTGCCCTCCCTGGTGGGCCAAAGAGTCTGCGATTGTGTTGCCAGTCACACCTATGTGACTCGGTACCCACTGCATTATTACAGGGGTGCCATAGCGTTGTTTGATGTTATGTGAAGCCATGATGACAGTGTTGATATTGGGGGGCCATGGTCCGGGGCTTTGCAAAGCATGTAGTACAGATTTTGAGTCAGTGACCACAACAATCTGTGTTGCCCTCAAATGTCCCTCGCCGAGTTGAGAGTCAATGACTTACATCAGACTCTATTCAACCAGTACTAACAATATCACATTAGTCCCAAAGCTTCCCCTCCCCAACCCTCCCTGATAGATCCACCCATAAGTCCGCAAAACTGGTAGACGGTCCGGTTTCGACATTTTCAGCACGAAATATCATAAGCGGTGCCTGAATGGTTAACTTATTATTTAGTCACATCTGATGCTCTCCGATGATATAGCAAAAAGTACATCCTCCAAGAGGCCGCTTACCCACGTGACTGAGTGCAGTGATACATTGGTCTGCATGTCAGGTCCCATGAGATGTGTTTGTTGTTCTGAAAATAACAGAAGATTTATGACTTCTCTAAACGTTATGTTAGCATGGTGGCTAAGTGATTAAGTGCTTGGCTTCCAAACCTTGGGTCCTGGATTCCAATCTCGATGAAGACTGAGATTTTGAATTTCAGGATTTTTAAGGCGCCTTTGAGTCTACCCAACTCTAATTGCAACCTAATTTTAGTTGGGGTAAATAAAGGCCGTTGGTCGTTGTGCTGGCCACATCACACCCTGCTCGATAACCGTTGGCCTAAGAAATTGATGTCCTATAGATCCCAAGGTCTGAAAGGGTAACTTTACTTTTTTCTGTTTCTATTTAAAAAAAAATATGTAGTAAAAGACTAAAATACTCTTAATGATAGAGTTTTGCTATGTTGTGAAGCTGGTGCTGACTTCCGACTAAAAAAGATTTGAACTCGAGACTTAAGCTGCTTGCTAAGAACCCATCCTCTTCGGGCGTTAATGTAGAAGGGGATTAATTATAAAGGAATTTGTCCTCAGTACATCTACAACAAAGAAATGACCTAGCACCTCAGTGAACTGATCACTCCATATGTTCTCACAGAAAGCCCTGCGCTTGTTGGACTCGACTCTTCTAGTTGTGCCAAGTTTCTCTTTAAAACATTAATGACAGCTTGCGGGCTTTACAGTGCATGGACCAAAGGTTTGGGACTCTCCCATTGATCTCAGACAAGCAACATACATGCCTTGCTTCATTATATTCTAGAGCATTAAGACCTATATGTTCAAAACGTTTAGATTACTTTGTCATTTTAACCCTTAGCCCACTTTACGTTCGTTAATAGCGTTATATAAATAAATCCACATTTTTATTATTATGTGGAGTATTGTTATAGAGATTATAGGCTACTATTTCATTTGACTAACAAGAGAAACATAAAAAATGCTTTTTTTTTTTTAGAAAACAAAGCTTATATTAAGCGTACTTGTATCAATTAGTTTTGATGATTCATGTAATTAAATTTGTAATCATTGGCCTCCTTCAGTCGTAGAACGACTATGGTTCCTCTCGAACACTTTTTCATATGGCTGTGGAGCCCTATTTTGGAGAGACACTCCCGTCCACATATATTGCAGGCCAAGGTGGCTTTCGCTTTGGTGGTAGAGGGGCCGGCCATTTTTCGTATAGCATGTTTTTCTTCAGCTCTTGAAATTTGTAATAGATCTAGACTAACAATAGAATAACATTTTTAAAAATAAATTTAAAAAAGGGAACAATCTGAATTCGAACTTGTGGGCTAAAGCCTTCTCAGGCCAACGCGGTAATCACTCTACTAGCGAAGAGTCTAAGAGAATGAAAGAGTGTATAGTTAGTTATCTATTGTTTCTATTTCTTGTTATTATTCACTAAGCCTGAGACGGCAGCCTATTATAAAGGGGACTAATCCAGCTTATACTACCACTCAGTCAAGTACTATTTCATTCCTTTTCCTTTCCGTAATTTATTACCGATAGTTAACTGACTAATTGGTTAATTCTTTTTATTCATTCTTGTGTTGTCAGGTAAAAGAAATAATTGTGCAAAATTTCAGCTTGATCCGAGATTGGGTGTCGGAGAAATAAAGTGTACAAACTTTTTGCCAGACAGACACACAGACAGACAGAGTGAGTTGATATAAGCTTTGTAAAAAGTAACTTTACACTGTGCTAGTTGCCTGTCGTTCTCTTGGCTATATATAGTAGGTGATATACTTTGGCTTGCTGCTAAATTATGGCTATTATATGCCAAGAGAGGCTATTTCATCACTGCCAACTGGGAAGCAGGGGTGACCAGTTGACCCTTATGACCTTTGCAGGTCTCCATCATTTTGACATTATGTAGGCTCACATCGTTTTCTCCACCCCCCATCATCCCCACTCCTCTTCCGGTCTCAACGGTGCTGACCAATCAAATAATGGAGAGGGCTGTGTTGACGTCGCTGTTTGCATTGTCTGTGTGTATGGACATTAAAACAAGCAATATTCTCTAACTGTTCTCTGTAATATATTCTATAGAATGCTTTTAAGGATTGGCATAACCTATACGTATGCTGAGAAAAAAAAAAAGAGTAGACATTGAATCTGCGTCCACTTGTTATATCGAAGGCTTGTGTGATCCCTAGGATGCTTTGTGTGCTTTAATATATTATACGTATAATGCATATCCCTTTTGTTATACAAACTTAATGTTAAAGCGTTTAACTGCTTGGAAAGTCTTTAGTTTCATTCTTTGTAGAGCTATTTAGGCTTGTAATGAAGACAAGGGGTTAAGTCAGACTCTTAAGTTGATACAGATAAAGTAAAAAAAAAAAGATTTTAATTAGTCACCAAAACGGGACACAAGCAAAATATAAAAATACTTTAAAAAAAAACTTATCTAAAGGAAATAACTCCACACTCTATCTCTATCTCTCAGTAATGTAGACTTAATAATTAATTAGTTAATTGGTTAATTCTTTTTTATTGATTCATGTTTTGTTAGGTACAATTGTTCAAAGTTTCAACTTGATTCGATACATGAAGTAGGAGAAATAAGGTGTACACAAAAGGAACAAAACCCTACATATTTAGCCATATATGTGAATACTGAAGGACTAATTTCCCTTGTTGGTATCAAACCAAATAATTAATTCATTTTTATTGATTGTCTTCGCCAATGAATAATTGTGTAAAGTTTCAATCAAATCCGAGAATGGGTGTTGGAGAAATAATGTGTTGAAACTTTTTACCAGACAGACAGACACAGTGAGTTGGTATAAGTTTGTATGTAAAAAGATTCATTGTAAGTGTAGGCTTTAAAGGAACATCTGCTTTGAGATTTTATTTTGGTACATTTCATTTGATACATTTCAAATTTTATTTGAAAAATAGAGTCACTCGCAATGACATCAATTCCTTTACCTATGACACTATATATATATATATATAAAGTAAAGTTTCCCTTTCAGATCAATATATAATAATGTTGATATTTATTTATTTCCTTCTATTTCCGGTATTCCATTCCCCCCCCCTCCCCATTCGTTTATGTGAGATCATCATAGATTGCATCTACGAAAAGAAATGGTGGAGCTTTTGTACAGCGCAAAGTCTATTTCAAAGTCGCTGTTATCAAATTATTTAATTCTTTCTTTATTCAATGACTACTAAACCTTTCATACTTTATTGTGGAGGATGGATTGCAATGAATGGATCAATGGTTCCCAAACTTTCCACGCCAACGGAACAATTCGCACATTCCGAGAATTTAGCTAAACACTTTGTATTTTTTTTGAGAGATTAATTCACGTGATGGCCTACTGTTAATTATTCCAGTAGTTCGCGGAACAACTATTTAAGGCCTCGCGGAACACAGTTTGGGAAATACTGAAGTTGATCCTAGCCTACTATTTGATCTAAAAAGGTTTGAGAACTCTGAAGAGGATTGGGAAGAAGTGAATGTTCTAATATAAGTCCTGTGGAGTAGGAGGCCTACAGTACAGAATGAGAGTTCTGGGTTGTAGAGTGTCTACACCTCCAGCGTACTTCTTCCGTGGTCACGCCCCTGACAACGACAGCACATCGTATTCCCGTAGTCCAGGTTGACGTCGATCTAGCAGCTTGATTACGTTACGGTAGGGTTCCTTCCCTTTTGAAGTCAATGTCTTGTTTACTGCTGTCACATGTTCTACGCCAGTGATTACTAGTTATGTGGCTGGACCTTTTTTTTTTTACATGTTAGTCTTGCCTGTTACCATTGCCGGTTTTAGGAATATAGGGGAGCCTACGAACTCCAAAGCAGCCCAATAACCGAACCCATTTCAGTGAATACCATTGAAGGAAATAATCTGAAAACTAACAGTGCATTGCATGCAAATAATAGGATAAGACTATATTAACAGACAAGACAGTAACTTTCAATCGACCAGATCTACTTTTATTAGACAAACATGAAAAGAACCAATAGGACCTACCTTGCGATACCACTATAACATTACCATAAAGAGCCGAACGTTGTGTAAGAAATGTAAAGGATGACGTCATCAATATATTTTTTTTTTATTATTTCGTAACTAGCGAAGAGGTAAAAGTCAACTTCTTTGTGTGTGTGTGTGTGAGAGAGTTACTTTTATATTAGTTGACAGTTTATAATGATTACATAATGAAGAGAGAGGCTCAAGCGAGCAAGTGAGAAAGTGAAAGAGGGGGGAGATGATTGATAACAATAATAATAATAATAATAGCTTTTATATAGCGCTACTTTCATGTTTATAGCATGCTCAGAGCGCCATGGTTCAATCTCATTTGTGGACCAGTTGGGGGAGGGGGTATCTGGGAGAAGGTTTTCCGTGCTGCCTTTAGGCGCTCCGTAAACCCGACTCTGCTCGAGTCGGGTGTCGAACCTTGAGCCTCCTTCATAGGTAGCCAAGTCAAGCTAAGTTCAAGTGTACTTAGCCTCTCGACCACACGATAGATAGATAGACAGACAGACAGACAGACAGATAGATAGATAGATAGATAGATAGATAGATAGATAGATAGATAGATAGATAGATAGATTGACTGTTTGATGGATTGATGTTGATTAGCAAGCTAAATAAAAGAGAGAGGGAGAGAGAGAGAAAGAAAAAGAAAGAGAAAATTAAAAAAAAAAAGAAAGAGGGAATGAAACAGAAAGAGAGCCAGAGAAAATAAAGTTTTGGCTGGAAACTGAATTTAGCCAATGAAATGTACTTTGCGTGATAAAAGGGAAAGTAATGTAGGGGAAATAACTTAATGATACATTTACCTCATTTTTGCAGACCAACAGAGGCCTTGACTTCTTTCTACTCATCATTAGCACGATCCCAACCCGCCGACGACCCCCCCCCTCCTCCCCAGACTCCAATCCTTTTTTCCCTCAACCCTCCCTCTGCACCTTATAGACCTGGCCTGTTGGGGAATTCGGGGTTAAACGTATCAGTGATTCTTTGAGCCAGTGACACGCGCCGTCAGTGTCTGTCTAACCTAGATAAATAGTTCAGATACACGGACTAACAAGTGCTACATTTTGTTTTGCTCATAGAGTGCTGGATAAGTCTATTGTTCATTTTCCTCTGTGGTGTAGTGTGCTAGAATACACTGTGTAGGATTGGATACTTCTATTAGGTGAACATATAATTCATAGTGGTGGAATACAAAGCACATACTAGTTCTATTGGATTCTCTAGAGCTTACAATAGATCGACACAGAGTGTAGGTTACTTTATAACTAATTGCATTGCTTATTTCGCTACAATATAGACTCGTGTGATACAGTACTCATTACAGATTAAATTGTATAATAATTTTCATGACCGGTACATCTAATATAGTGCATACAATGTAGTACAATAAATACACGCTGAAGGCTAATCTTATCACTATCGCTATGATCCTTTATAGTTTATAGTCTATGATTTCAAATGTCAGGTGCAATAATACATCGTTATTCATATTTGTGCATTATACCATAAAACGCAGTGCTATAGAACACAAGAGATGGAATAAACTTTCTCGCGGATGTATTACAATAAATTATAAAGTAATAAAATACATTTACCCGAATGGATTCACTAGAGCGTACAATTTAGTGTATTCAAATAGTATCTCCAATTAGTTGCTTCGATGAACTAGATTAGGCCCTAAGTATCACATATAGTGTAAATGACTGATTGTTAATTCTTGTTTCAGCATATAAATACTAGGTCTATAGATATAGATCTAGATCTACCTACTATTAAAAACTAGAGTTTATTATGATTTCATAAGAGCATTGGCCTAATTAAGTTCACGAATTCTTGACCGTTTTTTCCCCATTTATTGGTGTGACTTGATTGTTCAGATTTTAATTTTTCGCCCTCGACAGAAGACAATAGTCTAAAGGAACTGTGTCTCGTTATTTCCTCCCCTTACTTCGCGTAGGAAGTCTCCTTTTGGAGTGAGTACATCTACAGAGTGCATGTTTCTTTGGTTTTCTAAACGACAGACTCAAGTCCTGAGTGGATTAACCCTTCTCCTATTTTCAATCATCTTTCCATTGCTGTTAGCATAGCTAGTAGCATTGGGAGCAATGAAAACTTGAGGATATAAGGTCAGTTCTATTGATCACGATAAAAATACTCAGACATCAAAGATAAAGGCGCATTTCTTATTCTATAGGTTAGGACAAATTCTATTTGTGAATTTGCTAAAATGTTTGAAAAGACGAAGTTATTGAATACAGTTAATTGAAATAAGAAATGATATTAGTCTAAAAATATTTCTTAAAAACAAGATTCATTTTTATTAGAAATGTTAAACAGACTGATACCTATATAATAGAATATATAGATGGTATAGATTGTTTAGGTATTCCAATTTAGTTGAATGCGTTTAATTGTAGATTTAACTATTTTTCTATTAATTTTTCGTCTTTTAATATTTGTTAATTATATTCTGTCTTGCCCACTGCTTTCCTTCCGACTTGGAACTCTGGGGCTAAGGAAGCTTGCCTCCATCTTCTTGTTTGAACGAACTTCTGTCTGGGAAAGATCCAAACAGATGTAAATTAATACGTCCCTATTACCGATAGCTGGTATTCTAAGACGCTCGGATTAGAAGCGAAGCCAAAGGCCGAGCACACCTGGGAACCCCCCCCCCTCTTCCAATTTTTCTTCTCTGTACCACATCAGCCGAGCAGGTGTCAGCCAACGTTCACTTGAAGAACGGTGCGTGGATAGTAACATGTTAATTGGGGCTTTTTTTTGTCTCCGACAGTGCAATAAACTCGGTCCTTAGGCACCCCAACATGGGCTCTTTTTCGCTTTCATATTTGCCTAATCGTCTCCTCTAACGACCGTTTCCACCAAAAAGCCATGTTGAGGCTGAAAAGCATCGCCTGGGACATTAAGTTCCCTTTGAGACACCCATGGGCCATGAGGTGTGAAGTCTGTTTGTTTTTGTGGGCAAATGTTACGTTATCAGGAATTGCAAACAATATATATACCAGGAGTGATGAGATCTGAATTGACTATATTACCTGCGTAACTCAAGCCGTGACCTCCGCGACCCTCTCGGAATCAAACTCGTGTTTCATATCTTAGTGCCAAGCGAACTATCACTGATCCTTTTTGTTGGCTTAGTAAAGCAACCAATATAGTTTTTGACCCGATTGTAATGACTTTTGTAATTTTTATTGATCAAAAAGACATCAAATAAAAGCAACAAAACTCGTAAAGGTCTATTTATTATCAATCTGGAGCACATTATTAAGTTTCTACCTCACAAACTACACCGACTGGCCTAGCCATTCAACTGTCTTTCTGCAGTCCAGACCTCATGTTGGCCCCGCTAGGCTGGCCCATTCAACCACTGAACAGGGGCGTAACTTAAGGGTGACACTCATACTTAACGACGACATATATATATATATATATATATATATATATATATAATATCTCACTAATACTAACTAGCATAGCCTATCAGTATAGAAAATCATGCTCTTATATTTGTTGACGCAATGAAAGTGGTTCGAATCCCCCTCCCTCATCATCAACACCTCCTTGCAGGTTCAAGGACATAGTAAAGTAAAATTCCCCCCCCCCCCCTTTCCCTTTCAGACCTTGCGATTCATAGGGCAGAAGATGTTAAGGTCATCTGTTTCTTGTGCCAACTGTTAACAAGTAGGGTATCATGTGGCCAGCACAACGACCAAGCGCGTTTATTTTTCCTCCTACTAATGTCAGGTACCCAATAGAGCTGGGTGGACTCAGAGGCGTCCTAAAAAATCCCGAAATTCAAAATCCCAGTCTTCACAGAGATTCGAACCCAGGACCCAAGGCTCGGAACATAGATCTTTGTGGAAATATCGAGTACGTTTTTAATTTTCAAAAGAACATTTTATTGCATTTTCAAGACTGTCAATAATCTTGTCTAAAGTTGTAGCTGTACTAAATTAATATTTTTTACAAATTTCTTTATGATTCCGGACCGTAACTTTTGTAGCTCATATGTATAGAAACGACATTCTGGGGCTGCGTTTGTGTGCTTCAATAGGTTTGTACTTCAAGAACTGGGCATAAAATAGTATTATTATTTATCCAATACCGGTACTGGAAGCTTTTTTTTTTTTTGCACGAGAAAACATTGTCACGTGACACTTTAACACCACTTAAAATTGTGGAGAGAAAGCTCCCACCTGCCAGCCTTTTCAAACAGATGTCTATGTATTACATCACCAGTGGCTCGAAACCCACAACGCTCTGGACTAGAGACGAAGCCTAAGGCCGAGCACATCGGGGAACTCCACCATTTCCCTTCAATAAACAACGCAAATGGTATATTAGTCCGCTATTTATAAAACCTCTTAAAATGAACATGGTTCTTAGGCACTCCGATGGGAGTTTTGTTTTGTTATCTTATTGGCACAATCGTCTTCCTTAATAACAACCTTTTTCGCCTGAGCTCAACGTTGCGACTGGGTAGCAGCCCGGGTCTTTAGCATCGGAAGTGAATGTGGAGTTATTGTTCTTTTATCCAAGTAACACATAAATCTATCAACAGAACAAATCACGAAGGGGTTAGTGCTGTTGTTTTTCTTTAAATTATAGACTTAAGCATTGCCTTTGTTATTTTTCTTTTTTATGTATTAAAAAGCATCTTTCAGGTTATCAATAAAAATAATGGTTGTCAAGGCAACTGACAGTAAAGCCTCACGTAGAAACAAGACTTTAAAAAAAATTATCGATGTTTATAGCCTTTGAAAATGGCAGGATATGACGTCATCGGTGGAGTGTAATTACAGCTCAGCTGAAACACATTTAAGAAAAAAATTGTTCGTTAAATGTTAGTTTATCAACAACAATAACAAAACATAATAGTAATAATAAATATTTTATTTTAGCTTAAAGTAATTTTAGATTCATCTTTGATACGTCTAGGGGTTCAGACAACTTAAATGAAAAAAAAAATCAATCCTAAGATATATATTTAAATATCAGGCACTTTCGAAATAGCTTCAAAATATTTGGTCATATTTAATAAAAAAACAAACTTTTACAAAAAAACAATCTTGTTTGTATGTGTCCACTTGAAATCTCTTTGCTTACCACTGAGCAGCACACATGTAGCCTTGAAACAAACAATAAGCCTTGAAACACAAATCTAGACTTGAAACAAGCATGTAACCTTGAAACAAACATGTAACCTTGAAACAAGCATGTAACCTTGAAACAAACATGCAACCTTGAAACGAACATGTAACTTTGAAACACACATTTAGACTTGAAACAAACATGTAGCCTTGAAACACACATTTCTACTTGAAACAAACATGTAGCTTTGAAACACACATTTAGACTTGAAACAAACATGTAGCCTTGAAACAAACATGTAGCCTTGAAACAAACATTAGCCTTGAAACACACATTTCTACTTGAAACAATCATGTAGCCTTGAAACACACATTTCTACTTGAAACAATCATGTAGCCTTGAAACACACATTTCTACTTGAAACAATCATGTAGCCTTGAAACACACATTTCTACTTGAAACAAACATGTAGACTTGAAACAAACATGTAGACTTGAAACACACATGTAGACTTGAAACACACATGTAACCTTGAAACACACATTTCTACTTGAAACACACATTTCTACTTGAAACAAACATGTAGACTTGAAACAAACATGTAGCCTTGAAACACACATTTCTACTTGAAACAAACATGTAGACTTGAAACACACATTTCTATTTGAAACAAACATGTAGACTTGAAACACACATTTCTATTTGAAACAAACATGTAGACTTGAAACAAACATGTAGACTTGAAACAAACATGTAGACTTGAAACACACATGTAGACTTGAAACAAACATGTAGACTTGAAACACACATGTAGACTTGAAACAAACATGTAGACTTGAAACACACATGTAGACTTGAAACACACATGTAGACTTGAAACACACATGTAGACTTGAAACAAACATGTAGACTTGAAACAAACATGTAGACTTGAAACAAACATGTAGACTTGAAACACACATGTAGACTTGAAACACACATGTAGACTTGAAACACACATGTAGACTTGAAACAAACATGTAGACTTGAAACACACATGTAGACTTGAAACACACATGTAGACTTGAAACAAACATGTAGACTTGAAACACACATGTAGACTTGAAACAAACATGTAGACTTGAAACAAACATGTAGACTTGAAATAAACATGTAGACTTGAAACAAACATGTAACCTTGAAACACACATTTAAACTTGAAACACACATGTAGACTTGAAACACACATGTAACCTTGAAACACACATGTAGACTTGAAACAAACATGTAACCTTGAAACAAACATGTAACCTTGAAACAAACATGTAGACTTGAAACACACATGTAGACTTGAAACAAACATGTAGACTTGAAACAAACATGTAGACTTGAAACAAACATGTAACCTTGAAACAAGCATGTAACCTTGAAACACACATGTAGACTTGAAACACACATGTAGACTTGAAACAAACATTTAGACTTGAAACAAACATGTAGACTTGAAACAAACATGTAGACTTGAAACAAACATGTAACCTTGAAACAAACATGTAACCTTGAAACAAACATGTAACCTTGAAACAAACATGTAGCTTTGAAACACACATGTAGACTTGAAATAAACATGTAGCCTTGAAACAAACATGTAGACTTGAAACACTTGTAACCTGGAATCTAGAATTATAGGGATCGATAAAAACGTTGTCATGAGTTATTTAGACACCTATGCTGGTTTCTGTAGCTTCTTTGGAGGGCTTCGATGGCCTACATAAAAAGCTAACTAATCCAAGCAATTCTTTTAAACCAAACTGCAACTTAATATATTATTTATCACATCGCATACATTATGTTATTATATACAACTATACTGAAAGCAGTTAACATTTGGTTTCATCCCAGAACATCTCATCTTCACGATTGGATGGTGAAAAATCTTAAAGGTCTGATAAAAACACCACATATTTAGACTAGAAAAAAATGTTGTGATTTGTGATTAAAGGCCTGTATATATTTTTTATTATTTTTTAATTTATATTTTGCTTCAGGGGAGTTTGTTGTTTTTTAGTTGTTGTTTTTTTTTTTATAGTAGTTTAAGAAGCTTACATTACCAAAAAGAAATAAGACAAAGCAAGTTCCATCGTCTTACAACGATTTTCAGAAATTATTCATAGTTCATGTTCTTCAGTTGTTAATTGTTTCATGATGCAGACACGTGGAAGTCTTCAAATCGAACACGAACGAAGTCCTTGAACTTGAGATTTTTTTTTTATTTAAAAAATCAATGTCTTTAGTTAGGTCTACTAGTGGAGCCTACAATTCTGCGACGCATAATGCAAAACCTTTTTTTTTGTGTGTGTGGTTTGTGTGTGGTATTCATCAGTAATGCAATAACTTTCTAACTAGTAGCTAACATCAACCTCTATACAGGGGGGCATAACTCGTAAATCCGCCAATTTCAATCTGATGAGTATGAATGTTATTTATAATCCACAGAATTTACACAGTTGCTTCAGAGGTTTGCGAAAATCACAATGAAATGTTCAATCTGTTGTTTTTTTTTCCAAACTTAATTTAATATTTCCACTATTTTTTTTAAATAAGAAAACCACAACTGAAATACTAAAAACTACATACATATATATCCCACAAACTACCTTTTCCGCATACGTTAACCGATACATAATACCTACATATCTATAAATATACCCACAAGCGATTATAAATACATTCACCAATATACAGCCCCACAAATGTCATTCTTTACATTCCGCCAAAGTTTTCTAGTTCAAAGCCTACAATTTGTCTAAACATAATCTCAAGACCATCAGGAAAGAAATTTTTATTATCTATTTTCAGTCTAGTATTCCAAGTAAGTAATAATGAGGTTAAAATTCCCAAGAGCTTTATTACGTAATTTGGGAACCATGTTTAAAGGAGTCACAATTAGCATCTAACAGACTTGTAACAGTAATTTTAACCTTAGAAACAAATGTTTCTCTTGCACTTCCACTGGCATGTTAAAAATTTAACAATTACTGCAGCTTTCTAAAATATTGACCGTCTTACGCCTTATATATATATATATTTTTTTATATTTTTTTTAAGGAAACCTCAGAATTTGCGCTATTCAGTTTTAGCTTTATCATCATAGGAATCCTTGGGCTTTATGCCTCTTTTCTTTGCCTCTTTTTTGGGCTTTATATGCCTCTTTTATGGGCCATCTTGCCTCTTTTGTGGGCTTTTTTTTTTTTTTTTAATATGTTTTTATTTGTAAGTTACCATAATTCACAAGTATTAAATCATAAACAATTGAAAAGTGATTAACCTAAAAATATAACAGTAATAGAAATATTATTTAATATCAAAGACATACTACCTAACCAATGAACCCCCTAAAGACAGAAAAATGATACAATTATCCTCTACTCCAGAACAATCAACACAATATCAGATATCCCTGACCCCCAACACCCTATTTCTGAAAAACTACATGAGCATTATACAGGTATATGAAAATCAAACTAGATAATTCTCTACCCTAAAGTCCATTATTTTTCTAAACGTTAATTCCAAGTGATTAGGATCAAACACCTTATTATTATGTAGACATTTGAGCCAGGTAGCCCAAACAAGATTCCTGTATTCGGAAACAATAATCAAGTTAAAGTTATGTATCATTTTATTTTTTAGTTTTGGCAGCTTGTTTAAAATAATAGACAAGTTAACATTTACATAATTGCCACAGTTTGCTTCCAATTTATTAAAATTTAGCACAATTGCTTTCCCGGTGATTAAACGATTGACATTTCAACTTAAAAGAGGGCAATTGATTTTGCATATTTAGTGATTCTTGATACTTCTCTAAAGCAATGGAAAATGCCGTTTAACTATTTGGTCCAAAGAGTATTGGAGATTTTGATCTATGGCGAAAAACTTAAAATAGTTATCAATTTTTTGTATCTGGTGAACAGAAAATCTAGAGCGTTAATTGGTATGTGATAAATTGTGTTCACTTTTTACCCTAGATAAACTTGAATTTCTAAGTTCTTTTAATTTGTAGCGCAGATTTTCTATTTATTTAGTAGGCAGCAGTAATTCTTTATAGCGTCCTTGACATTGTTTAGAGCCGAACATTTGCCGTGATAATACCCAAAGTGGAAGTTTTTTTTTTTTAAACTCGCTATTTTACTTTATTTCTTAAAACTAGTTCGAGATGCCAGGACGATTTAATTAACTTTAGCTCATACCTTTAAAGGCATGAAGACTTTAAAATATTGAAGAGTTCCATGAGAACTTCCGTGTAGGCTGTGAGTTTGGTCACGTGAAAGAAAGTGAAGCACTGCAACAATGCTCCTGATCCACACCAGACACAAACAAGGGAAGACAAATGGGAAGGAAATATAAGCGTGTGTCTGTCTGTGTGTGTATGAGTGTGTCTGTCTTTGAGTGTATGAGTGTGTCTGTCTTTGAGTGTATGAGTGTGTCTGTCTTTGAGTGTATGAGTGTGTTGTGTCTGACTTTGAGTGTATGAGTGTGTCTGTCTGTGTGTGTATGAGTGTGTCTGTCTTTGAGTGCATGAGTGTGTCTGTCTTTGAGTGAATGAGTGTGTCTGTCTTTGAGTGTATGAGTGTGTTGTGTCTGTCTTTGAGTGTATGAGTGTGTCTGTCTATTGAGTGTATGAGTATGTCGGACTCCAGCAGTGAGTCAAGGTACAATGACCTCAAGACATATTCTTTTGTTTTCACAGGTGGATACAGAGCCTGCCAGAGACAGACGCCATTCCTGTGACGTCAGAAGTGACGCTTGAGGAGCTACAATGAGCTGGTAAGTGATGAAACACATCTAGTTTTCCCGCCTGTTGTTGACGCTCGTTGACTTGTAGCACCAATCTGCTGGTAGACAACTAAACCGCTGTAGGCGCATTATATTTTAACTTATAAAACTTGAAGGAACTAGAATAACTTCTTTGTAAACAAAACTAAATAGAATTTTTTTTTCTACAATATAGACAGATTTAACTTGAGATGAAATGAAATAAACTTATATTTTAAACAAATCTAACTTACTATAGTTTGGCGTACTTGTCACAGCTTACGATAGTGCCGCTTATCTTAACATCATTCTATAAGACTTAACATCAAATTAATGCTCTCTCTCTCTATAAGTAACAATAAATACTCCCTCTCCATATCACCTAGGAAACACACAAACCCTATTGTCTTGCGGGAGGTTGGGGCTAGGGTGTAGATTATATTTAAATCTGTAGGAACATCAAAAAGATGTAAAAGATTTTACAAACATTCCGACATCAGGGCCAACATTCCGAATTTCAGGATGATTTGAGGACTATATGTAGCGGTAGCGCCCCCCCCCCCCATGACACATGCTCACCAAAAGTCTGCACACAGCCTCTTTGTTATCCTTATAATAAACACATAGGCCTACATCTGGGCGGGAAGGGGAGGAACAGAACACAAGACATAGATCTACGCAGTTACCAAGGTAGCAAAACAAACGTAAGAACGCAAGAAAATACACACCTGGGAGACGATGCCCCGCCCCTTCCCGTGACCAAACAGCACGCGCTGCTGGACGTTACTATTTAACCTTTCTCAGGTTTTTTTTTATTCTCAAAAGGTTCCATAATTCCCAGCACTTTTGGAACTAGTTTCTCCCATTAGGTTATTCTTGCTTTCTTCTAGATCTACTATTTACTATATATTTGTACTAAATACATAGTCGAAGACGGCGCAAACAAGTTTATGGGGATTAGGCCTACAACTTTTATATAAAATCTCAACATTTATAATTGAAGTTTAAGGAAGCCTTAAAAGAAACAAAAAATATTTTTGCTCACTTCTGGCTTTATTTGATGGTGGCTGACATCCGTTTCTTTTTACCTAAGTTATAATCCAACTGCCCTTGTATGGTTTGGGTCTAGTGGTTAGTTACACTTTAATCTCTAAAACTAAATCAAATTTCACCATCTCATTATTGTGTTTGAAATAGGTGTTTGTAGTTTACATACTATATATTATATATAATCAGAAATACAGGACTTTTTATGAATGGGATGAAACATCGTGCTTTTATTACCCACATAACCTTCTCGTTAATGGCTGGCTTCACATATAGAGGAATGTTACATCCGCTGACCTATGTACTTCTTAAAGGCAAAGAAGGAAACAACTTTTAGTGGCGTAGCAATGGTAAGCGGGGTGCCGGGGAAGAATTTTACCCCCCCCCCCCCTGGGCACCCGCTTGAGGAGGGCCCCCCAAATGAGTGTTCGCAATTTTTCTTTTTTTTACATTAAATATTACGCCATTACCTCATGTCATGATGTCGAATGTCAAAAAGAAGGGGCCCCTAAAGAGTTCAAGTCCTCCGGGGCCTCCTAATGATGGCAAATTCCTAGCTACGCTCCTAGCATTTGACTGAATACGCTTGTTTAGTTCCACTATCTCCCTTCCTTTCACAATTCTATCTCTTTATTATGTTCGCTCTCGTGATTGTGATAATCTAAAAGTATAAGTTCATTTAAACCTTAGGTCCTACGAAACTGTACTATTTTAATTACATGTACTATAACGCGCCGAAGCTTTTCTAGACCCTGTCTCAACAATTCTAGGACGTAGATTTCACTGGTCTCTGTGAGAACGGCGTCTGTGAGACATTGTTGCTGGTGGGCCAAATTATACCCCCGCTGCTCCCGCTACCTCTGTCATAACTGCTTCCCCCTCCCTCCCCCCTCCACCCACACGTTTTGGTGGTTGGGTTGCCTCACGGTGCTAAGACTTATTAGTAAACCTTGGCAGTTTGTATGTGTTAGTGCCAGGGGCATGAACTCACGAAGTGAATGTGTTGCGCCGTCTTGGAAGTATTTGCATCTTGAGCTGTTTACTTCCCCCTGTGCTTTGGGATTATGTTCATAACTCTGGTGCCGGAAAAGTTCAACGTCGGATTTAATTAAAGAAAGTTGAAAGAAAGGTATAGCTCTAGATCTATTTAGAATTCAAATACTTTTATTGCTACATATAGGAAACAGGGGGCACGGTGACACACATACAAGTCACATGTGAATCTAGACAACTCTGAGTCAACATGTGCAGCAAACATAGATCTAGGTCTAGGACTCTAGGTGGTTATAGTGAGCATAGACTGACAGACTCATCTGTTATAGACTATAGACCATAACACTCAAATGTCATTAACTAATTTAATTGTCATGGACAGACATAGATGATATGTTTAGGGAATAGTTGACACATTTAATAGCAATAATATTTAATAATATCTTAACTATCCATTTGTTGGAGATTTTCATTCATGGCGTAAAGCCTATAAATAGCTAGCACTTTGGTGTATCCGGTGTAGAAGAATAAAGGACGTGTTGATAAGCTAGTTGTTTTTCAAGTTGTTTTTCAAGTTGTATGATAATTTTCTGCACTGTTTTGTTTACACTTGGCTCACTTGCAGAACCAAATGTTCTAAATCTCTTTTGTTTGTAGTATGAAATTATTTCATTATGGAAGAAGTGTTAAGATTTTCTGTGACTTACAGCTTATTTAAAACCAAGCTTGCAAATGAAGGTAGAGACATTCATTTTAAAAACAAAAAACCTGTCCAGGGCTTATAGATCGACTTATTTAAATTCAGCCTTGACTACTTCGTTTCATCTCTGCTCAGCGCTCTGGCCTATAATCTCAGACAGTAACGTGACTTGGAATTGGAACTCGCATTTACCGCTTCAACAAGTGGTGTTTGTGTAAGTGTGCGTTTGTGTATATACATGTGTGTGTGTGTGTGCATGTATGTGTTCGTGTATGTGTAGGGATATTGTATTCGAGCACACGGTACTGTAAGTTGTGTCTAGTCAGCACCCCTTAACATTTTACTGAAGAATGTTTTGAACAAGTCACATGCCTTTCGGCTGCGATTGGGCGAAGAATTCCCGTGACAGAGTGTGATAGTGCCGTGATGAAACCAAATTTAACTACATCTCTACAAGAATGCGAGAATGTGTGTATAATAACCATTCGAGAAATCCATGTCAGAAAGCTGGTCGTTCGGTCTGTATTACGAGCTGTTGTTATGATGGTCCCGAATTAGAACCATACTCGCTGCCATCCCTTACCGTCCTGCAGGAGATCTGAGCTAGGATGTCTGTAATAAAAACAATTCAAAAGCCTCATCCAGACAATGATGCCTCACCCAGACAATGATGCCTCAGCCAGATAATGATGCCTCAGCCAGATAATGATGCCTCAGCCAATGACGCCTCATCCAGACAATGACGCCTCATCTAGACAATGATGCCTCATTCAGACAATGACGCCTCATCCAGACAATGATGCCTCATTCAGACAAATGATGTCTCATCCAGACAATGATGCCTCATTCAGACAAATGATGTCTCATCCAGACAATGATGCCTCATTCAGACAAATTATGTCTCATCCAGACAATGATGTCTCATTCAGACAATGATGCCCAAAAAGAAAGCTAAACAAAAACAACAAATCAATTTCTCCTTTCTAAAGCTAGTGGTAGTGCTCTAATTTCTCTTTCTATTTATTTCTTGTAATGCTTTAATATTGCATGGAGTCTTTCTGGTGAGCTTGCACAATCAAGTTCTTCTATTACAGTCCAGCCAATTTCTACATAGGCCTAAGACATTGCGCAAAATGTTATATATATATATATATATATATATATATATATATATATATATATATATATATATATATATATATATATATATATATATATATATATATTATTTAACTCTTTATTGGATACGAAGAAAACTGTAAGTTGAGTGCGGGAATACCCGATGAAAATATGTTCAAAATAACCAAATTTAATTATAACATGGTTATATTTTCACAATTATAATGGTTGAACCTTATTTTGACCAATTAGTTAATACTTCAATTATTTTTTTTTACCATAAACCGTCAAAATCTTTCGGAAAATCGTTAGAGACGTTTTCGAAATGTCTAAGCTTCTATGCCCTACTTTTTGACCCCTTGAAGAAGTTGAAAGCTAATAGGAGGAATTGAAAAAAAAACAACAACAACACGCGAGCCACTTTGGCTGATTCTTAACAATCTAAAATTCTATACAGATCATTTCACTTGAGCACAACATTTAATTTCACACTTTTATTGCCCCTACTTCCCATTTCAAAACTCTTGTCTTGGACTATTGAACACATCTCTGAAAGTCTTGGACTATTGAACACATCTCTGAAAGTCTTGGACTATTGAACACATCTCTGAATGTCTTGGACTATTCAACACATCTCTGAATGTCTTGTACTATTGAACACATCTTTGAATGTCTTGGACTATTGAACACATCTCTGAATGTCTTGTACCATTGAACACATCTCTGAATGTCTTGTACTATTGAACACATCTTTGAATGTCTTGGACTATTGAACACATCTTTGAATGTCTTGGACTATTGAACACATCTCTGAATGTCTTGGACTATTGAACACATCTCTGAATGTCTTGTACTATTGAACACATCTTTGAATGTCTTGGACTATTGAACACATCTCTGAATGTCTTGTACTATTGAACACATCTCTGAATGTCTTGTACTATTGAACACATCTTTGAATGTCTTGGACTATTGAACACATCTCTGAATGTCTTGGACTATTGAACACATCTCTGAATGTCTTGGACTATTGAACACATCTCTGAAAGTCTTGGACTATTGAACACAACTCTGAATGTCTTGGACTATTGAACACATCTCTGAAAGTCTTGGACTATTGAACACATCTCTGAATCTTGATTGATAGAGATCTACACTTTTAGCTATGATTGATAGAGATCTACACTTTTAGCTATGATTGATAGAGATCTACACTTTTAGCTATGATTGATAGAGATCTACACTTTTAGCTAGATAAGAAAATAAAAAGTCTGGCAGTACCAAGGAACCACTTGATGGTCCTATTAAACACCTGTTTGTTCCTCTACTGTGTGTAGAAAGCAATCTTATGGAAAGGTTTCCCGGCACACCAGGTAATCTTAACCGGAACTAGTCTATCCCCATTTCCCCCCATCTTGATTTTTTTGTGTTCTTTTCTCTTCTCTTCATTTTCATATCTCCATTTAGTCGAGGTTGGTACCTGTAAATTGTGGGGAACAGAGATTCACGTAGACTAGATCTAGTCAAAGGGGGCTGAGTAGTAAGGCGTTTGGCTTCCGAACCCGGGGATCACGGATGCGAATGTCGGTTACGGCTGGAATTTAGAATTTTGGGATTTTTAGGATGCTCCTGAGTCCACCGAACTCTAAAGGTTACCTGACATTAATTAGATAACGTAAGGGCGGTTGGACGTTGTGCTGTCCACGTGATACTCTTGTTAACCGTCGACCAAAGAAACAAATAACTTGTACATCCTCTGCCTTATAGATGACAAGTTAGGAAGGGAGGTACTCGACTTTTTAAACCTTATTATGTCTACACACAAGTTTGTATGGAAATATGAATACTATATCCAGAACTCGCCTACACGAGTTAGTCTCTAGGTAAATATAAATAGGCCCTACTATACCCAGAACTGGCCTCCTTGGATGGGGGCGAGGATAATGCTATGGCTACAACCAGCGTATTAACTCTTTCTCTCCGTAATTATTTTCCACGTTCTGATGGAATCATTTATTTTGTTCATTTGTGTTTCGCTACCCCGTTATGATTAAACTTCAATAATTTTTTTGTATGTAATCAGGAAATGTTATATTATGTATATAGTTATAGAAGAATGCATACTCTTTTTATATCACACAAATTCAAGTTTATAAAACCAAAAATTAATTTAATTTAATGGGTACGAACCAACGTTGGTATCGTCAGTTAGGAGAGAGAGAGAGAGTGTAACATTTCCTGCAAGTTGGGAGCATGAGATTCATTCTTTAATCGATTGATCAGTGAGTCTCAATACTTTTTTTTTAAAGGAGTACTGAACCTTAAATAAAGTAAATCGAAATTTTTACCATGAATATTGGGTACACCTATGGAGGAGTAATGTAGGCTTTAATGTGTTTATTAGCAGATATTAAAGCAAAGGATTTCCCTATAAAAAAGAATATTTATAGTACCGTTAACGCATGATGTGTCTAGAGACCATAACTAGTTCTGAGCATTTTACTGACTTATAGAGAACTACGTAAATAATAGAAAATATATGTATGCAATGAAATAATAAAACTAGTCAGATACAACATGCCAGAAAGCATTTTGTATGATATTTTTTGTCAATTGAAAGTTTCAATATTTCAATGAATTTTTTAAAACAAGCTTTCCCCTTTGAGAAATCCTATTTTTATTTCTTTATTTGCTTATTTGGAGTTTTAATTTCGGTCAAGTTGAAATTTCTTATTTTTGCCAATTCAAAGTTTCGAATTTTTCTTTTACTATTTGATACTCATTTTTTTCTAATACAAAGTTTAGAATTTTATGCCGGAAGTTTCTCATATTTCTGCATTCAAAGTTTATATTTTTTTATAATTTTTTTTTTTTTTGCTTTTTGAATTTTCTCCTTTTTGCTAATTCAATTCCGCTATTAGAGTTCGCAAATACTTAAGTGTGGCGACCTTATTAATGTCATTGCTATCTACTTTGTTTTTGATCACGAAGACGTGATTCTTGTGTCCAAGTTAATCACGTCACTTACCCCCTCCCACGGCTCTATTTCTCATGTCGCCCAACTTTCTACCCCCCACCCTACCGGCAACAAACTTGACTTGGAGACTTGCTGCTAGATTTAAAGTCGCCTTTCTGCACGTCTTTCGCAACACGTCTCTAAAAATATCGCCAGACTTGATGCACGTGAAGCTATTCCACGCACGCTATCGATCCTCTCATGAGGAAGGGGGTGGGGAGGCGGGCTCACCAAGAGGGACATGATGCCACATTAATGTCACACTCGGGACACAACATCTTTACTGACGCAGCTCTGTCCGGATTTTAAGCCGTCGGAAAGTGACAGTGGCAACTTTATAGGGCAGTGTCTTTAATATATTTTTTTCGACCAAAGTGTTTTACGATTGCCACTTTGTTGTTCAATGTCTTTTCTTTCTTTCATTTACTTTTTCTTACCATTTTCCATTTCTTTCTATTCTACTTTCTTTCTTTCTTCCTTTGTCAATCTTAGATTTCTTTCAGTATATCTTTTTTTTTTTGCTCTCAAGTCTTCCTGTCTTGGTTTCTTTATCTTTGATCCATCTCAATCTTTCTTCTCTGGTTTCTTTTTTCTTGACTTGTCTTTGACTTTTGTTTTTGTATTTGATATTTTTTTTAGTGAAATGAGAAGAAGACGAAGTAATTATCTTGTAAAACTTCAACTTGAATGAATCTGTTCATATGTTACACATAGACACACAGCATAAATTAGCTAATGTTATAAACCCGCTCTATACTCTATACACTGCTTCATGTATTAGGCCCACTCTGTACATTACTTTATGTTATAGTCCCACTTTATACACTGCTTCAAGTTATAGGCCCACGCTATACATTAATTTATGTTATAGGCCCATTCTATACGTTAATTCATGTTATAGGACCACTCTATACACTACTTCATGTTATAGGCCCACTCTATACGTTAATTCTTGTTATAGGCCCACCCTATACGTCAATTCATGTTATTGGTCTACGCTATACATTAATTCATGTTATAGGACCACTTTATACACTACTTCAGGTTATTGGCCCACTCTGTACGTTAATTCTTGTTATAGGCCCACTCTAACGATAATTCATGTTATAGGCCCACTCTATACACTACTTCAGGTTATTGGCCCTCTCTATACGTTACTTCTTGTTATAGGCCCACTCTAACGATAATTCATGTTATAGGCCCGCTCTGGATTGTCACAGTATCTCTCGTTGTATCCCTATTCAAGTCAGCATTTCATAGTATAGGTGCACAGTTGACTCGTATTAAGTAGTTCCACCCTGGACATTATATTGTGTTACAGACCCTCACTAGACAGTGTCTAATTATATTGTGTTACAGACCCTCACTAGACAGTGTCTAATTATATTGTGTTACAGACCCTTACTAGACAGTGTCTAATTTCAAGTTCATACTTTAGACAGTATCTCAAGAAGATACAGTCCAGTGTCTCTGGTTCTCACGTTAGTCGCCAACAACGAAACAAAAGCTCCTGTTCTCTTGTGAAGACATTTTGTTCCTTCCATCTGTTCCTAGGCAAGGAGAAAGGCGAGGTAGCAGTGATCTTGTAGTGATTGTAACAACTGGGACACGGGGGCCGGGAGAAAAACATTTTTAGCTTAGTGATTAGTAGCGCTACCAATGACGGGGATGAAAAATGAGAAAGAAAAACAAAAAGGTGGGGGGGAGGGTAATTGAGGTGGAAGGGGGGCAGTGTAACCACGGTCGAAAATTAACCCCCCCTCTCACTCTCTTTCTCCCCCCCTCTCTATGTCTTTCTCTCTCACTGTCTTTCTCCCCCCTCTCACTCTCTTTCTAACCCCCTCTCACTCTCTTTCTAACCCCCTCTCACTCTCTTTCTCCCCCCTCTCACTCTCTTTCTCCCCCCTCTCACTCTCTTTCTCCCCCCTCTCACTCTCTTTCTCCCCCCCTCTCTCTCTCTTTCTCTCCCACTCTCTTTCTCCCCCCTCTCACTCTCTTTCTCCCCCTCTCACTCTCTTTCTCCCCCCTCTCACTCTCTTTCTCCCTCCTCTCACTCTCTTTCTCTCTCACTCTCTTTCTCCCCCCTCTCACTCTCTTTCTCCCCCCTCTCACTCTCTTTCTCTCTCACTCTCTTTCTCCCCCCTCTCACTCTCTTTCTCTCTCACTCTCTTTCTCTCTCACTCTCTTTCTCCCCCCTCTCACTCTCTTTCTCCCCCCTCTCACTCTCTTTCTCCCCCCCTCTCTCTCTTTCTCTCCCACTCTCTTTCTCCCCCCTCTCACTCTCTTTCTCCCCCCTCTCACTCTCTTTCTCCCCCCTCTCACTCTCTTTCTCTCTCACTCTCTTTCTCCCCCCTCTCACTCTCTTTCTCCCCCCCTCTCACTCTCTTTCTCCCCCCCCTCACTCTCTTTCTCCACCCCTCTCACTCTCTTTCTCCCCCCTCTCACTCTCTTTCTCTCTCACTCTCTTTCTCCCCCCTCTCAATCTCTTTCTCTCTCACTCTCTTTCTCCCCCCTCTCACTCTCTTTCTCCCCCCTCACTCTCTTTCTCCCCCCCTCTCTCTCTCTTTCTCTCTCACTCTCTTTCTCCCCCATCTCACTCTCTTTCTCCCCCTCTCACTCTCTTTCTCCCCCCTCTCACTCTCTTTCTCGCCCCTCTCACTCTTTTTCTCCCCCCTCTCACTCTCTTTCTCCCCCCTCTCACTCTCTTTCTCCCCCCTCTCACTCTCTTTCTCTCTCACTCTCTTTCTCTCTCACTCTCTTTCTCCCCCCTCTCACTCTCTTTCTCCCCCCTCTCACTCTCTTTCTCCCCCCTCTCACTCTCTTTCTCCCCCCTCTCACTCTCTTTCTCCCCCCTCTCACCCTCTTTCTCCCCCCCCCCCTCTCTCTGTCGTAATCTTCAATCTATGGTGTTCTGTACGAGTCGCAAGTATTTATACACACTGCATCGTGTCTAGAAACGAACGCTGAAAAAAAACAAGGTAATAAAGGCAGTTTGTGTGGAAACACAAACTCAAAATCGACCACCGAAGTGGTCAACCTAGAGTCTTCACCAGGATTCGAATACGGGACTTCCGGCTCCCAGTACTTTACCCCTCAGCCACAGCATCTCCATATATTCATTTAGAGTACACTTATATTTTTTAATAATTATTAACCTTATCCATACATTCAAAATTATTAACATGTTACATTGTAATAAAGAGAAACTAAAAAAGATTTATTCTTCTAACAAAATTAGATAAATTGGCAACACGAAAAAAAATAAATTCTTGACCTACTTTAAGCTACAATTGTGTACAAATGACAACAAGACTTTTCCCTCGCAAATAAAAATTAATATCTCCATTGTCATTTGTCATACAAACTAGACATAGATCTAGCTAGATCTAGACCTAGTTTTAGATCTAAATCTAGATTCATAGATCTAAGTCTAGATGTAAGTCTATATCTAGATCTAGAACTAGATATAGAATCTTGATATAGATTCTTGATATAGAATCTAGCCAAGAACTCGTATGAATTTACACGTTTAATCTTAAAATTACTAGATCTAGATTTTAGACCTAGGCCAATGTAATGATCATGAAGAGTAGGCCTTTTGTGACCGGGTAATGGTGTACTTTGCTGTTCGTATCCGATTCATGTCTTAATGTGATACTATTGTTTACATAATAAATAAATCTGCACCTCCTAAGCTGTCAGAAGATAAGTTATCTATGAATGAAGCTTGATTTATTAATGAAGTCTGTGACTTTTAAAAAAAGACTTACCTCCCCTGAAGTTTTTCATTGAAAAGTGGTGTATTGTTTTGAAAACTCTGCTTACATATATACTTTTAAAAATTAAATGGTTCACTTTCGGAAAAGAAAAAAAGTAGCCGTTGCATCAGAACTTTGAATGATCTAAAATATCATGATGTCCGATTTTCATTTTCTCGTCTAGTTTCTGAGATCTAAACAGGACGGAGAAGAATTTTGCCTTAGAACTATATGTACAAGTTATTTCCCTTAATCGATATCAAACAAAACAATTCAATACCAATAATTAATTGATTAATTAGGTATTTTGTTTATCGTTTCATGCTTTGTTTGGTATAATACATAATTGTTAAAAGTATCAATTTGATTGGAGAATGCGTAAGGGAGAAATCTAGCGTTAACAATTATTTAAGGCGACTAAACCCAACTTAAGCCATATCTGTGAATACTGAAGGATTAGTTTCCCTTATTGGTATCTATCAAAATAATTCAATACCAGTAATTAATTGACTAATTGGAACTTTATTTTAATTTATTCATGTCTTGTCTATGCCAATGTACTAATGTGCGAAGTTTCAATTGAACCGAGAATGGGTATTGGAGTAATAAAAAGTACACATTTTTTTCTTCATTGAGTGTCTGACCGATATACAGAGTGAGTTGATTTAAGTTTTGTAAAAAGGGAATGGTAAGAGAGCGTAGCTTTGTAGACGGGCAGTAATATGCATAAATATGCAAGCTTTTTTAATGCCGGCAGAAAGGCAACTTAAGGCCCCCCCCCCCCCCAAAAAAAAAAATATGAACGTGACATTCTAATAAAATAAAAATTTGAAGTATAAATTCGTATAGTAAATTTGTTTTTCAAATGTATATTTAGTTATGCTTCTATTGTTCTCATAATGAACTTCAAGTTTCATTGTGTTTGTCTGTATGAGTAGAATTAATATTGGCGTGTAGCTATTATTGTCATGTACACATTGTGTTGGGGGAGGGGGGACATTTTGTATATTTTCTTTTGTGTACACTTTGTGGTGGGGGACATATTGTTAATTTTCTCCCCTCTTCCCCTTTACCTTCCGAAAAAAAAAATTGAATGTTGACACTGGGAATGAGGAGCGGGCGGGAGTTTAGTCAGTCATACTCCCTGACTATATCATATGTGTGTGTGTATGTATGTGTGTGTGTGTGTGTGTGAATTCAGTTTGTCTGTAACATTCTGTCACAATGTCCATGAGACAATCACATTCCCTTCACCCACATCGCGTGACTCATAGCACTCTCATCTCCCCCCCCCACACACACACACACACTGCTATTGCTCACTCGTTGACTCTGACTCCCAACTAGTACCAACCCCCATCACTCCCACTTACCTCCATAATCTAAATCCATGACATGAATTCAGTCGAATTTTAAAACGTAAACTCAGCTGCCAGTCCGCCACTAAAAAAAAAAAAGAAGATAAAAAAGGAGAGTACCGGTAACTAATTTGATGAATCATTTTTCACCGGTATGTTTTAAAAGTGGCTTCAAGTTATGAGCAATTGTAGACCCAATGATCAGGAAAATAAACTGATGTGTTGGCTTGAAACTGAAGCCTATTTTTTTAAAAAAATTAAACATGTTTGTGCCGGAATAATGTTTGTTAGCTGTATACAGTAAGAATGATTTTTCCGTTTCTGTTGGCGACTCTAGAAAGTAGCACCCCCCCCCCAACCATATTAACTAAGGATAACATATAAACATAGTGGAATTATGATTATCCGAACATCGATAATCCAAAAGTCCGCTTAATCCAAAACAAAAATACGGGTATTGTTAGCAATTAAAAAAATAAGAAAGAACAATATTACATGTATGCACTTGAAATTACAGCACTTTCACAGATAGTGTAAAGAACAAAACAGAATAAGGTATCTATGTTGTTCGAAGTTTTACATATAGTGATACTAAAAAGTCTGCTACATTGTTTGTCGAAGAGAGGAAGAAGCAAAAGTACACCAACGACCCTACCCCCCCCCCCCCCGGGGTCAAGGCAGACTATTGTTTTACTTATCGTAGCGCTGGCGTCATAGTTTATGTAATTAAACATTGTATTTCATTATTATGTTTTAGTAATGATTTCGCTTAATCCAAAATGTGTGTGTTCTAAATCATTTCTTACTATCGGGACTCCACTGTAGAATGTTTGGTGAGAGAGAATACCGTAGTTTGGTTTATACTAAAATTGGATCTATAGCAAATGTTGAGCTCTTAATTACGATTCCTTTATTCCAGCGGTTTATTATCCCGATCTCAATACAGTAGATCCAGATATGTTGTTAGAATCACTGCAACAGGATGTGTCTGGTCAAGTCTGGTTCATTAAGTAACCCATAGGATGAGAACTGTTCAGAAACTACCTAGACCTATAGTGACTGGGAGTCTGATCGGACTTATAGAATTCCTTTAGACAAATACTCGAAGCTAAAGAATCAAAAAAAGAAAACTGGTCGAGATCGATGGTGTAAGATACGAACAGTGTCTAGGCGTTGTGTTCCTTTGGCTAGCCGTCTCTCTCGCTCTCGCCTGACCTACGCATATGTACCCCCCCCCTCCTCCCATCTCTCTCGTGCTATTTAGCTTGGTTTTATTTTCTTGCTCACGAGACTGTGTGAGAGAATGCAATCGTGTGTGTGTGTGTTTGCGTGCCTGAGAGTACTAGCGGATGTACCCACCAGTTCACTGCCTGGCTCAAGGACAGCAGGTTTCTTGAAGTGTCAGGACGGCTCGGCTGGCATCGCAGTTGCCCCCCTCCCCCCCTACCACACACATACCATTGTCACAGGTTTTATCGATGGACATGAGCGGCAGCATGGGTGAATAAAGGGAGAGATACAGAGAGAGAGAGAGAGAGAGAGAGAGAAGGAGAGAGAGAGAGAGAGAGAGGGTGAGCCGTGCGTGTAAGAGGAGAAAAAAAGATGTGCTCACGAACCGCCGTGTTTACTTCTGCTCGTAATGTGTAGCACGCGTCTTGTTACAGTGACTTGATTGGAACTCTGGCTGTAGGGATTAACTCTGTAAATTGCATCATTGGTGTGTGGTGAGTGGTCTATATTTAGAACCGTACATAATCACAGTAGTGTTAACTTTAGTAACCGCTTAGTGCAATGGAAGGGCTTCTTAGAAAGTGTAAAGTATAAGGGATGCCTCTCATCATTGTTGACTTGAAGCTCAATGATCTACATGCTTGCAATACTAATTTATACATTGTTACAAATTAGCAATACAGACGTTTTGATATCTCATCTTACGTTACTCGTGCGTTCAGAAGATTACATTTTTTCATTGTTTATTTTTTTAAATGTAAGTAAAAAAATTGATTTCAAAAGTTTGAATAAAAAATATATGCTAAAAAACTTACCTAATGCTATCGGAGTATTACAAAAGTATTTCCTAGACTTAAAACTATGAACTTATCAGTGAAGTACTATATACACTGTAGAAACGGCCGGGCATAATGCTGCATCCCTCTATTCCTGTAGGCTGAGTGTTACGATGTTACGATGACCAAATTTAGTCATATATAGTTTGTCCATCGTGGTTCGATGATGACCACCTTGTTATCCAGGGGGCTGAGGGCTTTGCACTGGGGCTCTATGCCTCCTCGTATGGCTGGTGAGACCTATGTGAGCCCGGAATGTTCGGCTCTACACTGGGCAGGCTATTCCAGCTGAAGCTAGTGTCATTTGTCTTGCTTTTCTTCTCTGGCGTTTTTTCTTCTGCCAGCGTTGTTCTCTTTTCCTCAGCAACCTGTGCGCCAGTTTTCACAGCGCGACGCCATGATGCTCTGTCATGTGCGTCTGTCTCCCAGGTGCCTGTGTCTATGCAGAACGCCTTCAGAGAAGCTTTGAGGGTGTCCCCGAAGCGTTTTCTTTGACCACCTTGCAAGCACTTTCCTTCGCTTAGTTGGCCATACAAGAATCGTTTAGGTCTTCCATTCTGCAGACTTGTCCTGCCCATCACAGCTGAGACTGCATCAGGATTGTGTGGATGCTTTGCAGACCCGCTCTTCGAAGGACTTCAGTATCTGGTATTTTATCTTCCCATTTGACCTCTTTTCCAGTAGGCTGTGTGTTACGATGACCAAATTTAGTCATAGTGTATACATCAAAGTACATTTCCAACAAAAGATATTCCTATTCTGATACTATTCTTTGTCAAGCAATAGTGTAATTACACCAAATCTGTAACGACCTCTTACAAATAATGATACTAATGTGATATATCCTTTAATTCTTGCAGTGTACAATTTTTCTTTCTTTTTTTTTCAAATGCTCCTGTGAGCCCCTAAGGGCCATAGGCCGACATAGGCTCTGGCGCAATTAACTAGAACTGTTGTTAAATGAAGCACGGAAGCCTTCTCCTAGAGGACCCCGACTTCCCCCACTGGTCCCCAAGAGATTGAACTAAACAGCAGACATTACAGGAACTAACGTAGGTCAACGAGTTTCTTAACAAAAAAAAAAGACTTGGCAGTGTCAAATAATGGAAACCTTTTTTAACCCCCCACCCTCCCGCATACACCAAAAACATTATTAGAAAAATATATTAAAATTGTTGAAAATGTGAGCATAAGCCTTTGACATGCCAGAGAGTTTGTGAGACATTTTCTTATGTTTTAACGGCGCTATAATATTAAGATTTATATTAATACATATTCGACAGATGACAGATACAGGGGCTTACCTGACTCTCTCGCTTTGTGGGAAGTGGATGTGATTCCAGTCCAGAGTAAATTAAGCAAGGCAATTTATTTTTGACAACCGAATGTTACTGTAACTGTATTAAACCACCACCCATCGAAGCTTCAGGCCACTGAAAGGGAAATCTTATGTGTGTTAGTGTGTTAAGTCCAATTCTCTTGGAGACCTATGACTATATGATCAATGTGTGTGTGTGTTACGTTCTCTTGGAGACCTATGACTATATGATCTATGTGTGTGTGTGTTAAGTTCTCTTGGAGACCTTTGACTATATGATCAATGTGTGTGTGTGTTAAGTTCTCTTGGAGACCTATGACTATATGATCTATGTGTGTGTAAAATTCTCATAGAGACCTATGAATATATGATCTATGTGTGTGTGTGTTAAGTTCTCTTGGAGAACTATGACTATATGATCTATGTGTGTGTTAAGTTCTCTTGACCTATGACTATATGATCTATGTGTGTGTGTTAAGTTATATATGATCTATGTGACTGTGATGCTGGACTCGGACGAACTTTTTTACTTTCTAATATAGCAAATGCCTTTAGTGCTCAAGAGATTTAAAAAAAAAGGGCGAGATTCAAACCCAGTACCCTAGGTGTGAAGTGATGTGTGATATATCATAGTGCGGAAAGTCTTGTGAGCTTGGCAGTTCTGTTTGACGAAAATGACAGCACGACAATGTCAATGTCACCTTCACTCTCTCGCCACCTCCTCGTTCTTTCTCTCACACATTGCCCTCTCTCTCTCTCCCTTCTTTTATCTCTCAATCTTTCTTTTTCTCTCGCAACCCCCCCCCCCTCACTCTCAAACATTTTACCTTGCGACCCCCCCCCCGCTTTTTGTTTCGCCCCACCCCTAGATGCTACGTTTGAACTGACCCGACTGTCGATATGTCTGTCATGTCAGCACTGACGGGAGTTGTAACGTGTCACTGTTATGAAATGTTTAGTCCTGGGCTTCCAATGTGATCATTATAATGTTTTTTGTGGTGCTGACGTGTGTCTCCGAGAGAGAGAGAGAGAGAGGATTGCCAACTATTTCAATTGTGAAATCTCCAGAAAAACAACACAGTTAACAAATCTTTGTTATTACTATTTATTATTATTGAATAATTGCTGTTGTATAGCGCTTCTTTCGGGCTCATCTATCAAATATCTGGGTTGGGGGAGGGGGAAGGAAATTATGCGTCGTAAGGAGTGTATATGTATTACTACGTTGCCCTAGTATTGCACAGAATAACATTTGCTGTAATTTAACTATTTTTATGCTAACAAGCCTAGACTAGAATTATGTCATTTCTGTCATCATGAAAACCTAATTATCAACAATCCTCTATTGAGAGGCATATGATGAAATGAATAACAAATAATTACTTTGGCAAAAAGTATTTGTCTTTCGAAAATTGTATCTACACACACAGAGACACGCAGCATATGTATACTGTGAATATTTTATTGCACACAAAAAAAAAGATTGTTCCCATAACAAAGTCGTATAGTCAACGTCATTTCTAACTCATCTTCCAAGGCTTGCGTGATTGTTCTGCAAGAGGATAAAGATGTCTTTGATCTCAGCTTACGTGAGCGGAGCTGTTCTTTTTTTTTCTCTCACGTCTCTCCCCCCCCCCCCCATTTTTTAATTTGATTTCCTTGTTTCGCTCCTTTCTGTGTGTGTCATTTTTTTTTAAATATTTCAAATTTTGACATTCTCGTGGAACGTTTGTAGACTCTTAGTTTGTAGACTCTTAGTTTGTAGACTCTTAGTTTGTAGACTCTTAGTTCATAGACTCTTAGTTTGTAGACTTAGTTTGAAGACTCTTAGTTTGTAGACTCTTTGTTTGTAGACTCTTAGTTCATAGACTCTTAGTTTGTAGACTCTTAGTTTGTAGACTCTTAGTTTGTAGACTCTTAGTTCATAGACTCTTAGTTCATAGACTCTTAGTTTGTAGACTCTTAGTTTGTAGACTCTTAGTTTGTAGACTCTTAGTTTGTAGACTCTTAGTTTGTTGACTCTTAGTTTGTAGACTCTTAGTTTGTAGACTCTTAGTTTGAAGACTCTTAGTTTGTAGACTCTTAGTTTGTAGACTCTTAGTTTGTAGACTCTTAGTTTGTAGACTCTTATTTTATAGACTCTTAGTTTGTAGACTCTTAGTTTGTAGACTATTAGTTTGTAGACTCTTAGTTTGTTGACTCTTAGTTTGTAGACTCTTAGTTTGTAGACTCTTAGTTTGTAGACTCTTAGTTTGTAGACTCTTAGTTTGAAGACTCTTAGTTTGAAAACTCTTAGTTTGTAGACTTTTAGTTTGTAGACTCTTATTTTATAGACTCTTATTTTGTAGACTCTTAGTTTGTAGACTCTTAGTTTATAGACTCTTATTTTGTAGACTCTTAGTTTGTAGACTCTTAGTTTTAAGACTCTTAGTTTACAGACTTAGTTTATAGACTCTTAGTTTGAAGACTTTTAGTTTGTACACTCTTAGTTTGTGGACATTTAGTTTCTAGACTCTTTAGTTTGAAGACTCTTTGTTTACCGACTCTTAGTTTGAAGACTCTTAGTTTGAAGACTCTTAGTTTGAAGACTCTTAGTTTGAAGACTCTTAGTTTGTAGACTTTTAGTTTGTAGACTTATACTTTGTAGACTTTTAGTTTGTAGACTCTTAGTTTGTAGATTGTAGACTCTTAGTTTGTGTACATGAACAAAACTGTCTCGCTGTCAATGGACATATCATTTATGCATACACTCACACAGATTCACTCGCTCACATAATCATTTTCTTACCCAAGAGATGTGTTATGTTCCTGTGTTATGTTCCTGTGTTCAGAGATAGGTCAAACGTTTTAACAATAGAATTCAATAGAAGCAAGTGTGCTGACTAGAAACATGTGTATACAGCACATTCACGGATTCATTTTGTTTGTTTGTCATTCCATGTTAAGACTCTTTTTATCGAATCCTCTCTAGATATAATATATATATATAATCTATTTTTTTTTGTCAATGAAACGAAATAGTACAAAAACTATTTCCCAACAGTTTGATACCAACAACGTCTTCCCTTGTCTGAACTAAACAGCAGACATTACAGGAACTAACGTAGGTCAACGAGTTTCTTAACAAAAAAAAAATGTTTGTTTTTTTTTGACGCTGTAAGACTTGGCAGTGTCAAATAATGGAAACCTTTTTTCAACCCCCACCCTCCCGCATACACCAAAAACATTATTAGAAAAATATATTAAAATTGTTGAAAATGTGAACATAAGCCTTTGACATGCCAGAGAGTTTGTGAGACATTTTCTTATGTTTTAAAGGCGCTATAATATTAAGATTTATATTAATACATATTCGACAGATGACAGATACAGGGGCTTACCTGACTTTCTCGCTTTGTGAGAAGTGGATGTGATTCCAATCCAGAGTAAATTAAACTAGACATTTTATTTTGACAACCGAATGTATATATTATACACTGAATACACAAAAGACTACACGATTCCCCATGTTAAGATTACACTAATAACCTTCTTAATACACTTACAATTTTAGCAATGGTATTCGATACATATTTTACATTAGAAACTAAGGATAAGTTGTTTTTCGTGAATGTTAACTTAATGGTTTGATTTATTTTAAATGTTTACTTAAATAAAGACATTATCACTAATTTTAAAATTGGAAAAATTACATTTTAATTCAATGGAGGTTAAAGTATGCAGGTACTACACCGCCAACGAAATTAATTATTCGATAAATCAATTATCCTTAAAAAAAATTAATTATCGCAACTACATAAGTTGAAATTTTAATTGAATACGTAATACCAAGAAAATTCATTTGAATGAAATTACCAGACTACAAATAGAATTGGACACAAATATTGTTCAATTCTCACAAATACAACATGCAACTCCATATTTCTTCTTTGTTCCCCCCCCCCCCAGACTACATCTCGGTAACCACCTTCATCCTGTCAAATTTGTCAAGGGGAGTCCCACATCTCTGCAATTATCTATTATTTGATCTAGAGCTAATGAATTAATGGACAGTGAACCATCATTGATCTCTGAGTCACCCCGATCGCCCTCAAAGTCGGCCATTGCAAGTGAAGGGCCGGTTGTGGGAGGAGTTCGATCGTCATTCTATTATCAGTGGTTGCCCTACACCTGCCCAGACCACGTGCTCCCTCGAGTAAGTTCCACGTCGGTGCTTCAACGCTAACCACGCATCACTGGATTATAGTCGACTACCCCCCCCCCCTCCAAATCTGTTCTGATATTATGTTTCATTCATAATCACTAGAGTAATAATTCATATTCGATTCTAGCTACACAATTGGCTTTTTTTTTTTTTTTTTTTACTTTCATCGATTTCAACTTGTCATCAATATTTATAAGGTATCAGCGATCTCGCATAGCTCAGTGGCCGGACGGTAGTCGATACAAGGATAAATATAAACCAACTCTAGCTAGACGAACTAGTCATTAGTTTTATCAGCTTTTTAGAAAATGTTTCTTTAGTTTGTAGGTGCACAGTTCAGACTGTAGACTAGGAAGTTGAAGACGAAGGCCTAATTTTTAAAACATACTAATTACCTGTGTCAGACTGTGTGCGTGTCTAGAGAAGACTTGAACACGATCATCTAGAATCAAAATAGTTTTAAATTGGAGATTTTCACGATAAACTAGACAAGTCAAGGACTCTACATTAACGTTCACTTTTGCCAACTATATAACATACAAAAAGAATTGAGCTCAAGATTTTAACAATGTCAAAATGTGAAGCAGTTGATGTTCCTATCGAATCTCCTTTATTCCCACTAGCTAGTTGCCCGTTTGTTTTGAAATAAGTTTCAAGTCTCAGAGTGAAAGTCAAATGTTTCCTCCAGAGTGAAGTAAGGATATAAACGGAAGTAGTAAAAAAAGTAAAGTTCCCCTCAAACGGAGGAGCTTAGAAAAGTTGCTTGTTCAGCGTTAAAGAGTTCACACAAAGTGTCGTATACTTCAAAGAAAAAAATGAACAACACATCCTTTATTTTGTACACCGGATACTGCAAAAAGCGAGCTATTTATAGTTTTACCTCATCGTATGAAAATCCCCATAGGAAAGAGTTTAATGACTGAACTTTTCAAGGGAAGTGACGTAACAGGGCCTGTTGGTAGACAAGGGAGATAAGGATTAGACGCCATGGAAACAGTACAGCATTTTGTCCCCTTTAAGATGAAACATTAGCTGTATAAGGCAGAGTCCTCTTGTAATATATAATCTTGTATGTTTGCTAATCAAGAAGATGTACAGACTCACTGACGAATAGATCATGGCAGCGCAAGGTTCTGCGTAAGTTGTTTATTCAAACGTATTGCATTTTTTTTGGGAACATATTAACAAAGGTGGAGGGTCCCTAAACCTTTAAAACTCATAGTACAAACATGCAGCTAGCCAATACGTTGGTTCTTTTCAGTAAAAACAACAATCCAATGGACTGATAAGATGAAGAGCATTTTCAAAAATTACAACCAAAACGAAACAAACCAGTTATTATTCTGGGCACAGTGCCAGATAGAAGTACTCAGGACGACAAAACGAGGATATGACATTACCGAGTGCTCTGATGGCACTCAGGCATGTCCTTAGCGAACCCAGTGTTTACATAAGAGGACCGAGGACAATGACATGTGATTGAGTGACCGCCCCAATGACCCAGTCAATGTAGTGCATTGGATGTACTTTTATTTGAATGTTTCAGAAAAAGGTAAATTCAGTTCTAAGCATAAGGTTGATAACAAAAAAACATCGTCGAGGTTTCTATATTCGTTGTGATAGTAGGGCATAGATGTTAGAAGTGAGTTTTCCAAACATAGCATATTGCTTAGTTTACTTGACACATTGTTACGACTCGGCGCTGCACGCCACCATCAAAAGTGCACATGGTGAGCACCATTCATAACAGAGCCGAAACGCAGTGTTTTGGTTTGAGGGGTAGCGATTTCCGCCCAAGATTAAAAGAAGGGAAGAAGTAGAACTTGGCAACAGGAGCCAGACTCATTAGCATTATTTATTGTACATAAAACTTATCATTCACCTTTTTCGTTTCATCAAGTTGCTTGTCGAAGTTTTACGAAATATTTGGAAATCTGAAGTTGGCTGATCATTTCATTAGAATTAAGACAAGAGGCTGTTAGAGCGCTAGATACGAAATAAAACTAACTTCAAATGTACTCAATTTTGTCCTCGTTTCTGAACCTACCAGCAAGTAACGCTTCTGGTCTCATTATTTTTTTGTATGCTTCTGGTCAGTGAAAATGATGTACTCTTAAGATAAGGACCTGTGTCCATAGTTTCTACTACAAATGGTGTCGCTGTATTATTACCACTGAGTTTTATGTTAGTTTGTATCTGTAGCTTGTATCTGTCTGTAGCATACATAATGTCTCAGAAAACATTTCATGTTGTTTGCTTGCCATATTTTAAAATAAAATAAAATGGTCGCTCCGGGCTTTAGGTCACCTAGCCGAACCGATCGAAGCAGTAATTTGTCTGTTGATGGAGTGGCCCCGGGGTCAAGAGGAGCCAAGAAATACATCCGTAACTGTGTTGTTTTAGTTCTGTGTGAGAGTGTGTGAGAACGTGCTTACGTGTATGTGCGTATGTGTGTGTGTGTTTGCGCGGACCGGAAGATCTTGTTCATTTCGAACTCCTGCTACGTGTTGTCCTTATGAAAGATGTTCAGTGTATGCTGTGACATCACGAGGTGCATATGTGAGATCTTATGTGTTCGTTGTGACATCACGAGGTGCATATGTGAGATCTTATGTGTTCGTTGTGACATCACGAGGTGCATATGTGAGATCTTATGTGTTCGTTGTGACATCACGAGGTGTATATGTGAGATCTTATGTGTTCCTTGTGACATCACGAGGTGTATATGTGAGATCTTATGTGTTCGTTGTGACATCACGAGGTGTATATGTGAGATCTTATGTGTTCGTTGTGACATCACGAGGTGCATATGTGAGATCTTATGTGTTCGTTGTGACATCACGAGGTGTATAAGTGAGATCTTATGTGTTCGTTGTGACATCACGAGGTGTATATGTGAGATCTTATGTGTTCGTTGTGACATCACGAGGTGCATATGTGAGATCTTATGTGTTCGTTGTGACATCAGGAGGTGTATATGTGAGATCTTATGTGTTCGTTGTGACATCACGAGGTGTATATGTGAGATCTTATGTGTTCGTTCTTTTTAAAGCCTTTTCTTTGGACACTGATATATATAAACTCTATGTGCACTAGTATTATTATTACTATGCATTCGTGCAATTTTATGTGTTCATTAAGACATTTCTTGTAGTGAGCTGTGCAATGCTGAGGTTTGAGGAATGGATGTCAGGTCGTGCGGTATGAGCGCTAGCCTGTTGTTCGGTCTTCTCGGTGGACCCGGGGTCAAAACCTGCCCACTGCCATCCCCATCATCCTGTGGGAGGTCTGGAAAAGGAAAGAACATCCGAAACATTTTACAAACAAACAATCGGTGGCGTTCCTTTAGATGTGTAAGTGGGTGCTGACAGCCTTCAGTGGGTTGCGCCAAAGTGCAGAAAAAAAAATTAGCTTATTTCAAAAGCAGACAATTTAGTAAAAAAAAGTGATTCTCCACAGTGTCTTGAGTTTGCTCTCCTGTCATTTATTTTTAGTTTCTCTTTTTTTTTTCCTATTGAAATACCTTGCTAGTTTGATTTTATACATGATTTTTTTTCATGTCATTTCTACTGACGTATTCCGCTTTTCATAAATCTGAACAAATCAAGTTTATTTACAGGTCTTATAGCATCAATGGTTTTATATATCTCTTTTTTTTATTTCGGAGACTTCAACTTCTTTCAGTCAACAGACTTTGACGCTAAAGTCTCATGTTGGTAACTAAATTATTGTTTTTACCATTTAGTAAAATAAATGACTGACAGTTCCATTACATGCTATTGTGTTTCTACAACCTTTAGTCATCGAGATGTTTCTTAAACATTTATTTTTACTCAACACAGTTTGTTTACCTCATTTATAACAAAAATATTCTCTTTAACCAGATCAAGACACAATTATTATATATAGGATAATATGTATATCATCTCATGCGTTGCCAATGTCCTCGTTCATAAACATCTGTAACAACCAGAAATAGCAAAATCTTTTTTTCAGAGACACCTCTTTAAAAAAAAGAAGCCACATTTTTTTTTACAGGTAGAACCAGTCCATGAGTATCTCTGAGACATAACTCTAAAAATAAGTAGCTACAGCTCTGTAGAATCTAGAAACAGTCCATGAGGATATCTGAGACATAAGCTCTAAAAATAAGTAGCTACAGCTCTGTAGAATCTAGAACCAGTCCATGAGGATATCTGAGATATAAACTCTAAAAATAAGTAGCTACAGCTCAGTCCATGAGGATATCTGAGACATAAACTCTAAAAATAAGTAGCTACAGCTCTGTAGAATCTAGAACCAGTCCATGAGGATATCTGAGACATAAACTCTAAAAATAAGTAGCTACAGCTCTGTAGAATCTAGAACCAGTCCATGAGGATATCTCAGACATAAACTCTAAAAATAAGTAGCTACAGCTCTGTAGAATCTAGAACCAGTCCATGAGGATATCTGAGACATAAACTCTAAAACTAAGTAGCTACAGCTCTGTAGAATCTAGAACCAGTCCATGAGGATATCTCAGACATAAACTCTAAAACTAAGTAGCTACAGCTCTGTAGAATCTAGAAACAGTCCATGAGGATATCTCAGACATAAACTCTAAAACTAAGTAGCTACAGCTCTGTAGAATCTAGAAACAGTCCATGAGGATATCTCAGACATAACTCGACACTGCGTAGTTCTAAATGGAGTATCGATGTGTGCGACTATTTGTCTCTTCCAATCTCTTAACACTCTCGCGGAATCGATTTTGTTTTCAACATTCAACAGAAGCTGTCACCGGACCCATCCCGTAAGAGAGAGGAAAATTGATTTCTTTCTGGATTCGGGTTGGTAACATTTTATATATTCATTTCTCTGGCCATTAATTACAACTTTAAATAGCGGCTTATATCAGGTCCACAGAACCATGCATATATTAAATTATTAGACAATGAAGATTACGTTACTGATTATTTCTGACATTTGCTTGAAGGTTTAAAAATGAAACTCAATACGTTTGATATTTTATTCTTCTAAATTAGGCTTGTAAATGTGTGATTATGGTTTTGCTGTAAATAAATCTAGTTGTGTATGTTGATTAGAAATTTAAAACCGTATGTGTTTTCCTGGATGGCCCAGAAAAAATCGTATCATTCTCTAATGACAAACTTTAAAAGCTTAAGTTGTAATGTGAATTTTTCCATTATGCTTCTATTCTTGTCAAATTATCTTAACAGCTTCAGCTTAACCTGATCTTTAATTAGTGGTCAGGCATTATGACTGTCAGGCTAAAACGTTGACCTCTTGGAATCTATATTAGAAGCTTTAAAATTTAAAAATTATTTTAATGGATTGAGCCTAATTAACTATAACTGCAATTATACCAACAGTTCTATACATTGACATTTAAAATAACAAGGTTACAAAGACAGTTTGTGTGGAAACAAACTTAAAATCGGTCCCCGAAGTGGTCCACCCAGGCAGGTAAAAAGACAGGCTTGAATATTTTCATAAAGAATATAAGAATGAAATTCTATCAAAGGCAAATGACATAAGAATGGAGAAAGAACGTTGACAGCGCTTGTGTGGTGCCCCAACGGTCCAGTAGTGAACATTAGGTTAAATGTGAACCTGGCCTAACTGATGTCATATAAAGATTATCTTATTGTTTTATAAGGGTCAATCTCTTTAACATTTCCGTAAAAAAAAAAAAACCAACAATTTCTTAAGTTATGTGTCTTATGGTTATGGAGACTAACTGCAGTACTCGAAATGATATGAAAAACTACTTATTAATTGTTATTTTGAATTATGTTCCACTTGTATGCATATTAAATAGATTTTTTCTCTTTAAAAAAAAGTTAACATTTCTTTTTGTAAACCTAATAATTGGTACCTCAGAACTGAACTTAGTAATATAAAAGATCTAAATACTTTTTCATAAATGTATTAAAAATATGGTAAATTGCAATTTCCCTTACTAAATAGCCTCCCGTGTTTATTACAATTAATAGTGAATAGTTCTAAAAATGGTGTATTTTTATGAAAAAGCTGCTTGCATAGTTGATTTAAAAAAAAAATTTTTCGCTTTCAGAAAAGAAAAAAGTAGCCATTGCATCAGAACATTGAAAGGTCTAAAATATCATGATGTCGGATTTTCAATATCTTTTCTAGTTTACGAGATCTAATCGGGACGGACGGACGGACAGACAGTCCACACAAAACTAATAGCGTTTATTCCCTTTCAGGAGCCGCTAAAAATGTGCGCGTTCATAGGGCTGTTATTGTTCAACTCCATCTCTTCAAGGCGAGGGTGTTGTATAGACAGCTCACGCTCCAGCTCTTTAGGAGTGATGCTGGCTTGAAATCGAAAGACAGAAGCGTCACTAGAGCTCGCGTCTCTTGATGCGATAAGGTTATGATGACATTTCCCACCGCCTAATCGAACCTTCCCAAAATGAAACTTGCGCTAAATCTAAATGTTTTGTTTGCAGATTATTTAGTTGATTAATTACTACATAACTTGGATCATTCTGTTGCAAACCCGGGTTCGGTATAACCGAGCGCCGCCCCCCTCACGCTCACGCTAGCCACGCCACTTTCAAAAGACAACAGAAGTGTAGGTATGAAACTACTCCTACTCGGTAATGTCCGTTATCCTCGATATTATAATACTCGATACTACAAGACTCAGTACTTTAATGCTCGTTACTATAATATTCGATACTACAATACTCAATACTATTATGTTCGATACTATAATATTCGATACTAAAATAATCAATACTATTATCTTTGATACTATAATATTCGATATTACAATACTCAAAACCATTATGTTCGATATGCTCGATACCACAATTAATTATAGTTAAATGGCCATATATTTCTATATAAACTAGGATCGATTCTTAGAAGGCTTATTCCACAACAATCTCATCAACATCAAAAAGAAGAAAAACAAACTTCCTGGTGTTATGAAACTTGCAGACGTGACCGTGACTCCAACTAATCGTCTGCTCTGATGGTTAATCCATCTCGTTATTTTAACATGGAAACAAGCGGATCGTCTTTCTTTCAGATTGGATTTACCAGAAACTTCTATTCCCGTCCTATGCTTCCACCGCCAACGCGATATCAAACAGATCGATTCTGTCTGTTGCCGGATCAAGATAAAGGACTTGTTTGGTTTAATTAGGGTCCAGTCATTAAAAAGGCATAAGGTCAGCTTGACTCAGAGCCGTGCCGTGTGTTAGTGTTGTGGTCCAATCGTCATGGCTGCCTTGATAATTAGGTCAAAGTAGATATGTTATTTACAGGCTAATCAAGGCTAAGGCCCTTGACGGATGCATGACAATTGTAAAGTAACTTGTACTGTTTGTTTACGTAGCCTATTGATGGAACTTTTGAAGTAAGGTTTTGATGATTAGACCTAGTGGTTGTTGGGACACGATGGTTGTTACAACACGATGGTTGTTACGACACGGTGGTTGGCTTGTAACTCCAGAAATCTAGTGCAACTATACTGGTGTGCGTGTTTTAATTTTCATATTATCGAACTTGAATACAACTTGAACAAGCTTCTTTTTTACAAAGCTTATATCAACTCACTCTGTCTGTTTGTCTGTCAGTGTAGTAGCCTACATATTTGGAACGTTTTTTTTTCCCACACCCATTCTCGGAACAAGTATCAACTTCAAACAATCAATCATTTTAGCTAACATAACATGAATCAATAAAACAACAACCAATCAGCCATTTAAATATTGGCAATTAATTATTGATTGATATCGAATAAGGGAAATAACCTCTACATTCTTAAAATGATATATTTGCAAGTGCGGAGTTCTTCTCCTTTTTTTAAAAAGAGGATTTTGTATATTTCACTTGTTTAAAAAATAGATTTGACTGTGTAATAGTAGCCCAACCTTTTGTCCGTAATTAATTTTTATTTATATCGAATAAGGGAAATAACTTCTACATTCATGAGTTACATAGTTGTAAGTGTGGAGTTGTTCTCCTTAGATGAGCTTTGGTTTTTTTTTAATTTATATATTTCGCTTGTTTAAAAATAGATTTGACTGTGCCATACTAGCGTAACCATTCGTCCGTAATAGCCAACCTTATATACAATACGAAGTGTAGTGTGTGATAGGTCAAGGCGGAGAGCTCTATTACCCATGAGTTCATTGTACTATTACATAGAAACCTACATGATTGTTTCCAGTGATGCAAGTGTTCAGTGCTTGATGAATCAACTGTACTGGTATAATTGGATGCTCATGATAAGGCACACAATTGGAATACTGGATTGCGTTTTAATACCAGGGCCGATTTCGACACCAAGTCCGCCCCTGCTCATAGAGATTGATATTTACATAGACCTTTTCAGAGACCTATAAAACTAGTGCTGAAATGACATTTGTTTACATAGACCTTTTCAAAGACCTAAGACAAATGACATTTACTTCACCATAACAATCATCATACAACAACCTCTTCTACTCCCTCTCCCCCCCTTCCGCCTCGGCCTAAAGCCTGTCTCTTCTGTTTTTGTCACGAGTTTAACAGTCATGTCTCAAGAAATATTTCGCTGATGGATTATTAAGTGAAACATGTCCCCCTTGCGTGACGCATTGTACAGTTTGTTGCAGAAAATTGTCTCCTGTTATTTGTCTGTTTAGGAGTGTTCTGACATTCACCAGTTGATTGTTTTGATTGGATTACAAACACAAACAGTTACAATCTGGTTAATGGTGTAAAACTAAGAGGAAGACTAAGGCAAAGACTAAGAGACTACTTTATTGATCATGATTGGAAATTATTATTATTTTTTTTTGGTGTTCTATCAATATGAATATGAAATAGAAAACCACACACAAAAACACGGGAAGAGATTTTTTGAGCGACAACATACAGACATTCCACTAACCATTCTTGGATCAACTTAAAATTGTGCACAACTATTTATAGTCGATGACGATACAAGAAAAAAATCATTCACAAATATTAACCAATTAGTTAATCAATCAGTGGTAATTAATTAATGTTTTTTTTATATTGAAAAGGGAGTTAAACCTTGCTGTATTGAGAGATTGTTAGTGATTTTGCGGTTTTACGCCTTATTTAAGCCCCTCCTTTTTTTTAAAGTATTTTTTTTTTTAGTTTGCTTTTCCATCTTTGTTTTCTTTTTTTTTTCGCTCCACAATTTTCATTTATTGTTCCATTTACATCTGTCCTCGAGTTCTTTTGTGTGGACAGCGCTTTTTGAGTACTTGAAATATGTTGTTTGGAGTTTAGTCCTTTTTTTTTTTTAGTAAATGAATCATATTCTGAAATAGTAATTTAAATCTGTACTTTTGTAGATCTTTGTGTGATCCCTTTTTTTTGTGCGATCCCTTTTTTTTGTGTTATAATTGTTTTTCATGTTTAAAATTCTTACTTTTGATTTTTTCAGTGCCACGGCCCAACATCCAGTTGTTCTAGACAACATAGTTTCAATAAATAACAAGAAACAATTGGTGGAAGACTTGACTAGAATAAGGTGTGTAATAATTAGATTAGTTAAAAATTATGGATTTAAATAATAGATGATTGAGAAAGGAAGTCATAGTGACCCAAATTTTCTGAGTTTTTTTTTCTGATGAGTAGGTCATACGGTGGATCCTCCTTCCTGTGCGTCAATGTCAGCAATGTCTTTAACCCTGTTATACTTTGCAGTTCATTATAGTCGCTCTATGGGTACACTACAATCAATTGTTGTCATTGGTCAGATTTATCACGTGTTTCCCGCAGCAAGGGAATCGCGCTGATTGGTTCTTTTAATTTTTCAGAATCAACTATTTTTTTAAATCTAAGACCATAAAGATAAGAAACAGAAGGTCAGCTGTCAGTAAGAATGTTTTGAATTACACGTTTTATATGTTCCTTCAGATTTGAAGATACTTACATACTAGCCCAAACCTCCCGCAGGACGACGGAGGATGGTGCGGACTCAAACTCGGGACCATCGAGAACACCGAGTGACAGTTCAGATCGCATAACACATGACCAGCAGGCCATTGATTGCTTGAAAGTTTTTAAATACGTGTTAATTGGTTGCCCTGTTTTCTGAAGCGCGCCTTACAAAAGATGACTTGACTGACGTTCAGGGTCACCAAATGTCTTTGAATGTAAAATGTTTGTAAAATGTTTTACATGATTCGGATGTTCCTTCAGAGTTGAAGATAATTTACTTCCTAGTCCAAACCTCCCGCAGGACGAAAGGGGATGAGAGCGGACAGGGTTTGAACCCGGGGCCATCGGTAAATCTGAACGACAGTCCAGCGCGCAAACCGCACGACCAGGCAGCCATCTGTGTGTATGTAATGAGCCCTACTAAAATAATGTCTCTCCCTTGTAAGACTGATCAGACTCTTCTTATTGAAAAGTTTCCTTCTGGTTGCCACAAAACAGTACAGTGGCGGGTTTGAAACTAACTATGAATAAATCTTGTTCTAAGGAAAGATAATCTCTAAATATGACTACGACTCCCATTTAATCGATTACCTCCCCTACCTTTTAAGTGTGCGTCAACTGGTGTAGAGGAGCAACACAGATTCACCTACTAGTTCCATCGTATCATTGTATATTATATTATATTATATTATATTTTATTTTATTTTATTTTATTTTATTTTATTTTATTTTATTTTTATTTTTATTTTATTTTATTATTATTTTTTGTTATTGTTATACCATTCCTCAAATTATATGTTATTTCACGTAGACTTTTTTGAATTTATATTTGCATTCTGTAAGCAATCAAATTCACCAGCCTCGCTGACTCACATACTAATCACAGACCCTTTTTGTTCTCTTAGTCTTTATATACTATGTTCATTACAATAGGAAATGAAGAACTATACTGATGGACATTTCTGTATTTCAGTGGGCCAGTTGAATGGTCATGCGATACTCAATCAGGATCTGGTCTAGAAGAGGTTAAAAGTCAACTAGTCTCATATTCGGAGCATTGCTGTCAAGTCGGTCAAGGTGAAGATCGGTCACAGGGGTCAGCCAGTCTGGAGTCCAACCTGAGCGACCATGATGACGAGGACAGCGAAACAGAGAGCGCCATCGCAACGAACTCGGCCATGACCTTGCTGACCCCGGAGGATAATCAAGGTAAGGGTTGATACTAGACGAGTGGAATTACTTACGTATGCATGATAAAGTCGTGAAGGTCACAGAGGTCGATCCATTTTATGATGGCACGATCAAATATCATATTGTGGGATTATATTCCTATGATAGTGTTATCAACAATTTTTCTTTGTTTTGTTTTGCGTGTTGCTTCAGAATAAAAGAGTATTACACTCTAGCCCTATCCTCACACAGAACGTAGAGGGATGGCGGGAAGCAGGGTTCGAACTTTGAACCCTAAACCATCAAGACGACAGTCCATATCACATAGCACACGACCAGCCAGCCATCTCAACCAGATATGTGGAATTATTTGGGGCGTATTCGGCGTATTCCATGGAAAAATCCCTAAAGACATCCTATACACTGAGCTTGCAGAGGGAGTTTTTATTTTCAACTCAAAGAGGTGCTTTAGTAAATTTCGTTATTCGTAAGTCGCAGCCACATTCGACAGCAGCAACTTCGGATGCCCTGAAGTAGATAACTAATCTTCTTTCCAGTTGTTAACATGTAGTCATTGTAGTCATTGTAGTCAGATATCTTTTAGAAGTGGTCAACAAATTACAAATTGGCTAATTTGCGAGAAGTCCTGCATGAAGATGCAGGTTCAAGCGATGCAGACAAGATCCAGCATGTCGGCTTCGATTGGAAAGACGGGTTGAGGCCGTCATCCATTAGCACTAAAGAACGTGTTTACTTGCACGTGACTCTGGAACAAAGTATCAGCAAGCTTAGAGTTCTGAGAAGCGGCTCTTCTCTGTACGATTTCTGTTAGGAAGTTTTGAAATGGTCAATGCGCATGTCATCCTTCGCAGTTTATTCAAATCACAGAAACCTGATTTTTTTTTTTAATTTTGTTTTTTATTGCCCATTGGCGAAATAACTAAAAATATGTACAATAGATTTGGTAAATTTAATCATCTTGTACGGTTTATTACTTCAAATAATATTGTCAGCGAATGGATGCAATCAAAAGACCTGCAGTTTGACATTGCGTTGGAATGTATAAAAAGTTTAACCGAGTTCATGAAAAAATATACAAAATGGATTCGAATCCGCTCCAATGTCACCCAAAGAATTCGATCAAGAGCTAGAAACAGAACCAGATAAAAATCTAATTTCGAGCTGCCACAATGAATTAGAAACTTACACTATATTTATGTTAATCATTTGAACATCCAAATAGATCTTTAATCAGTTGTGAGATTTGTTTTCTTTATCACTTAGTGCCACAAAAGTCAATTAGCCTAGGGCCTCCATTTACATACGGCTGACCTTGACATAGCGACCTAGATATCTCTACTCGTAGGACGTTATTATCTTCATTTTTGAAGTAACGTCCCTAATTTATAAGATAATATTTGATTGCGGTACATTTTTATACAAACATGCTATACCAATCAAATTATGAATGTAAGTTATGTTCTAGTATGTCCATTACATGATTCTACATAACATGTTCTTTATCCAGAGTATCCTCCTCGTAGTTTGGGCTGCGCGTTCACATTGAAACTGTTTCCAGCGGACATTTGTATTCGCTTACAGACATCTCATTTTCATACAAAGTCAGTGAGTTGCGCACGTGCATAGAATACAGACTTGCAGACGTCGTGGAAATGAAGTTCCAATTATTAAAGAACATCTGCTCGCAGACAGACATAATAGACGAGAAAGACTTGCACCGAACAGACCCGTTTTCTTCTGGCGCTTAGCCATTACCCACTGCAATCTATATTTAGATACTGTAAGTCTCAACGCAACCTTTTCCCATCATGCCATACTTACTTAGTGACGTCACTTCAACCCCTCCTAAAAGTGCAAAAGAGAAAACAAAATTAAAATGTTATCACATATTTTGTGATTTGTTTTCATGTATTGCAAAATGAATAAGAAATGCAACGAAAACATGTTCAAAATGTAAGCCCTACTTCAAAATATTGTTTTTTTAAAGTTTCCCCACGTTGTAAAAGGTGAAATAAATAAATACATAGATCAATAAATCTGGACCCTAGCTTAACGGGTGACAAGGCTATAGTAAGCAAATATGGCTATTCTCACCATATGTTGTTATATGGTCTGAAATATTGGATTAGGGCCTAGGGGTTCCCTAGTCAAGCCTAATAGGACCTACAAGAAATGGGTATCTATGGATTAAGGACCTACAAACCTACAAGCAATGGGTGTCAATGGGTTAAGGACCTACAAGCAATGGGTGTCAATGGGTTAAGGACCTACAAGCAATGTGTATCAATGAGTCACTGAATTAAATGTAAGGACACTATTACTTGGCATGTCTCTTTGTAACTACTTTGTAACCAACTAAGACTAAAACTGCTTTATTGATCCTTATGGAAACTCGATGTGATTACAAGGAGTCTTTTCTCAATTAACAACTCAACTGAAATGGAACAGACACAACATAAAGAGTACATTGAGTGACTACACACAGACGTCTCGATCCCTTTCACGTTTTCTAGTCAACGAGTAGCGCTGATACAGTCTGACCGAGGGAGGAATAAACGAGTTTTTGTTCAGTTCGCCTCTAGTCTTGATTAAAAGAAGTCGCCCACTTTGCGATGACTTGACTTGATGGAGCAGGTGGCTGTTGTCTTTCAAGATTATTTCCAATTTTGCTGAGACATTTTTGTTCAGAAAGTTCATTTAAATATGGTAGTGTTGTGCGTGTGATTTTTGAAAAATTAAAAGGTTTCTAAGCGGCGCAACATTTTAAATGAAACGTTGCCTTGCCAACAACTACTATTGGGGCTGAGCCAACCCTAGGAGCTTGGGTTCAGACATCACATCACTAATGAAAACCCAATAGGGCGCCAGAAAATCAAACTCAAGCGCCACTCAACTGCTTGAACATTCGGTTCCCAATTTTTAGTTTTGTACTTGTCTAGTCAATACTCTTTTGGATAATTTGAATTTCAAAGTTTACTTTTATGTCTACTAAACATACTCCACACTCGAATATGTTTAGAACCGCCTTAAGTCTACATTGATGAAATTGTTCTTATCTAGATTTGCAGTAATTTTTTTTTGGTTATTTTTTTTTGTATGTTATATAATACAGACATTACTTCAAAAAAGAAGATGATTACGTCCTACGCGTCATGCATTTAGTCAAGCATATTAACCCATGACTTAAATTCTGCCAAGTCACTGGTTTTCCTGGCTAGCTCAGGCATTTGTTTAAAAAATTTAAGTAATTTTAAAAAGAAACTAAACAAAAATAATTTAAAAGAATGGATTTCTTATTCCATACGCTATAACTAATTCGCATAAGGGCTCCTTCCTCCCTAGTGCCATTAGAGAATGGAATGAGTTAGGGCCAAAGTATAACCAAAGTATATCCTATGGAAGATCTTATAAGTCTTGCTTGCATCTATCTACCGGAGGTGAAGAGGTTAGCTGGAAGATCTTTTAAGCATCGACATGTTTCATCTTTCTACAGGTGGTGGAGACGATAGCTCAGCTACAGCCGCCGTAGACTCCGACGACGACGAACTGAACTCATCTATCAATCTAGACACTCTAGGATCGAACATTCTCTCCGAGGACATTTCCCCTCCGTTACCGGATATCGATAATCCAGTTCCCTGCTTGAAACCAGTTCTCGATAGCCAGGTAGTACTCCAATATATATGTGTGTGTGTGTAAAATACATAAACAATGTATACATATTGTATCACCTTTAAGAGTTGTCTTGTTTTAAACATTTGCAGGGCATCGTAGATAGTAGATAATGTTCTATCTTTCACTCAACAATCTATGCTGTCTGTATGAACATATTAAGATTTGTGTCCGTTTTTTGTTTCGTTCTCTTCTCTAAACATACATTAATATATTCGCGAAGTTTTTTCTGAACATTTATCACCATCTCAGTGACTTTTTTATATACTCAAATAGAAACCTATATTCCCACAGGATATCCTGTCTGGACTAGAAAGAGAGAAGAGATCCCCAAGCAGATTCTCTGTGGATGTAGAGTGCGAGTCCATCGTCTCGGACTACTCTGAACTTGGCGGCCCACTCAAAGACATTGAACGTGACGTGAACTTCGTGGACAAGGATTTCCTCAGAACTGACGACGTCTTTGCAGTTCCGGTTCTGAGCTCGGCCTTCTGGGAACAAGAGGAACTGGAAAAAAGGGACGGCGAGACGGAGGAGGATTTCGAGAGGCGAGTCCGAAAGGTCAACCTACTGAGCCTGGCTCAGGAGTTTGCCGAATTAAAGAAGGTCGACTCTCAAGCGTGTGCGATAAACTTTCACAAGAACCAGAGCGTGAGGAACTTGGCTCGAGGTGTCAGCCCGTTGAATTCTAGAGGACAATCTCTCGAGAGAGTTGGCAGGAGGACAGCGTCCAAAAGCCCCTTGCGCTGTATTGGGAGGAGGTTATCAAAAGAGCTTCCAGGGGAGGCTAGCATGAACAAAACCTGTGCCGAGAACACACATAACACCTCTTTGGATTTACACGCTAATTTACAAGGGAAGCCACTCGCCAACATGGTCGTGCCCAAAGCAGACGATCTTCCTGTGAACGAAGCCAGAAGGAGGGATTCAAACTCGGACCTACCTGCCAACATGCGCCCGGATAGGTGCGCCAACTCCCCGAACCTCGGCCGCAGTGCAAAAATGTCGGCCAGTAACAGATCCAGGGATGGATCTGGAAGTAGAGTGGGGGTGGCTAAGAACCAGCAGACTCAGCAGAGCTCGGATTGTGAGGGGGACTTTGAAGTATACAACATTGAGACCACGCTGCCACAGATGAACTGGGAGCTACTGGAGAAACAACTACAAGCTGCAGCAGAGGAAGAGAAGCAGAGGCTAGAGGTAAGAAACATTTCTCTCTCTCTCTCTCTCTCTCTCTCTAACCTGGTGCATTTTCAACTGAGAATTTCCCGAAATAAAATCTATTTGCTGATATCACCATTGGCAATATAATTTTTAATATATATAAATTATTATTATTATTATGTTAGAAAAGAACGAGTATTCAATCTCTGGCGCTGCCAGGGTTGAGTTTCGTTAAAGTGAAACAAAATTCACAGTAGTCCCTTTATCAGTTTCCACCGAGGAATTTTCTGGTGATGTGGCAGGTCTGCCACAGGTAACAAAAATGTTCCAAGGAATGCTAAGGGCTTTGAAGGCATCTGTGAGGTCAGTTGTTATTATCCCCTCGGTTGATATAACAATGGGGTATATTGTTGTATTAGATAACTTCCATAAACGCCTAATCTCCAAGCCTCGTTCCCATATTTTCGTTGTTTTTCCAGGTCAGTTTTTCTTAAATTATGAGACAGTGGTACGGCGCGATGTCAATATTGGTAGCGGCTTTTTTTTTTTTTATCGACGAGAAGCAGATTAGGGCGATTAAAATCTCCTATTTTGTCAGTCAAAATAGGCCTATCCCAATACAGCAGATGATCAGTAAAAAATGTTTGTAAAATGTTTTACATGTTTCGGATGTTCCTTCAAAGTTGAAGATAATTACTTCCTAGTCCAAACCTCCCGCAGGACGACGGGGGATGGGAGCGAGCAGGGTTTGAACCCTGGACCATTGATAAATCTGAACGACAGTCCAGCGCACAAACCGCACGACCAGGCAGCCATCAGTAGACTCGTCAACCTCTTCTGGTGAGTAGTTGTAATAAGGAGGAGTATACTTACCGATCAAATTATGGGTCAAAGCCTAGTGAAGGTGTATTAGGTTTGCAACTTGGTTATGGCGACCTAGGTAGGCAGATTCCGATAGGGCTGAACATCCTGCCATTATGTGTTCAATTGACTCACCCACATTTCCACATTTTCGGCATTTTGTCAATAATATTGAGTTTTAGGATATTCTTCTGGTAATTATTTGCCCTAATTACTCTGTCCTGTATTGCTGTAACAAAACCTTCAGTTTCAGGGTAGAAATGACCTGCTTTGAGCCATTCTAAGGAAACAGCCTTGTCAATGTTGCCCCCATTATTATTATTATATTTAAGATTTTCGTTTCGGACCTGACTGATAGAGAGAATAGTTAAAAATCTGTTTTTTTTTTAAATTATCGTCTCAGTCCTGGACAAAGTCCGAGTGAAGATTGTTTTAGTTTGCAGCATTCCAACAAGTTTTCTGGACGAGCTCAATATTAACTCTTTCGTCTCTGAGTTTCCCATGATCAAAACTTGAACCTAGTTGTCTGCTCTTACTAGCCCCACTTCTCTCCCCTTTCTCAACTCTCCCCCCTAAATATTTACGTGAAGTAGGCGACTTTTTTTTTTCTTCTTCCACCTTCACATTTCCCACAAAGCTCTAAAATGTGTGTGTGTGTGCGTGTATGTGTGTGTGTGTGTGTGTGGGGGGGCAACTTTGTGTCATACTACGAAAAACGAAAAAAAAAAAACGTGGGATCTGCTGATTGTGGGTAAAAGTTTTGTAAAAATTCCGTCCATTGTTACAAGGCATGGTAAAGTTTCAGTGCATTGATCTGTTTGGACTGCAACATGCAGCAGTAGGGCAGCTGATAACAATACCATTGTCACAGAGACGCGGGTCTTGTTGTTTGGTGTTGGATATTTCTGTATTAGAGTGTATTCGTGTTAATTTACAGTTCTCCCATTTAATGGTGATTCGTTTCGATTAGCAATGATCAGTGTTCAGTTCTCTGAGTTCTTGGAGTTTGGTCTGGTTTTTTTTTTTTAGAATGAAATGTTTTCGTTTTTAATTGGAACTAGAATAAATCTGTTTCATTCATCACACTGGAATATATCTATGTGTAATTTACGACATTGGAATATATCTATGTGTAATTTACGACATTGGAATATATCTATGTGTAATTTACGACATTGGAATATATCTATGTGTAATTTACGACATTGGAATATTTTTGTGTTTAATTTACGACATTGGAATTGTGTGTTTAATTTAAAAAGAGTTGTATTTCTTGCATAGAAATATTCTCAGCTTTAACGGCAATTATTAATTTTTTTTTGCTTTTGTGAATTTTTAAAAATTCATCCGAATAATTTAAAATGTATTTTCTTAATTGAGATAAGCTCGTGTATGTGTGTGTACATTTTGCTTAAACCAAAGTTAACGTGGGTATTGTGTCGCCAATGTAATATCCACTCATTAAGATTGAACTGTGGTAATTGTCTAATTTATACATCTCAACATTTCATCTGGTTCCGGTTTGATAGTGAAGTCTTTTAGTTTAGTGCACTATTTCACTTCTCCAGTTTTATATCCCACCCACTCATTGACTGATATATAGGCCTATATCGGGACAGAGGTACTAGACTTGGTCGGTGGATAGCTGCTATTTTAAGATTGGGCTAGGAGAGTTCATCTCCCTTTTTTTTTCTTTTATTCTTATCTTTCTCTGCTAAAAAGGATTGTTTGAATTAGATAACGCTCTAGAGAAAAAGATACCTTAAAGGAGTTGCTTGCTCCTTAACCCTCTTTATCTTATTGCGTTCTGTAAGTGTTGTCACAGGGTCATCACTCAACTCGAGCCTCCAGTAGCCCATTAAATTCTTGACCTGGTGATGACCTTTGCCCAGCATAAATGCATTCCACGTGAACCAGGGTTCAATAGAATAAACAAGGGTGATAAAGCAGCTACCTTGACTCGCACTTTTCTAGCTGTGGTGGTGTTTCTTTTGGTCCGTCGAGTTCTAGAACATTCTTGCTTGGATACGTTGAGCCACAGCTATTTAAAATAAGTCAGTTACTGCCGGACGTAATGTTGGCCCGCGGGGTTTAGGTGGGGGTGGGCAGCAGACTGCAGCCCATTAAATCAAAACATCGTAAAAATACATTTGAGTTTGAAACTTTTGTAAACAAAAAAACGCCAATGTTTTTATGCATAACATTTTCTGAGCCCAGCGGGAAATTCGTTGTGCTTAATTTAACCGTTTATCCTGCCGTGAGAGATTTAGTGGCCTGTCTTTGATCTAATTTTAGATTGTGTAATAAGCTTAAAGGCTATGCTAGAATGTTGTCATAGTCTGCAACCTTAGATCTGCACCCTTTGCTCACATATCTGAAATAAGCATAATAATGTCTTCCCCTGCCATAATTAGGGCTACTTAAGTGGAATAAGCGAGTAAGAAGAAGGCTATTTATTCTTGGTTGTCTTCCCTTGGCAAGTCTGGGATTGAAAGAAGCAGACGATATAATCAAGGGAGGGGGAGACGAAACGGACTTCCTCGAGGACCCGAGTCCATTGAAGGTGTTATGATTGCAAGAAAACCTCTGCAATCCATTTTAATCCAAACCATACTTAAAGGAAGCAGTTACCTAGTGCGTCTTCAGAACAAGTTGGATAGAATCTATTAACTTATACGAGGACCTTCAGAAATTGAATGGCAATGAATCCGTTTCCTAGTTATCAGTCTTATCTTATACATTACAGACGTTACTACAAAAAAAAGTGTCAATCTAATCCTCCATGTTAATCAATGAATTAAATTCTGCTAAGTCGTAGTGGCTGTAACCCCTGACACAGAAGTGATGACCCCTGACACAGAAGTGATGACCCCTGACACAGAAGTTGTGACTCCTGACACAGAAGTGATGACCCCTGACACAGAAGTGATGACCCCTGACACAGAAGTGATGACCCCTGACACAGAAGTTGTGACTCCTGACACAGAAGTGATGACCCCTGACACAGAAGTGATGACCCCTGACACAGAAGTTGTGACTCCTGACAAAGTGGCTATAACCCATGACACAGAAGCTGTGACCCCTGACAAAATGGCTATAACCCATGACACAGAAGTTGTCACCCATGACAAAGTGGCTATAACCTATGACTCAGAAGTTGTGACCCCTGAAAAAGTGACTATTACTATAACCCATGACATAGAAGCTGTGACCCCTGACAAAGTGGCTATAACCCATGACTCAGAAGTTGTGACCCCTGACGAGATAAACATAGACTTTAGATCTTCTTTTGTCCTAGGAAATAAACGAATTTATTCCTTTGTACATTTGAATTTCTTCTCTGAACGCTGGCTGCAGGACTTTTTAATGAGCAAGCTTTTATTTTAACATAATTATCGCCAATTAGGAAGAGCCGTTTTCATTGCAATGCGAAGACGTTGTCGAAATGACTTGGTAACGACAAAACATACCCATATTTAACTATTTATGTGTAAGAACTGCGCATGTCTGCCGGGACTGTAATTCTCCCGGGATAATGGCTGCTCCCTGTCCGAGACTAAGGGTGATATATGCTTGTAGATAACCGTTTAGTGTTCATTATAGCTTGAAATATAGCAATGGTCGTTGGTAACATGTGGAATCGTTGTTGTTTTTTCGGCTTTTTGAGAAGGTTAATTACTGAATAGAAGAGTGATTTCCTTCTTTACCTGAATGCAATAGACATTATAATGTTTGTGCCGGTAACAGATCGATACTTTAAATACATTAGCATTAACCCATTCCCACTTTTGGTCTTTTTTTTTCATATTTTCTAATAAAACGTCAAACATTTTTTATTCCGAAAATAATTAAGTCTCGTTCGTTACTTAAAGGAAAGTCTCTTTTGAATAAGTTTTATTTTCAGATGTGATTTATGTTCTTGATTACTCTCCCTTGTCTTATCTTACTCGATTCTAAACAAAATGAATAAAGTAAATTCACGAAAAAAGATTGAGATACAGTGCACCCTGCCCAGATATACACTTTGACACAACAGTAACGAGTGCTTTCATGTAAGATGATAACTTAAGTGATACTTTAGCTATGTGTTATCTTATTATCTTGGTCACTTCATGTCTTTCTAGGTGTTTGATGTTTGATCACGTGACTTCATTGGTTTCAACTCTCTCTCTTAGAAGTTAGTTTTGTTGATCTGCTAGCAAGTAGCTTCAATTCTGCTGTATTTTGATGTGCATCATGTGCACAATTTTGTCTGACGACTGAAACACAAATGTTTGTTTGATGTTGCCTGAGAGTTCTATTCGCTCATTTCCTAGTCTGTGTGATGGAAACGAAGTTTTTTAAAAGCATTCATTTTAAACTAGAATCTGGAATGTGTTCATTTTCAATTAAAAACCTTTAATGTTCGATTTGAAGTGCTAAATGTAGTGAAAGGCAAAAGGGAGGCTACTCTTGGTGGTAAAGGGTGAAACTGTTTACAAATACAGCAGACACAATAATGTTGAATTTGAAATAAAACGTTTCAAAACTGGAATCATGTTTCACAGATGTATTGAATGTATGATGTACAGTTCCAAATTGATTTCATGATGTTATAATTTATATTCTTTCTAAATCTCTCTCTCTCTAACTTTCTCTCTCTCTCTCTCTCTTAGCTTTCTCTCTCTCTCTCTCATATTTATATAACAAATGTTCATTCCTCTAAATCTATTTAGTCATCGGCGTATCTACCAACGCTATAGATGGTACATCGACATTTGTTTTCTGTGTGCTACAGAAGCTCTGAACCCTGACACAGAAGCTGTAAACCCTGACACAGAAGCTGTGAACCCTGACACATAAGCCGTGACCCCTAACCCAGAAGCTGTGACCCTGACACGGAAACTGTGACACCTGACACAGAAGCTGTAACTCCTGACACAGAAGCTGTGACCCCTGACATAGAAGATGTGACCCCTGACACAGAAGCTGTGACCCCTGACACAGAAGCTGTGACCCCTGACACAGAAGCTGTGACCCCTGACACAGAAGCTGTGACCCCTGACACAGAAGCTGTGACCCCTGACATAAAAGTTGTGACACCTGACATCGTTGTATTTACCAATGTTATAGACTAGACTGCACATCGATATTTGTGTGCTGCTTGCCAAAGTGGATGCATTTATTTTTTTTTCATTTTGAATTTGACCATTGGTGTAAGCTCTTTTAGGAAAGCAACTCAGTTCTCTCTCTGTTGGAGCCCCAAATGTCGGGCACCAAATGATCCCCTTATCACCTTGCTACGCCCTTGTTCAGATTCTTGCTTACGACCTGCGCTCAGAACCCTTATCCACGTTTCGAGGTCCGTGTTCAGGTTTCTTGATCTACTTTTATTTTATATCTGTTTCTCTTTGATCTAAAACTTTGTCTTTTCTATTTCTCTTTCGACTCCGATATGTTTATAGACAAAAAAACGTGAATATCAATGTTAACCTGTGAACTCGGTGCACTCCATTGAATTCCATAGCAAATGATCCACACACTGAGAGTGTCACTTAAAACACACTTGTTATTGGTTGATCTTTCTGATCTGTTCTTACTGACTCTGGCTTAGAGGGAAAGAGAAATTGCCAATTGAAAAGACGAATTAAAGTTCAATCGATAAAACACATTTTTTTGAACGAATTCGATAAATACTTGTAAAAGCTGTTCTGCTTGTGCAAAGCTTAATATTAACTAACTCTGTCTGGTAAAAAGTTTAAACATGTTTTCTTCTCCCAGTTTCAATTTTCGGATTAAGTTGAAACTTTGCACAATTATTTATTGTTCCTGACAGAAACATGAGTCAATCAAACAATTAACCAGTAGTTAATTAATTTGTTTTTTTGTATAAGGGGAATAAATGATACTTAATGAGGGATGTAGATGTATATATGGATTTATCTCCAGTATTACGCTCCCACTTCCCATACTCGAATTAAGTTGACATTTTTCCGAATTATACATAGTTTATACATGAATGAAAAAAGTTATCCAATTAGTTAATCAATTATTAGTTATTCGTTAATGTTTGTTTTATTTAGCAGAAATGGATCTGAGATAAATTAGCGGTTCTTTCCCTTATTTAAGCTTTCCTTTTAAAAAAGTGTTCCTTTTTCTTTTGTTTGTTAGTATTGCAATCAATAATTGTAATCAAAGCTTGTTCTTAATCATTTCAATTTAATAAAAAGTAGCAATAACCCACTGGAGTTAACCCAGATAAGTTCAGATTTTTAAATAATCATTGACCGTCTGTTTCAATTACTATTTTGTTGTTTAGGGAGTTATAAGAAAAAAAAAAGGAAGAAAACATTTTGAAAACATCTTTGAACAATATGATTTATAAGAGAAAAACAAAAAGAGTGTAACATTGGAAGCTGTCAGTTCAGTCGGGATCCTACTTTCGGGAAACGTCTGACACTTTCTTCAGAAATTTTTTTTGTGTTTTGGAGAAGCGGGTTGGAGATAACTAGAAGGAATAGCTCTAGCTGCTAATCTTTCTGGCACAATGTTTGCTTCTGATCAAAATTCCAATGTGCCAAATAAACATCATGGGGCAGAACTCTTGGCAATATATTTAGTGAACGATCATATCCCAAGTGTGAAAGCATTATGGGTTTATTCCCAGCAGAATGTCGAGTGATGCATGTTGAAGAAATTGAGAAAGTGCTTCAGGAAATGTCCAGTGATGCATGTTGAAGAAATTGAGAAAGTGCTTCAGGAAATGTCGAGTGATGCATGTTGAAGAAATTGAGAAAGTGCTTCAGGAAATGTCGAGATTTCTGGTGGTTATAAAGTTTGTTTTTATTTCATCTCCAGAGGCAGACTTGTACTTCTAGACTTTCTTACATGTTCGTTTTATTGGAATGTGTTATAACAATCTGATAGTGGAAAAAAACAAACATTATGGTGGCTAAAGAAATCATAAATATGCCAACACTAAATTTTATAGATTTTATTTTAATACAGTGTCTCGCATCGAATTGATAACTATTTTCTTTTTCTTTATTTTTCCCCTTTCTAACTCAGCGATTTCAACTGTCTACTTTAAAAAAACAATATTCCTATTTTTATATTATATTGCTTTTATATAGCGCTACTTTCATGCTTGTAGCATGCTCAGAGCGTTTTAGTCCCATCTCAGTTGTGGTCCAGGTGGGGGGGTGGAGAAGGGATATCTGGGAAGAGGTTTTCCGTACTGCCATTAGGCGCTCAGTAAACACACCTCTGCTCGAGTCGGGCGTCGAGCCTCGAGCCCCCCTTCATAGGGTATCCAAGCCAAGTCAAGTGTACTTAGCCTCTCGACCACGCTTCCCACTATGTAATCTATTCACTGATCTATCAAGAAATTATTTATTAATTCTTTGTTTGTTTCAGTCCCTGTAATTTGGAAGAGTGCTGTTTACTAATTAGATGTAGCCTACATAATGACGTACATACACGCACACCAACCTTCATCTTATAACTTTCGGTCATTTATTTACAATTTCTATTCCCCTAGCTCAGTCTAGCTGGACCTTTCTGCAATGATTCATCTTTTTTTTTCTCTTACACTATAGTATACATTTACTCACAATGAACGCTGTTGGGAAGTTGAGAAAAGAATATTCTTTTTAGAAAGGTCAACGCAGTTCAAAGGTCAGCTCATGAATGTTAACCCTTAAACTGCTCATAGTGTATCTCTTTCATCTCTTACCCACCATAGTCGTAGAACTGACCATTGCTGACCACATCTGACCTGAGTTTAGAAGAAAAATAAAACAAGGAAAGGTCATTTGAATCTGACATTTCTCTTTGGCTATATTCTCTTGGTTTCTTTTCTCAATGGGCAACACGCATCTGAAAAAATAAGAAGGATTAGAACCCTTGTTGGATGCAGTATGCGCAATGGAATGTCGAAACATGACAAACATTTTATAAACAAACGTTAAACGCTCAAAACATGGATATTGCTAGCAAGCATGATCACTGACTTCAGTTCCTCATTTCCGGCATTTTGAAAATCTTTTCTTGTCAGCTACTCAAGTTGTTTTTTTTTTTTGCTACCTTTCGTTTAACGTCAGTTTCCAAATTAAAAAGAAAGAGGAACTAGTTTTATAATTATCTTTCCCCATGGAAAATACTATTTTTTAGATATATTAGTTTTATTTTTCTACACAATAATATTGTACTTTAGGTAGCTAGTGATTGTTTACAAAATTGTTTAGCTTCTCTGATATCTTGAAAGTAAGGATATAGGCCGGTGAGCTCCGTACTGATTCTAGTACATAATTCAACATTCACATATGTAACAAGTAGTCTATGCACACACTTTCTGGAAGAGTAACAATGATGTATGTGTAACAAATAAAATACTTTGGCATTACACACGCACTGAACCAAATATTCCAAACTTTCTGTGCCAAGGTTTGTCGTGTTTATGCCCTTCCACTTGAGTAATTAAAAAAATTTTAAAGTCCAAAAAACATTAGGATTTAGAACTCGTGATTCCTGATTTTGCTTCAAAGTTTATATCAACTTTGTCTGTCTGTCTGTCTGTCTGGTGCAAATGTTGAACACGTTATTTCTCCCACTTTCCAGTCTCGGATCAAGTTGAAATTTTACACAATAATTTGTTTTCGAACACAATACATGGATACAAAAAAAAATTAACAAACTAGTTAATTAATTAATGGTAATTATTACATTTTGTTTTATATAGAAAAGGGAGATATTTCTTGCAGTTTTGAGATATATGGCAGTAATTGTGTGGTTCTCTCTCTTGTATACACTTTAAAAAAATACTTTGCTTGTTTATCAAATCATACCAGCAATTCCCTAGATCGTCCCTAGCTTTGTTCTTACTGACACCAGTCTGTGTAGTAGTCAGCTCAAAATCATTTCTCTAGCGGCAAAGGGTACTTTCTTTGGGAGTCTTTCTTTCAGACATCACAGCAAACATAAGAAAACAAAGCTCCCAGGGTGCAGATATCAACAGGTGTCGAGCACCAACACAACACAGCCCCCCCCCCTCCCTTTATGTTCCTCCGCGTGTTTACCTGTATTAGACCTACCCTCACTTAGATGCTGTCTTAGTTTACCTGGAGCATGTGGGAGGTGACTTAAGTCCAAGGTGTACATGTTGTGTCTGACTTGAGAGAAGACAGACTCTAAAAATAGATTCAGCATTTATCAGACCAATAAAATTTCAGAATGTGGAGGAATTAAAGATACCTAGATTTATTTCTATGAAAGATATCACATTAAATATAGTGCAGATAACAGTAATGATAATAATAATAACATAACTCTTCTTCTTCTTCTTCATCCTTATTCTCATTTTTATGCTGGAGCGTTCATGTGACTAGGTGACTAGACCAATATACGAGATGAACTGCGCAGTGGTTTCCAAATCTGGGAGCTCTCAATTTAGTTTTCTTTCTATAGGGATGTTTTGGGGCCAGTTTGATCCTCTTGGTAAAGAATGCAGTTTTGAAGGACATGGTCAGCATTCTCTGGTGACTTTCCACAAAGGCAGATTTCATTAGTTTGCAATTTTTAGATACATAATCTAGAAAGATCTAGGTAATCAATCTATTTAAATGTACATAAGATGATTTAAATCAACATGAATTATTTCCATCTAGGATTTTTGAAACATAATCTCAATGAAAACAAACAGGAAATGGCTTTGTTTCATATATTTGCGTGAATATCCGAGAAATGATTTTGCATTATTTCTAAACTTTGAAAACTAAAGATCATTACTTTTCTAAGACAGAAAAGATTGATTGTGGCGACTCCCCTTAGAGCCTGAAAAAAGAGTTTACGTACATAAAAATCTATATATAGATACGCCTGTGAATCGATCAGTCGTGAATAAGAATTGTTTTCCGGTTTCCAGTCTAGATATAATAGATAAGTCTATTATATAAGTCTATGGTATTTCCCTTTCACGTACCCCGTCCTTTCTCTGTTAGACCATGCTTAGTTCAATTATTTTACAATAATGAAAGATATTGTTGTTGTTTTTTTTTTTGCAATGCCATTATCAATGTTCAAAAAACTTAAATTAAAAAAAAATAATATGAAAACCTACATTTGGACATTAAGCGGTGATGGAAGTTGAATACAATGACAATGCAATATCAGCTGATGGGGGGTGTGGTAACTGACCTCTCAGATATCCTTGAGGCCTTGAACATACCTAGTTGGATTTTTGTTGCTAGAGAGCGATACTGCTTTTAAACCTGCCACATCACCATCTTCAACTTCACCTACCCCTTAGTCTTTGGGACTGTTGAGGCACCACATGTTATCTGTTTACCACCTCTCTCCATTCATATGTGTCAGTTTCTTTCGTTGCTAGGCCTGTCGATTCTTTCACAATTTCTTCTCATCGCTCTTTTGTCTGCCTCTCTTCTCTTTCCTGGCATTGTTCCCTGTAGGAAAGCCACGTGGTCACATCATTTGAAAATGTCAACAATTAGGGCTAGATTTATGACAATGTAAGACTGTTCAGCCGTTTAGGGCCTCGCCCTTGAAGGGGGGCTATACATTTTAAAAAATGTATTTAATTTTTAACAAAATATATATATTAAATCTAAGAAAAAAAAATGGACATGCGATTAATCACAACAAATTTCCTTATAAAGCAGTCTTAAATGTACAAGTACCGGTACTCTGATTCCTTCTTTACAATATAGCTTTATCTTTAATATTAAGTGCATTTATTTTGTTGAGAATTTAGGCCGTGTCTTGTACATCTATATATAAACATTATATTTGGATGTTGAGAAGATAGCCTGTGTCTTGTACATCTATTTTTGAATGTTATATTTTGGATCTTGAGAAGATAGGCCGTGTCTTATACATCTATATATAAACGTTATATTTTGGATATTGAGGAGTGTTGACTGTGTTTTATTGATCAATATTTCCAACATTATATTTTCTATTTCGGCCTGTATGTCAATCGCTTTGTTTATCTATAAAGTGTCTGTAGACGTGTGTTAGTAATACTCATTATTTTCCTAGCCCTCGTCTGGCAGCCCCTCTCCTCCCACACTAACCCCAACACTTTGCGACACTCGCCGGTCTATCGCTATAATTAGTCACCAATTAGCTTCATTAACGTGGAACGTGGAGACGAATTTAGGGGAGAGAACTCGTGATTTAGTTGGAAGTCCAGTTATTGTTCGTGTTTGTTTGTTGGATTTGTCTTTTCCTCCTAATGTTTGTAATGGCGTCTGGTCTGTCAGACTATCCTTCCGTGCCTGATTCGGCATTTTCATCGAAATGTCAGAAATTCAGATTTGTATCAATCAATTCTTTTCTTTGCATTTTAAAACCTATCTTTATTATCATCTTTTGATGTTATTTCACAGCCAAGAGGTGTTACAGACTGATGAACAATAAATAGTATACAGAATTTCGATTGTCAATCTATAATAAGAGTAGAACGTTTGTCAATCTATACTAAATATAAAACTCCACCAGGGTGGGGTGTAATATTTGAATAAGTTATTTTTTTTTTATTAATTATCATTATGTATACAGCGCACATTCGTTATTATTCGTTATATCATGGTCATCAAATATTTCCGCACGCAGTAACCATTCCAAGTAATCATAAGAGATTATAAGATTAAGTCTAACGCTTATTAAGTCTGTAGCTCTGTTTATCAATAAAAAGGAGATTTGTAAGCAAGGGTTTGCTTTATCCATATTGCAATATTAAGATACCCATGCCAGATTTTAAAATATGACAGATTTTACGTATCCATATCAAACTTGTATATAGCAATGCCAGATTTTAAAATTCGTGGTTTTTTTTTGTTATTAAAATATTCAAGTCAGAGTGACCTATTTTTAATCAAATTTAGTACAGAGTGTCTGAAGTGCAACCTACGTTTGCTGTCCTTTTAGGCAGGAGTCCCTCGGTACGCCCATGTCTTGATCTCACTGGTGGCCAGATGTCCCAGTTATCCAACACTCACTGACCAATGACTCACGCGACTAAAAGCTTCTGTGCTGGATGGTTAATTGTATTTGGTCATCGCCTTCGTGGACTCACCGTTGACCTACTTTGTGAGTCGTCATTTAAGTAGTGCCGAAGAGGAACTGCAGTAATTTTGCGAGGAGCCGGGGGGGGGGGTAAAAAAAGGAAAGCAAAGAGGAAGTAAGGATGAAAGAAAAGAAAGAGAGAGATAAATTGAAAAAAAAAAGAGAGAACCAAAAAGAAGGGGAAGAAAGAGAGAGATAAATTGAAAAAAAAAGAGAATTAAAGAGAGGAGGAAAAGAAAGAGAGTGAGTGATAGAGAGAGAGAGAGAGAGAGAGAGAGAGAGAAGAGGTGTGGTTTGAAGGAAGAAAAAGACTAATGTATGTACAGGACCAGTCCGAAGCCAGTCCAACTCCAGATATTTCTCCCCCCCCCCTCGCTTTGTTTCTCCTACCTGACCCCAAACAACACTCTCTAAATGTACTTATGTTGTCTAGGTGAAGGGAATTGTCGTTTGTAATATTTCATGTGTACTTGAAGACAAGCATCAAACTATCTGTCACCTTCATATTACTGACCCAGCCCTCTGCAGCTGTATCCGTGTAGCCGTTTGATAGAGTTTTAATGAGCTGGAGAGTACACGAGTGGCAACCCCCACACCCCTCCTCCCAGCCACACGCATACACTCAGGCGCTCACACTCACATCCCATTTAGAACCGGCCCTGGAATGTTGTAATGACAGTACGTGGTGGGGGCTCGCTGTAGAAACATGCTACGCTCTTAGAAGTTGTTTAAGTCACTGGGAGTACCTTGGACTTACAGGATAACAAGGGATGTAACAACGCACTTCTTTGTTGTTGGATTTCGTGCTTGATTTGTTTTTCCAGTAGTAAATGAGAATAAAATTGCGTTAAGACCTAAATAAGTGCTGTAATTTCATTATTTGTGCTAAAGTAACAGTGATAACTGAATTGTGGGATTTATTTTCTGATCATCAATGATACATAAGACTGAGATTCTTGATTTGATAAATTTGTAATTTCTTTTATTACTAATAATAACAACAATAATAATAACCATAATATTTATAATGCGTGAGGAAATGAATTACATTATATACAGTCGTCTTATGCCAAATAGTGATATTTTGACTTGAAAAATTGTACGGTGTTAGTGTAGGAACAAACTAGGTGTGTTTGTTATATCTTAGGGCACATTGTACCGTTTCATGCCTTTGATTCAAATTCTCTTATCTGATTCAATCTCTTATATTTGAATTTCCCTTTTGAAACTAAATTTCTTTTTTGTGATTCAAATTTTGTGTGCGATTCCAATTCATTCGTGTGTTTCAATCTCTGTATTTCAAACTCTTTTTGTGTGTGTGTGTGTGTGTGTGATTTAAAACTCGCTTTTGTAATTCAAGCTCGCTTTTGTGATTCAAACTCCCTATCATGGTTCACTCTTTATCATGATTGAAACTCTCTATCGTGATTCAAACTCTCTATCATGATTCACTCTTTATCGTGATTTAAACTCTCAATCGTGATTCAAACTCTCTATCATGATTCACTCTTTATCGTGATTCGGACTTTCCTTTGGATCGAACAAAATACAGATCAACACAGAATTGTAATGTGTTGTTTATCAATGCTTCCGTTTGTACACCGGATACGCCAAAAAAGCTTGCTATTTATAGATTTTCCTCGGTTGTATGAACATCGCCAATAGAGAAAAAAAAAGTCATGTGTTCGCTTTCCGTAGAGTTTCCATATAGATCTAACAGGCTCCTGTCGTTGTAGGTGTGTATATTGTGTATATTGTGTGACTGAATGTGTACCTGTTGCCACTGTTCTTGTCAGTTAAGTTTGTTAGTGATACACGCCAGGTCAACAGGTAATCACCAGGTGGCGTACTATCCCAGGTGTAACTTCCGGAGATGAAGGTGAAAGCGATGCAGTCTTTTACTTACTAGCTGACACTTGAGGTTCAAAGGGTTGGGTCTCTGAGAGCGGGAAAGGGGGGGGGGGGGTCGTTATATGATTGACAACAAAATTGTTTCGCAAAATTATATTCTTTAAAACCTTTTTGTTTTTAATGTAAGGCTAAAGTCTCAATCAGTTGTAACATTACTAATATATTGCTTTATATAAAGTATAAAAATATTGAGTGTTTATTATAGTAGCAAGGTACCTTTTCAGATCTTGCGGTCTATAGGGCAGATGAGGTTTCTGTGGTCCACGGTTAACAAGGGTGTCATCTGGACAGCACAACTAACGTCAGGTAGTGCGGTATCCATTAGAGCTGGGTGTCCTAAGGATCCCAAAGTTAAAAATACCAGCCTTCACCAAGATTCGAACCCGGGGACCCTCGGTTCGAAAGCAAAGCACTTTACTATTCAGCCACTGAGCCTCCAATATATCATTTAATACCCAATCAATTTAAATAAAGTATTAACCGATTAAAAGAATAAAGTAAAATGGATCTTCTAATAATTGTAAGAAAAAAAAGTTCCTTATTGCGTGTCGTTGTGCTGGCTACATAATACGCTTCTTAACCATTGACCAAAGTAACAGATGGGCTTTTCATCCACTGCAGCATAGATCGATAGGTTTTTTTCTACTTAGAAAAACTGAGATATGGGAACATTTGTGCAAAGCTTTTATCAACTCAATCTGTCTGTCAGTCTGTCAGTCTGGTAAAAAGTTTTTATGTTATTTATTCGACACCCAATCTGGGATCAAGCTGACATTTCGCACAACTATTTCTTTAACTTGACAACACAAAAATCAATTTTTAAAAAATATAACCAAATAGTTAATTAACTATTTGTAATTAATTATTTTGTTCGGTATCTCGAAATTGTAGGGAAAGAAATTGTACTTGAATAAGATACTGGTATAAGCGGAATTAGTCCAATTTATAGGTCGCCGCTTTAAAGTAAGTTTGAAACAAACAATAGGTAACTATACGATCTTCTATTTTCATAAACACCTCACCAGAAGAATGGTTAAAATGACGGCTTAAGGAGGCTTGAGTTCGAATTCAGGTCGTTCCCTCCTTTCTTTCTCCCCCCCCCCCGCCTCCATTTCCCCAACTGGTCCAGATAAATGTTAGGATCACAGCGTACAGAGAAAGCTAAAAGCATGAAATAGCGCTAAACAAAAACAATTGGTCAAAATATTTGTAATCGCACAGATTTATTGTTGTTAGTCAAGATCTATTGCAAACTGACTGATCCAAACTAATTGATACAACTACACTACGTATAAGCTTTGTTTTTAAAAAGGCATTTTTAATGTTTTTCTTGTTATTGTTATTATCATGTAACAAATCACATTGCACCGGCACCCACACCATAATGTTTGGACTCGAAGTCCAGCCTTACTATTATTACATCATATCTATATAAATATCATGAGAGAGAATACATTTTAAATGTTGTGGATATCATAGCCTTACCTTTCATACGTAATAGACCTGGCCCCATATACTTATTATAAATGAACATAAAAGTTAATTTTTCAGGTACATTCAAACTTTCTGATGAGTACGTCATCAACACTACGTGTTCTTCCGTGTGATGACACCAGAGTCATGTTAGTTCTACAACAAACGTCTGTGGTGAGGTGGACTTGGGAGGGAGGGATATGGCCCAGGCGGGTAGAAATGAAATAGTGCATCACAGTAACAAGTGAATGGCATAGTCATTAGCCGTAATCAGTGCAGTAGAAGTTTGAGAAGTCGGGCCGAGTTACCTTCCCGTTTCTGAATCGACTCTGATGCGAGCCATCTGTCACACCATTTTTGCGCTGATTGGAGGCGTCTTCCCAACCCTCTTTAGCTGGGCGCTCTTTTAAAAACAACAAAAGTGGTCTCCGTGGGAGCTGGAAACGATGTGGGCGCCGGGAAGCGGGTGCCAAAATGATCGTTGAGTGATCAGGTGAAAGGGACATATGTTCACTAGAAAGTCTGCATCAGATGCAAGGCGTCTTTCATTTCCCGACACCTCTCTGCCACCGGACTGTCTGAGAAACGTGCCAAACAAGTGTTTTAAAAAAATGGTCTACACAATATGTGTGTACTTAATGGACTTTGCACAATATTGGCTCATCTTCACTAAGTCAGTACAGTTACACTCGAGGTGGGGATGGAACAAATAACCGGTAACCCAGTCTATAAGGTCTGCCACGCTGTTCCACACAGGTGGGGGGGGGGGGAGGACCGTCATAGCATGGGCGTCTGGATTGGCGGTCCCCTCGCGGATTTTATGGCGGTTACAGAATAGGAATATGAGAAAAATCCCCCGTAGCCAACTCAGACTTCAGCCGTTAATAGCGAGATGGTCTTTTTTTCCATGGGCTGTGCACTCTGTAAATGCCACAACCGGTCCGGATAGCTTTATGGTCGATAGAATGGGGGATCCTCAGACTGGGCTGGGGGTTGATGTTCACGCCAGTCTACCGGATAAAAGCCTTTCTGGTAGCCAACCTGGTCAATGGCGCCGATTCCAAGCTGGACTTTATCCAGGGTGTATAGGAGTTGTTTGTTATCTAGGTATTTAAAAAATGTATGGTCCTTCTTGTGCACATTTTTAGCATTGTAAAATTAAATCTCAGAGTTGCCCCGCTTGAAGAGACAAATAAGTTTTTGTTATTTAGTCGGTAGAAGTTATCTTTCCATAGGATCTCCTTGACATTGTTTTGTTTGTCAATTTATTTAAAATCTTTCCCAATCTTCCTCTTTTTTTTTTTTTTTTTTACTTTTTTTTTCTTTACGTAACCTCTCTTATACTTTCACATCGCTTTCTCTTCTTTTTCTATCTCAGTAGCTTACTGTATTTTATCGCTCAAATAAGGAAAGGTTTTGAAAGAATGTAAACAAAGAGCAGATTACTCTGTGAAAGTGAATCGTGAAACTTGCAGAAGTCGGCACGGACAACATTGGCATTACCTAAATCCTCCTCCGCCTCTCCCATCAAGACCAACTGAATCTGTTGATTAGAACACACAGTGACGGTGTTTAATAAATGTCAACTTCTCCTCTAAACACTGTGTGTATTTGTGAGTAGTTTGACATGGGAGATTGTTTGGGGTTCACTGGAACTGTAGACAAATAAAAGATTGTAACAATAGAGTTCTGTCTGCATGTTCTTTGATCCTCTTTCTCTGTATTCTTTCGCTTCACTCTGTCATCTCCTTTCTCTCTCATCTCTATCTCTCCGTTACTTTGTATTCTTTCGCTTCACTCTGTCATCTCCTTTCTCTCTCATCTCTATCTCTCCGTTACTTTGTTGTAGAATTTCTCTCTCTCCTCTCTCTTTTCTATGTTCTCTCGCTTCCTTCTTTCCTTTCTTCTCTCTCCCTGTCTCTCTTCTCTCTTTCCTTTCTTCTATGCAAGTCTACTCCCTTTCTTTTCTCTTCTTTCCTTTATCTCTTTGTTCTCCTTCTCTTCTCATTCTCTTCTATCTATCATTCTCTCATCTCATTCTCGTCTCCTTCTCTCTCTCCACTCATTCTCTTCTCCTTCTATCTCTCTCTCACTCCTCATTCTCTTCTGTTTCTTCTTCTCTCCCTCGCCTCTCATTCTCTAATGACTTTCCTTCTCTTTTCTTCTCAGTCTCTTCTGTCTCTCCTTCTCTCTCTCTCTCTTCTCATTATCTTCTGTATTTCTTTCTCTCTCTCCACTCATTCTCTTCTGTCTCTCCTCTCTCTGTCTCTCCTTCTCTCTCTCTCTCCTTCTTTCTCTCTCTCTCTCTCTCTCTCCTGTGTTATTCTCTCATTGATTTCCGTTATGTCTCTCCCATGAAGGCCACAGCACTCTCTCTACTTCAATTGTATACATTTTGATTTCCTCCCCGGGGTCACGCTGACCTTGTGAATGTTTTAGGATCCACCCCGTGTTGCATGGACTAGGACATTTTCTGTTGTCGGTTATGACGGAAGGGCGAGTGGGGGAGGGGAGAGAGAGAGAGAGAGAGAGAGATAGTGAGAGAGAGAGAGAGAGAAAGAGAGAGAGAGAGAGAGGCTGGGCGCTGGCTGGAGATTAAGACCGATGAGAGGAGGCCAAGCTGCTTCGGTATCGATTACATGAATTGAAAAGAGAGAGAGATGGGATTAGAATCGATGAGTTTTGTATATTTGTAAATATAGTCGGTGGTAATCATAGAGCTGTCCAAAAGACTGGCGGTGTGACTCAGTATAGAGTCCTATTATCGTTTTCTATTCTCTGTCTCTCTCTTTCACCCTCTTTTTTTAAATGTTACTTCCACACGTATCTACCTTTATTTAGTATCTATCTATCTATCTATCTATGTATCTATCTATCTATCTATCTATTATCTATCTACACGCCTACCTACCTACCTACATATCTATCTATTTTGTCTGTCTCTCTTCTCTTGCTTTCTCTTTCATTCTGTCCCCATTTTTTTCCTTCTCTCTCTCTTTTCTCTTACTCTGTGTTTACCTCCTCTTTCTTTCTCTCTCCATCTTCCTCAATTTCTCTTTCTGTCTGTCTGTCTGTCTGTCTGCCTGTCTCACTCTCTCTCTCTCATCAGCCCATCTGTCTTTCCCTTTGGTTTCTATTTCGCCACTCACTTTCGCTATTTAAAAAAAAACAACGAAAGAAGAACGAGAGAGGTGGGTGGGGGGGGGGGGGGGTGATGAGTCATGCACGAGATGTTTGCGTAGTTTTTAGTGTTTTGAATTCTCCGATCTGTGAGCTCGTCTGATGAGGCACAACGTTATCGTGAGCTGACTGTTACACTCGTCATTGGCTACGTCTGACTGAATGACACGTGTTCTATACGTAACATTCCTGAAAGTGAAAGTAGCCACTGTGTCCTAAATATAGCCACAGTGACTCTCTAGTGCGTGTGTTTATTTTCATTCTCAATGTGTGCTAGAAATAGATTGATATGTACGTTTAGACATGTGACTTAATGAAATGACTGAGAAAGGTTGTCTGATTTTAGTGACTTTGATTCCAAAGAGGTGAGAGGTTAGGGTTTGAGCCTTAACACTTTTAATTGTGTGTTCTTCTTCAACTAGACCAGAACAATGTTAGGATATCAATTCAGTTTTTAGAGTAATGCTCAACAGTGAGTCTGTTTAAAAGCCAAAGTAATCCAAAACAGAATTTTGTTGTTTATTGACGATTGTTAGTATTTACATTTGAGAATTTTAAACCGAAATGTAGTGTTGTATTTAACGTAATTAAATTTTACACACAAACACACACACACACACACACACACACACACACACACACACACACACGCGCGCGCGCTCTTTGTGGTATAAGAGTATTTTGTTGTATTGATTATTTTTGTCATTAGGTTAAGTTTTAAAAACATAACAAGATTTTTTTTTTTCAAAAAAGTGTTTAAAATCTATTCCTACTTTAAAAAGCCGATGATTTAACATTCCATTCGTCTCTTGTAATATTTTGTTCTCCAACCCCAGCTTGCCCAGCTATTAATGTCTATTAATTTAGAATGTAGATCTAGTCTAGTCTTTTACATTTAGAAATACTCTGAACATTCTTGAAGCCTACACTTACAGAAGGCGATGCTCAAAATGTTCATGGTGGTCTTTTTATTTCTTCTTCTCCTTATGAATACCAAAAAACAGTTGAGTCGAGTGCGGGAATTCCCGCTGTATCTGTTCGGACTAATGTGTCCAAAATAAAATGTGTCTTTGACGTCATTCGGAACGATTTCATTGATAAAAAAGACGTAAGCCAAATGTTAATTTTAAGATGATTAAATGATGCATAAAAATACCAGATTTTTCAGGGTATTGCAAATTATCTGGCGTTTTTTTTTCTGAAAGATAAACATAAACTGTCCAATTTCTAGGAAAAGGGTTAGAACCTTTTTCGAGATACAAGAACTATTTCCTTTCAAGTTTGTCCAATAAAAAGAATGCAAACTGCAAAAACATCAAAAAAATATTGTTTTTTTTTAAAGTTTATATTAACTGTAATTGTATCAATTAGTTTGGATCAATCGTACAATTATATACAATATTGGCCAAGACATAATAAATCTGTGTGATTAGAAATATTTTTACCAATGGTTTTTGTTTAGCTTTTAGGTTTATCTAAGCGCTATGATCCTATCACTTGTCTGAATCAGTTGTGAAAGGGGGAGGGAAGAAGAGGGTATCTTGGTGAATGTTGACATGATCGTTTTTTTAATGCATAAAAAAAAATGCTCACTCAGGGCTCAAAAGTCCTCAAGGGGACTAATTCAATATATACCATCACGTCAGTCAAGTACTATTTCTGTCTCCAAAATTTCGAGATACCGAACAAAATAATTAATTACCTATAGTTAATTAACCAATTGGTCATTTTTTTAAAATTGATTCTTTTGTTGTGATGGGAAAAAATAATTGTGCGAAATTTCAGCTTGATCCGAGATAGGGTGTGTGAGAAATAACATATACAAACTGTTTACCAGACAGACAGAGTGAGTTGATAGAAGCGTTGTAAAAAATTTTTTTTTTAATGTTAGAATCAAATATCTCTGTGATATCAGTCTATCTAGCCGATACAGGTGTCTCTACTTCGAGCTGTGTGATACGCGAACAGATTTAGTTGTAATGGCATCTTTTACTTGCCCACCGGTTGCCTATATCAGATACAAGGCTCGAGATTATTGAACACAACGTGTCGTGCGCATGCGCGTTTATCTCTTTGACAACTTTCGATTTGGTTTGAAGTGTTGAGCGACTTTCCTGAAAGATTAGATCTACTTCTCACGTGACTTTCATTTGGGATTTATGTAAGAAACACCTGCCGCTGAGCTTCACCATTGGTTACTTTCTAACGAACAATGTATTGATTATTTATATATATATATAGTGATGTATGCATTACAGTGAACACATTTATTTATAGAAACAAAACACAAATATTTAGAAAATTTCAACAAGGTTTAGGAAATCTTGGCAGGCGTTGTCTGAGTCAATAGATAAAGAGAAGTCAACTATTCGGTCTGTTCATTTCATGAAATGGAAGATTGGTCCGTTTATTTGGACTGTTCTTGTTTTTGTATAAGTCCGTATGATTGTTCTCGATTGTTGGAAACTGCCTTGTATTTTAACCTACTAATCATGTACTAATTAACTTCATTCTCTCACAAATATACAAATATGGACTACGGAAGTTACATTACTAAATGTCTGCTTTTCATTGCTGCGGTTTCTATATTTTATATTTCAAAATTTTATTTTTATACGCATTAATCTCCTTGTCTTGCCTAAATCTAGAAATTGCACTGGAAGCTTTCTAAAACTATTTGGTAAAAGCGACTCATCTTGGGTTGAGCTTTCGTACCGCCCTTTCTACTTTAGTGAACAGTAAAATATTAATAATATTTGTTTCTATTTGTGGTAGTATTCGTTCAATGGATCTCATTTATCAGCAAGAGCTGTCACGTGATGTCCATGGATAAAACAACGAAAAAAATATAAGGTCACGTGATATCCATGTTTGAATCTAATTAGGACGTAAGTTGTATAGAATAGAAAGAGAAGCGAGTGACTCAAGGGTGTTTGTTGACGCTGGGTGATTGTGGTCCATTTCTTCTGTCACTGAATGTGCCCGTAAGGCGTCTCGATGTTCGTTACTGAATTCCAGAATTGGTGATACAAAGGGATGTAAGCTAACGATATAAGTTTAGTGAGGCTCGTAAAGGTTAGTGAGGTTAGTAAAGGCTAGTGAGGCCTGTAAAGGTTAGTGAGGTTAGTAAAGGCTAGTGAGGCCTGTAAAGGTTAGTGAGGTTAGTAAAGGATAGTGAGGCCTGTAAAGGTTAGTGAGACTGGTAAAGGCTGGTGAAGGTTAGGTGAGACTGGAAAGGGTTAGTGATACTGGCTAGTTGATAATGGTGAAGAAACTAACAAGACTGGTTTGGCTTGGAACACTAGAGATATTGTATGTATTTCTGTACAAGGACTTTGGCAACAAGGGTTACTGCTCTCTAGATATTCCATGTTTCATATTTCTCTATTTGTACGTAGTGCTACAATGGTTGGTCAAAACGATTAATTACATTTTTTTATTATTATTTATTTTCGGATTTGGTTTTTCTGATTATTTTGTGTGTGCTTACATTTAACATAGTTATTAAAAGTTCATAAAGATACAATGTGATGATTTGTTGCCAATTGCTGCCATGTGCACAGTACAAACGACAAGTGAAGTTATTTTGTGTATTCAGTGTATCACCTGGATTAAGTCGCCCGAATCTCTTAAATCGGATCTAAACTGAAATGAGCGTCAACTGTCATTTCCAGTCATGAGTTTGGGATTACGCAGGGCTCCGCCCAATTCGTTCTATTGGTTGAAGAAGGCGTTTCAGAACTTGGACCTTGACCTTGACTTCTCTGACCGGGAGTACTCCATACTGTCTGAGAATAGTTCTGAAACTGAGACCGAGGTAAGTGGCACTAGTCAAATGAAAACTCTATGCAACTCTAGTCAAAACTATACATTGTATTCGTAACATAAGATATAATTTAGCCTTTGACCTCAGCTGTATCACTGAGCGTGATCAAACATCGCCAAGGCCTTTTCACAAAGAAGTATGTTATGTGTGAATGTATGTTCACTCCTTATATAAATCACCAAGGTCAAATCAGTCTTGATAAAACCTGGCATAAATGCTCCTCAGCGGAGACTTCCTTTTGATTTCCATTCGACTCTATGTCCAGTGCTAAAAGGGTATCAAGTATTAGGTGCACCTGATCTACAGGACGTCTATGATATGGTGTGTTTGTGGTTCCCTATGAAACATTTGCTATTCACTTGATAGGCTGCTGACTGTTTGGTTTTTAATCAGGAATCGAGTACCATTTTCTTTTTAATTTAAAAAATAGACGATGTTAAAATATTATTTCAATCTAAAATATCAACACTAAAAAATGGACTATTCAGAATGACTATGTTTAAGAATTAATACTACGGTAATCTTAAACAGCTTTTTTATTTCATATTCAATACATAGGCCTATATATAATAAGACGAAAATTCAAGGGATACAAACATGAAAATTCAGCAGTTTTATTTTTTTTTTCAGTAGCCTCCCTTGGATCGTTTGCTGTTCATTTCTTATTGTTTTAAATGCCCAAAAAATATTGTAGAATGTAGAGAACATCAATTTCTTCTAATGCCATAGAGATTTTTATTAAACTTTAATCAGTACTAGTTGGCCGTTTAGGCGGTGAAGCAACAATAAGAATAGAGACAACCATGGTAGTCAAAGAGTTGACGACTCACACGTCTGGTTTTGGCTATAGCAGCGATTATTCCTATTGTTATAGTCAAGTATAGACACAGCTATAAGAAACTTTGGCCTTCTTATCCTTGCTTGCTGGCTTAAGTTAGGAAAAGTAAAGGTGGTTGGTCGTTGTGCTGGCCACATGACACCCTCGTTAACCGTAGGCCACAGAATCAGAAGATATAAAGTAGGCCTAATATGCTTAAGCTATACTTAGAAAAACATTGCAATGCATTAAAGACGGGCACACCTATTTTCTGTCTGAAATTAATACCATCTCCTGTACATCTATTAATACCCTCTCCTGTACATCTATTAATACCATCTCCTGTACATCTATTAATACCATCTCCTGTACATCTATTAGTTATAAAACGTGTTTTAATTTCTGATGACATTCATGACTGAGTTAAAATGAAGTAGACACCCTATAAGCCCAATACATTCTAGTGTAGCCTATGCTTCAGCCCCATACATTCTAGTGTAGCCTATGCTTCAGCCCCATACATTCTAGTGTAGCCTATGCTTCAGCCCCATACATTATCCCTTGAACTGTGCTCTCCAGCCAATGTATACTGTAATTCAGCCTTGTTTTCTGGTATACGTTTCGGACGTTTGGCTTCTGAACTGAAGAGTGTCACGTCCAAACCTAAACCTCTGGACCCACATTCCCCACCAGTAAGGCGGCCATCTTGCCCTTATGGAGCATTACGCCAAAAGAAAAACAACACAGACTTAATGGTTCAAATAAAGCTAATAGGTACAGTGGATTAATCCAAACTTCAAAGATACGAAAGTCTCGTTCATCCAAAACAGAAACCAGGATATTTTGAGGAATCAACAAGTCAATACTACAGTGGTTGGAGAGTGAGTTCTGTATGAAACATGTAATAACCAGTACAGAACAATGTTATATGTGATTCTAGACTGGTTTAAACAAATAATATATATTTTTTTTTAGTCGAGGAGAAGACCTTTTTTTTTTTTTAAGCAAATTTACGCCAACGCCTCTGGGGTCGAGGCGGACTATTATCTTAAGTAGCATAGCGCTACATTTAAAGTGTATGTAAATGACACATTGTATTTCACAATAATGTTTATTTTAGTAATAATTTCCCTTATTTCAAAATATTCATTAATCCGAAATCGACTCGGTTCCAATCATCTCGGACTATTGGGTCTCATCCGGTATTCAATGATAACGATATACCTACATTAAAAACCCTGTCCACTATATTTCTCTCCTCCGATAGTGTTGGTGTGCCCCAACGATGACGTATACTTCAGCCCGTACGTCTAAGAATAGACAAACTGTTGTGTCTGTGTTACCAAGCGTGTCTAAGTGTTTTATTTCATTACGGAATTCTTTTTGTGACATTGAATCCTTAATGAGCAGAGTGTTTTGTGTCAGGACAGTGTCTAGTGAAGTAATTGCCTCCCCTCCTGCTCGGGTCTTCTTACATTATGTAATTTAATATATTGATTTCTACCCACTCAGTGTTTTTTGTTTTTATTTCCCTTTTCCCAGTGCAACGTCTCATTGTTTGTAGCGGAATGAAGAGTTATCGGTTCTTGCTTTTTAAAACGAATTTTATGATTCACACTAACATACATATAACATAAAGTGATACACATAACCAAAGTCTGTGAAAACGTTTGCTCACAACGAGTGGTACACCAACTTAATGAACCAATTCACTCGACATCTCAGGTTGTGTATATTGTTTAAGAAGAAACACATTTTTATATAGACCCCTTTTTACAAAGCTGAAATTAACTCAGTCTGTCTGTCTGTCTGGTGCAAATGTTGTGCACTTTATTTCTCCCACTTCCAATTCTCAGATCAAGCAGAAACTGTGCACAATTATTCATTGTCATTAACAAAACACGGGTCCTGGGTTCGAATCTCGGTGAAGACTGGGATTTTGAATTTCGAGATTTTTTAGGACGCCGCTGAGTCCACCCAACTCTAATGGGTACCTGACTTTATTTTGGAAAATGTAAGGCGGTTGGTAGTTGTGCCGGCCACATGACACCCTGCTTGTTAACCGTTGGCCATAGAAACAAATGACCTTAACAATATCTCCCCTATAGATCGCAAGGTCTGAAAGAGGAACAGTTCAAAACTAACTAAGTTTGAATTGAGTTTTGAAAAAAAAACTCTCCAAAGTAGTATAATAAATATATATGTAAGTTATGTAATAAATAAGAGATATTCATTATATTTCTGAAATATTTCAAATCTATTCTGCTGTACTCTATTGAAGGTAAAAATGATGGGAGACAACAAGATTTTCGGGAACTAAAACAGGTCTAGATCTAGATGCATTTCTCAAAAAGCTGTCTGTAAAACTTCTTGAGTTAAAGTGATTGTGACTCTAAGAAAAGTCTGATAACTGTTTACACCAGTGTCTGTCGTTTTCCTCCCTTGGTTATAGTATTAAAGTGTTTACTTTTACAGGCTGTTTCTAAACGTGTACTTTCTGGGTACTTTGTACTTTCTAAAGAGTTTACTTTCTGTCTAGTTTCTTTGTAGGCTACTTTCAGCGTACTTGCGTTATTTTTGTATACTTTCTAAATCTGTACTTTCTAAATGTGTATATTTTAAATTTGTATTAACTAAATAGATACATGCTAATTGTGAACGCTCCAAATGTGTATATAGTAGGGCCCTATATAAGTATTTTTTAAAGATGTATTTCTGTGTACACTTTACAGATGTCTTTACTAACAGTGTACTTTCTAGCTTCTCATCACGCTTCAGTAACCTGGATGTTATTATCTCCCACGGTCATTCATCCATCTACTTCCCAGTAGTCAGTAAACATCATTGTCCCACACTTACTAAGGCGTGTTGGCCCATCTCCGCCTCCTCTCCCCCTGATGTTGTGTACTTCAGCTCAACTCTACATCTCCTGGTCTGTCCATCAGGCCCTCACCCACTCACTTTGACTTAACAGTATTGAGTAACTGTCGCTAGCGGTCGGGAGTCACGAAGTACATGAGAGAGAGAAGGGAAGAGGAGGGAGAGAGTGGGAGGGAGGGAAAGAAAGAGGTGGGGGGAATCTTAACCGGATTGATATACAAGTCAAGTCAAATGAAGCATTTAATTGGGAGTATTGATTAGTACCCCTTTTTTTTATTTGCAAGAACATTAAATGAGTCAAATTTATAGCAAGAAAATTTAATGATAAAAAAAAATAGACCGCGGGTTTATCTGGAGCAGATACAGAAGCACGAGTGTGTTTGATAATTTCTCTAAATGTCGATAAAGTCAAGGTCATTTCGAACGCATTGATTTCTGGGACCCTGCAATGCTGTAACCATCATTTCCTTTTGGATTCCAGATCTAGTTTAATTTCAGCGAGGCATTTGGTCCTGAGCTTCCAGTCTGCGGTAGTGAACAGAAAAATGATGATGATGAAGTCTCATCAGTTTCTCAGAACTACGACACAAGACATTTCTTTGTATCGCTTTCTTTTCTTTTTCTCTCGAATTGCATTTCATGAAGAACGTAAACGGAATCTTACGTTCCAAATGCTACAAAGAGCAGATAACTGTGATTAACTTTTGGTGTCTCAAATGTCCACTATTGGTGACGAAAAAGGGGAAAAGTTGGGCGTGGTTGGGGGGGGGGGACATTCGTAAAGGAAATATGTCAGCGTTATGTCATATATCTATATATATATTATATTACACTATTTATTTATTTATTTTTGTATGGCTGAAGGAGTCATACATTTCGTGTATAATTTTAGAAGTTTGGCAAATGTAGCTTCCTTACCCAGACCTTGAAGTCGTTCTAACGAGTTTAACTTAAATAATATCATCCGTTTTAAATGGAAAACATGCTACAAGCTACTAAAAACTATGATGTCTGCTCTTTAAGATCCTTCTTCCGGGTGTTATTTCTCGTCACATCTAAGTCTCTGGAAAGGTCGCCGGTGTTTTCTTAAAATCCTTTAAGTCAGTCGTTCGTAACCTATTTTCAGTCTGAGGGTCATATAAGAATTCCGACATGCATGTCACGGGCCGCAACGCTTTATATTGAATCGAGCTTCAATGTGGCTTCAATGTGGCTTCAATATGGCCTCAATATGGTCTAAATGTGGCTTTTTATGTGGCCTCAATGTGGTTTCAGTGTGGTTTCAATGTGGCCTCAATGTACATTACGAGCAGAAGTTTTAAAAGGTGCCACATGCCGGGTATGGCCCGCTAGCGGCTTGGCCGTATATTGTAGATACATTTCTATATTAAGGAAGTCTAAAATTCTGAGTCCCATAGGGTTAAAACTATATTTAGTTTTAGGCCCGCTTGGATTATAGTACCAGCCTTCCGCCCCTCAGGACCCCACGTTTACCTATCGCTCACCTCTGGCAGCATAAACACTTTTATCATATCTTTTTCTAGCGACAAATGTTGACCTCATCCATTAGTTTAAGTTATTTTTTAAAAATCCAGAACTGACTGTATGTAATAAAATATTTAAGTTCATTAATCAAGCAGACGACACTCGGGAGTCTCCCCTAACCATCAAAACACTCGCGTTTCTAAAACTTATCTAATTGAATCAATACCAAGCATGGGGGAAGGAGGGGGGCGTGGGCGTTGAGACACAGGCAGAAAAAAAAACAACAACATGGCTACATTCTCCATGCAAATCAAGCTTGAATAGCTTCCGATGCAGCGCTGTCCGAAGCAAGTGGATACATTGGGATGAAACGAGAACCGATTCCTGGAAAAAACCCAGCTCAATTGGAGAAGCGCAGTCACAGACCCACACACTCATGCACAGACACACGCACGCTCAAACACGTACTCAAATACACACACACGCGCACACACGCACGTTTAATTCTCTAGATCAGCATTTGCATTCAGTGAGAAATAAATGAGTTCACTTGATAACTATGGGATGGGGTGGAAAGGTGGTGTATTAAAAGGAAATGGGTTAAGCCAGGGGTTCTCAACCTGTGGGTCACGACCCCTTTGGGGGTCGATTGACGATTTGCCAGGGGTCACCTAAGACCATCGAAAAGATGAATTGTTTTTGTCCATTCTTCTATTGCTGTGTGTGTATGCGGAGGGGGGGGAGGGTCGCGGCAGAGTGAGGGGTTGTAAAAAGGGGTCGCCGAGCCTAAAAGGTTGAGAACCGCTGGGTTAAGCTAAAAACTTTGGGAGGGGGGAAAGGGTTGGCGTGGAGGGGAGAGGAGTGGAGTTTGTGGAGAGAAGAGCAAAAACAAAACTTTGTGTGGGCTTGAAGCTCAAACTAAAAACTGTCAGACAATCGTATCTGTCAACATGGCCAAATTCTGGTGGACATTTGTAGACATGGGGCAAGAGGCCAGATAACAGAGAGACAGAGACAGATGGGATTGATTCGTGGCATTGGTCGAACCAGGGCATTCAACAAAAAAAATGTTAGTCTCTCCAGCTATAATAATCATTATGTTCAGATATTCTTAGCTCGTATTTTTATGACTCTTGCCACCATGACTATGTCCACAATGACACTTGTCACAATGACTCTTGTCACCTGACTCATGACTCTTGTCACAATGACACTTGTCCTTCTAGAGTCTAGAATTTCAGAAATTGTTGTAACGCCAAATGAAATGTAAAAAAAAAATATGCTTTTTAAAAGCACATGGTATCGATTATTTTAACTCAATCATGTAACCAGTCATCTGGGAGAAGGTTTTCCTTGCTGCAGTTTTCAAAGGCAATTTAAAAACAAGTAATATAAAAATTACTTTAAAACAACCAAAGTTTATATTAAGCGTAGTTTGGACAAATCCAATTGGTAATAGGTCTAGAGTCTAGACTAACAATAATAAATCAAGTACTTATACAAACTGAATGTATACAAACTTAATGTTTTATAAATCAATTGTTAGTTTGAATTTCTTATCGAACTACCAAATTAGGGGGCGCGGTGGCTGAGTGGTTAAGCGCTTGGCTTCCGAACCTCGGTCCTGGGTTCGAAACTCGACGTGAAGAGTGGGATTTTGAATTTCATGATTTTTAGGGCGCCCCTGAGACCTGAGTCAACCCAACTCTAATTGGTACCTGACTTTAGTTGAGGAAAGTAAATCTGTTGTGCTGGCCACATGCCACCATGCTCATTAACTGTTGGCCTAAGAAACGGATGACCTTAATATCATCTGCCCTATAGATTGCAAGGTCTTAAAGTGGAACTTTAAATATTTTTTTTTAACCAAATTAGCCTACTGTTTGTTTTTTTTTTTTTTGTTTTTTTTTTTTTTTTGTTCGTTTTTTAATTGAGTACATTTTGATTAATTCGTACACTATACCGCCACTAAACTGTGAGAAGGCCGCCACAGCTGTTGCAGCACCCGTGAGGAACTGATGGGGCCGGTTCCACGAGCGCGTGAAGTAATATTCTCTAGTAGTGTCTAGTTATTAAATCTAGTACGTACTTTGTCGCTCGTGCCACGGCTGAGTAAAGGAAAGGAGTTCAAACCCAAGGCTCTGGAGTGCTCGAAGCGAAGACAGTATTCACGGCGGATGTCCTCTTCAAGACCCACTGTCATTTCAGGTTCTTGAGGGCTCATAGCTTCCATACAAACTTAGTGAACCACTGGATACGTCTTCCTGCAGAGGAACCAATATCGTTAACCACAGTTATTGTAAATAGTCACTGTACATTGAGGGTACATGGTCCGAAAGGAAAAGTATAGTATAGTGGCGCATTTGAAGCAGGATTTGAACGCTGGACTTGTATTCACCAGTGCAGCGCTCTATCTCGCCACCACATATTATAAACATTCATTATATACTTTCCTACTTTCCCATTCTTTTCTGTTTCCCATACCGCCCCCACAACCGCCCCAACACTTTTCTCACGTTGAATTATGACGTCGATGACCTAGTCACCTTATCTGGGCTTCCAACAAGTGACAAGTGCCGCCGACGCAGTGACCTCAACTGATCCGTGGTAGTTTTTAGTTTCTCTGTACTTTCATAACCCCTTACCCCAACACACACACACACACTCAAACATTCATCTACACCACTTAGGAAACATACAGATATCATTCCTACTCACACATATCTCCACTTGAAATTCTCATGTCAAAACATCACGCGCACACACTCAAAGGAAATGCACATTATCTACACACACATACACATTCGTACTCACACATAGTCTGTTTCTTAAAAACCCAGTTTTAAATAGAAACCAAACCAAAACAAAAAACTGCTAGACTGTATGTCACCATTGTTTCATTCATTTCGTGATATTGCTCTCAACATGTTTGTTGCTTGGGTGAGTCTACTATACAATTCAAAGGCTTACAGGTTTGATGTGTAGGATTGTAATGGATTGTGCGTGTTGTGTGTTGCTTTGATACTGTTTTTTTTTTGTTCCAAATCTAAAATCAGATTTCGTTGTACGGAGGAGGGGGGGAGGAGTCAATGTGACATAAAGATTATGATCGGTTGCGTGATGTTTGTTCTATGAAGGTTTGCCTTCAGTTGGTCAATACCGCCATGGAAGTTTCCCATTTGTCTTAATATCAGTGTGTTGGGTTCTAAGATCTGATTGGATAAACAACATTATAATGAAAGCATTGACGCTTGGTTTTTAATTGCATGTTTCCGTTGACTATTTTTCATTATACGAACCACAAAAGCCTTTTTTTGTTCATTGTTTTCTTTGATGTGTATTAGATTTAGAATAGTGGCTCATAAATCGATTGGTTTGATTGAATTGAATTCTGTATTGGCTGGGTACTAATTGCTAATTATAATTTTTCAAGTCTCAATTTAATTTTTGTATTCTTCTGAAGACGCATTGGCTGAGAGGTAAAGCTCCGGTCCCGGTTTTGAATCCTGGTGAAGAATGCGATTTTTAATTTTGGGATCTTAAGGGCGTCTCTGGGTCCACCCAGCTCTAATGGGTATCTGACATTAGTTGGGGACAAGTTGATTCGGTTGGTCGTTGTGCTGACCACATGACGACCTCGTTAACCCTGGGCCACAGAAGCAGATGACATTTATATCATCTGCCCTTTAGACTGTATGATCTGAAAGGAGAACTATACTTACATTTATTCTTCTAAAAAATTAATGTATTTCGATCCTGATTAATTACTGTGCTGTAGGGAACCGTTCGAGAAATCTAGATGTAATAATATAAAATGGTATTTTTAACAGAATCAAACTCACTTCAAAAACACGCCCTTACAATCAGGCATCCTGAAGTCGTCTCCTCTCACAACATCTGCATTACGACACATCCGCTCATATTTCATCATTCACACTGCATAGCCAATAACAAATCGCTAACTTCTTTTCATCATCACGCGCTCCATAACACATAGCCCAGTGTTTCTCAAAACTTTTACTAATGGCACTCACTCCCAAACCAAAAGAAAATGTACGTTTGCGCCACCATTGCCAGTCTGTGGGAGCGCTGTAAACGTGGAATACGAGGTGGAGTCCTGGTGCCAAGCGTTTTGTTGCATTCTAAACTTCAGAAATGATTCCTTCTCTTGATGTCTACGAAACACTGCTTCTCAGAGTAAAAAGAGCACAGGTCAAACATTGAAGAGATGTACAACGTGCCCTGTACTGAAGTCTGAGAAGCTTTCTAGGCAGTAGAAAATGGATGTTTAAAATGGACGAATCGTCGTTACATTATCCTCGTGGTTAGCAAGACGTTTTGTAGCGCACCTTTTTGTTTTCTCACGCTAAAGACTTTAACAGAACGATGATTGGTACATTACTTGCAAAACGGCTCTGCAAAAGAGCTGACAGCTCAGCAGCAAAAAGCTGGCTAGAAGAAGAAGAAGGAAGAAAAACGACTAGACTCCAGAATCGCATTGGCGAAGACGTATTCTTCTTGGACACAGCTTTTTAACTCCATCTTGTTGCAGACAATCCGAAAACAGTCTGAAAGTTCTTCCTTTGAAGTTATGATATTAATTTAATGATTTCACATATTAAACGCTTGCAACACTTCATATTCACTTGTAGATTAATGCAGATTTTTCGGTCCCTGAACAAAATAAATTAAGCCACTTGGCAGCACACAGATCTCTCCGATCAGCCGTACCTCTCTCATTACCCCCAGGAGTGTGTGAAACACTGTAACCTAGCCCTAACCTTGACAGGCAGGGTTCGAAACAGGAGCCATCGTGACGACAGTCCACACGACCAGACGAACAAAGTCATAATATTACACACAACCCCCCCCCACACACACACACAAATGTTTGTTAATTTCTGCTTTCTTTTTTTTTTTTTGTCAGATTGGTAATGAGGAAGTGATTCTCTGTATCAGAAACATCTACGTTACATTGGGTACACATGCCAAGTCTTAATTGATTCCTTATTGTGCACTGTCACGAACTGTCCTGTACTGGTTAAAAAACAAAGAGAGAGGGGGAGGGTGGGGTGGAGGCAATGTGAAGGGAGGAAGCGGATGGTACAAGAGTCTAAAACATTGATCCAGGCAGATCATGGAGTTCAGCCAGTCTGCTCGGAAATGTGGTCAACTTGGGGGGTTGACGGGAATGACTACAATGCGTGGGTGGGTCAGACTCAGTGGCTAAGCTGATGTTCCAATTGCCCTACATCGACGATCTCACCAAGAGACTCGAACACGAACGTAATGTCTCTAAGAAGTTGCAATTTTAATGATTTCAAAGGCGTTCTGAGGCTAGTTGTGCTAAAGTTGACCAAGTGAATCGAATTGCACAAAGTGTAAACTAAAGTTTCAAAAAACTTTGTAAAGCTGTTCTGGTCTCTGTTTAGTTACTATATTTAAATATCCATTGTGTTAGTTTCTCTACTTTCGCGGTGGCTAAGCGGTAAAGCGCCTGGTTTCCGAACCGCAGGTCCCGGGATCGAATCCTGGTGAAAACAAGTGATTTTTAATTTCGGGATCATTGTGCGCCTCTGAGTCCATCCAGCAAAATGGGTACCTGACATTAGTTGGGTAAAAATAAAGGCGGTTGGTCATTGTGTTTGCTACATGACACCTTCGATAACCGTGGGCCATTGCAACAGATGCCCTATAGATCGCAAGGTCTGAAAGGGGGAACTAGTTTCTCTGCACAACTTATGGATTGAACTGATATTGTATCATCTATTATTATCTATATCAAGTGAACTATATTCTTGAACAAAGCTTATATCAACTCACTCTGTCCTTCTGGTACAATGTTTCTACTAGTTACTTCTGATACAGCCATTCATCAAGTGGAAATTTTATTTTTTGTACATAACGAAACAGGAATCAATCGAAAAAAATCAAGTTATTAGTTAATTAGTTATTGGTAATTAAATAATTACTTTGGTATCAAAAAAAAGGAAATAAAATGCTAATTATTGATAGATGTGATGTATATGTGGAGCTTCCCTTTCTCGGATCAACTTTGAACTTTGACATAATTATTCCTAGTCGATAACAGAACTTCAATCTATAATTAAATGAACCAGTTAGCTCATCAATTAGTGGTAATTTATTAATTTTGTTTTAAATAGAAAAAGAGAGATACAGCATTGAGATATAAGTAAGTGTTTTTGCGATTATTTCCCTTATTTAAAATTTGTTGCTGTCTTTTTTAAGATTTAAAAGAAATAATTTTTTCTTGTTCTTAAACAGACGTAATAAGAGGAGAAGTTCCTGATAAAACAATAGATAATTTAATATTTTGTTTTACAAATCTGTACTGTAACAATTTTAAATGACATTTCCTAGAACACAAAAGACAAACAATGAAATGATGCTATGGAAGAGCAGGGCGACCCATTACTCCTTTCTTTTTTTTCTTCGTTAGTTTTTTCTTCTATTCAGTTATATTGATCACATTTTAATTGTTATACAAAAATCCCTAGACAACTACACAAATAATGCGATAAAAACTTCCGACGTCGCGATCTGTTGTTACCCTATCTACTTCACCGGAGACATAAAACATTTTCGAATCACAATAGTTGAGAAAGTTCCTGGTTTATCATTAAAACATGAAGAAAAGAGGCAATGTTCCCAGCATAAGCCAGCCATGGATAGACTGCTCACTACGAGAGAGATTATTATTTGAAACAGAATAATAAAGTCAATGGGGATGTGGCTTTGACTTGCTGTTGCGACTTTTTTCTATTGAATTTTGTCTTTAGTTCTGGTATTTCAAGCATTCTTTTTACGGTTGCAAAGCATGTAGGCCTATAGCTCTTTGTCTGGATCTAAACCATTGGTCCTCACGTGTACTCTGTAAACCATCTTCTTGTGGTTATGTATTTAGATGTGCACGTCAACCTCTGAATCAACCCTCGAATTAACTCTTTACACAAAACTCTAAAATTAACTTTTGAAATACTCTTCAAACCAACCTCTAGAATCAACCATTAAAAAACTGTATGGACTCGTATAGACCAGTGATGCCCAACCTAATTTAATCTCCGTGCTATTTTAATTTCCAACATTCGTGTCGCGGGCCATATCTCCAAAAAGGTGAAAAAAACGAAATTAAATTGATCTCATACTATTTGATTAGAACCCCGTGGATCTAGTGCTTACATTAATTAATGGGATATTTGAGGTTTATATTTTTACGCGTCGGAAAATAGCTTCATTTCTCTGCTTAAAATGTGAGCAACATTGTAGCTGGTATTACCAACGACTTAGATTCAATTTAATTTTTGGAGAGGAGGATTTTCTACACTTTGTGCTGACGTTTTGGCGGGCCGGATATAACCACATCACGGGCCGGATCTGGCCCGCGAGCGTATTTTGGGCATCACTGGTATAGACTATAAAAAAAAAAACAACTTCCAGAATGAACCCTTGAATAACTCTGGTGTGGCTAACACGACTTGTCCAATGGACGTCTCCTACTAAGTCTGCCCACTGACCGTGAATAATGTAGGAGGGCTATTGATCAGCCACAAAACTTCAAATTTACAAAGGACGAAGAAGGCGGCGGGGTGGGGGGGGGATGAAGAATGTGATGAAATTAGCAACTCCTTCCTGGGGCGAAATACAATTTATTACACATAACATCCGTGTATGTGATTTCAGGTTTTAATGGATTTAAAAAAAAACTATTTAATGTTCCTGTTACATGTTTAATCTTGGTTGAGTTTTATCAAAGAATACAATCTTATTACATTTTTTGTTCTCTTTTATGTCTCGGGCAGGATGTCTGAGTTTCTTGATATTCGGAACAATCAAGTTTAAATGATGATAAAAATTGATTTTTAATTCGGGCTCTGGGAGCGACCCTCAGTTTGCCGTAATGAAATGTGCTGAACGGACTTTCATACATACTACTACTTTGAGAGAGGGTTATCTTTAACTAGAGAGAGAGGATTATCTTTAACTAGAGAGAGGATTATCTTTAACCATAGAGAGGGGTATCTTTGATTAGAGAGAGGGTTATCTTTAACTAGGGAGGATTATCTTTGACTAGAGAGAGAATTATCTTTAACTAGAGAGAGGATTATCTTTCACTAGAGGACTTTGCTATAGTTTGGTGCAGGACATTGTATTTTTGAAAAAGGGAGATTTGGGGATTAGAGTTGATAAGAGGTAATTATAGACTAGTGCAGGAGGATGAAGCTCACGTTGGGTTTACTATTAGACCAGTGTACGTGGTGACACTTTGCAATGGGTTCACTAGAATCGAAGAATTTCCACTGTAGATGTTGAAAACGCATCAAGTCCTTAGGCGTTCCGGGCTATCTTAACTTTAACCAGACTTCACGCATATACCGTTTGTGCAATTCACTTAGCTTCACTTTTCATGAAGGACTCCTGGTCCCTTAGATTCTTTTTCTCTTCTTGCCTCTTTTTGCGAAGCTTCTATCAACTCACTCCTTCTGTCTGGTACACATTTTGTTCACTTTATTTCTCCCACTTTCCGTTCTCGGATCAAGTTGAAACTTTGCACAATTATTCAGTGCCCCTAACAAAACATGAATCAATCGGATTAATTAGTGGCAATTAATTGATTCTGTTTGATATAGAATAAGGGAAACATATATTATAGTATTGATACACGTGGCTGTTAATGTGCAGTTCTTTCCCTTTTATAAGTTTTGTTGTTGTTGTTTTTTAAGTATTTTTTTTTTCAATTTCCATTTTTCACCCGTTCTCCTGGTCTTTCCTCCCCCCCCCCTTTTTTTCTTTCTTTCTTTAATAGCAAGTTGTATATTTTAATGACTCAATAATAAGACACGTAGGAGTTGGGTTTAATTGGGTATTTCCTTAGTGACGAAGACAGTACATTAAAAAGTTGGAACGGAAATAATAGGTCAAAGAGAATCAGGGACGAAGGAAGAAGAGACGGCTTGTGGTATTTTGACGACGTGAACTTTTGCCCTTCTTTATTTAAAAAAGTTGTGTGTTCTTAAAGGCCGGATTGAATTATTTTATACTATTTATTCTGTTGATGAGGAGACGCGGTGGCTGAGCGGTAAATCCTGGTGAAGACTGGGATTTTTAATTTCGGGACGTCTCTGAGTCCACCCAGCTCTGACATTAGTTGGGGAAAAGTAAAGGTGGTCGTTGTGTTGGCGGCATGATACCCTCGTTAACCGTAGGCCACAGATGACCTTTACATCATCTGCCCTATAGATCGCAAGGTCTGAAAGGGAAACTTTAATTTTACTTTTATTCTGTTGGTGAGTTGTATTGAAGTACTCGCAAATATCATTTCTAGTAAACAGTTTGTTCAGCAACATCTCCACTTCTATAGACTCTACCAACACCACCAACAATATCCATGTACTGTGGTATTTGTTTCATATACATAACTCCTGAAGACGTTAAGATGCTTCACTTACCACATTCATCTCCGGTATAGCCTCTGGTATCCAGACTCAACTGCATTACCCTACTCGCCATGAAGATTCTACGTCATTGAGACTTTTATAAATTATTATTCGTTCGTAAAACAGAATAAAAAAAAAAAATAAGGCGACGTCTGTTTGAAATTTTAATGCAAATTTTTCGGTTGATTTAAACCATTAGTGCCGGTTTGAGTTGAATGAATGAATAGTCCTGAGACAAATGAAAAGATTGACTCAAATATTCATCACGACCCGTCATGCTTGTATGATCCTAAAGCAAACTGTATACAGCTGGCTGGGCTGGAGTGTCACGTTTATGTCACACATTCTGCAGGCGGCACGCATTAGTTGTTTTTTTTTTAAAGGCCCTCCCGTGGCACGATCATGGCCATGTCAACAATCAAATATTCTATTAAAATCCTTTTTAAAAAACATAACAGACCCCCATCCCGACCCCACCAAAATAAGAAAAATTATTATAAAAATTGAATTTCAATGAAATTTTTGTTATTTTAAAAAATCCCTAAAAATTGTGCTCTGGAGAATTTTCTGGTCAAGTGGCAGGTCTACAGCAGTACTGCCCTCTGACAGGGAAGGAGAATCTTCTTAGGGATGCTAGGGGCTTCCGATATATTTGCAAGCTCAGTTGTCACTACTCCCCTCGGCGGATATAACAGAGGGTATATTATTATTTTAACTTCCATAGTAGCTTAATCTTTAGCTTGGTTATGACGGCCCGGATAGGCAGATTCTGATAAAGCTGGACATCCTGCCATTATGTGTTCCATTGACTCGCGTTTCCGCACTTTCGGCATTTGTCAATATCATCGAGTTTCAGGATGTGAATTTCATAGTTTAGGCCCTAGCAACTCTATTCCGTATAGCCTTCTGTTTCAGAATTAACGTGTTCAACTGTAAGTCAAACTAAGGAAGCAGCCTTGTCAATCTTGTCACCATGTTTGTTTTAAATTGTTATTAGTATTATTATCATATATTTCACCCTAAGATACCGTACCTTTTCTAATTGTTTACATATCATTCATTACGACTGAATACTTTTCTATACTTTATATTTGTTTTCTACTTCCAATTGATAAAAACCATGCTAACACTGAAGACATTTTAGGAAGACTTGTTTGTTATCTTAGCTTGGTCTTAGACGTGATGCAGTGGAATTATTCAACTAAATATTGAGAGAGACAATTTCAAATAATGCGAAATGAAGTTTATCTAGCTATCCCCGTCTAGACCTGTCCATATTGTGGCTTGTCTATTTTTAACACAAAATTGGTTGCTGGATTCTTTTTCCTCTTTACAGAAATCCAAACATTTTTTTTTTACTAGTTACTTTTACACTGCGAGTCTGGGGCAGTCTGAACAGTCCAGAATTGTTTGATTAGGTCGATTTTGACCGCTGGATCCAATATTTGCCAAAGACTTATTTGGCCGGGAGACCTAACTAGAGAAATCTCATGCGGACAATATTGAGACTGATAATTAGCTGGAATAGCCATTGGTCACTGGTCTAGCCACTTTGATTCTCAGAAGCTGAAAGGGCAATGTGTGGAATTGGTGGGGAAAAAAGAATAAGAATGGGGGGAGGGGGGGGCTGGAGGTTCGAAGTGTTGAACTTTGTCATAAATTATTGGGATGATAAAGAGCTTCACAAATAGCACCGCCATTTTGAATTATAATGAGTCTGTCTTTGCCAACGTATTCGTATAAGTACAGTACGTATGTGATAGGTAACTTTTGTGCAAAAGTGTTTCCCCTTTCAGACCTTACGAGTTATAGGGCAGATGATGTAAAGGTCATCTGTTTCTATGGCCGAGGGTTAACGTGGGTGTCTTGTGGCTAACACAAGTACCAACCGCTTTTACTTTTCCCCAACTAATGTCAGGTACCATTTAAAGCTGGGTAGACTCAGAGTCTCTCTAAAGATCCCGAAATTTAAAATCCCAGCTTCACCAGGTTCGGAAACCAAGCGCTTTCACACTTGCCCCTCGCCTCCTATCCAGTGAGTATCTAGAGTGTATCTACTATCTAAGACTTAAGACTAAGACTAAGAGTCCAGTATAATCAGGTCGCCTGCTGTGCAGCATCCTGTTTGCATCCAGTGATTTTCTAGCCAATTATTTACTTTAAACTAACGACATCTAGTTCTCACTCTTAGTCCCAACTCCAGCTGACCCCGACTGCAGCTGACGGCAACTGGCTAGCTACTCAACTACTTCCTGTATAATCTCATGCCCAAAACCCCTAGAACCTTCCTGCCACGCTCACGCCATCAGCCTTCACCTTTAATTTTCCCTCCTTTTTTTTTATCTCGCTTCACTCACGCACATAGATCGTCTGATCATGCGACGTCACATTCTTGAGACTTACCTTGACCTTGTGTCCTGCCTACAAGCTTAAGCGTGACAGTAGTCAAAATGTACACCATTCCTCTTTAAAGTTTCTCTAAAAAGTTTCCCTGCTAACATGCAAAGATATTGCCTAGAAATGTCAGTGTCTGTTCAACACCTTTGGGTGTGGACTTTCCACAACGTTTTCACGGCTAAAATAATAATAAATGTAAAATAACTTTTTATTATCCATGAGGAACTGATGTCTTAGAATTGTGCATTACACGTGACACTACAAGAGCAAACGAACTGTACTATAGCACATAATACATGAATGTAATATATTGAAATATTTTCCTCAATAAAATCTCCTCGGAGCAGACTGAAATTGTGTGGGGGACATGAAACATTCCACAGACCACTCAGAAGCAGACGACGAAATAGATCACGTGATAGAGGTCTGGTGAGAAAGGACAAACTGGAGAGATGTTGTTTTGTTCTGGTTTTGTTTTGATATCATTTTTGTTGTTGCCGATTTGTTGTTAGAATGGCATTTATTGGAGGACAAGAAATAGGAAATGAAAAGCAAGCTGAACTATTATTATAGTTATAAAAAGAGAGATTTGATAGAAAAGGATGAAATGTCAAGTCGGATTTCGTTCGGATTGGCTTGCATCGTGCACACACTATTTGTAAAGTACAGATATAGTCAAACATTAAACAATGAGATCCTATTGAATACAAAACATGGCTTAAAGTTGGGAAATTGTTGCAGTTGGGCTTCACATATGTGCTTCTAATTTCGTAGATATCTGTTTATTTCAACCACTTTCATAGAAGATATTTGCATATTTCAATATGCCCTCTGCTACATATTGCATTGCAGATATATGCCTAATGCTACATATTGCATTGCAGATATATGCCTACTGCTACATATTGCATTGCAGATATATGCCTACTGCTACATATTTCATTGCAGATATATGCCTACTGCTACATATTTCATTGCAGATATATGCCTACTGCTACATATTGCATTGCAGATATATGCCTACTGCTACATATTTCATTGCAGATATATGCCTACTGCTACATATTTCATTACAGATATATGCCTACTGCTACATATTTCATTACAGATATATGCCTACTGCTACATATTTCATTGCAGATATATGCCTACTGCTTCATATTTCATTGCAGATATATGCCCACTGCTACATATTTCATTGAAATCTGAAAAAGTGTTTTTATTACACCGCTTACCATTTAGACAGTTAAAACACTAAGTTACTTATTCTGTGCACCGCTGCCCTAAAGTTGGCCCCCACCATCGCTTAGCTGGTACGATGGAGCATCGTACTGCAATAAATGTTTTAGCCAATGGCAGACATCAGTGCAACATTTCTTATGGAAAACGAAAGAGAGAGTGAGGAGGAGGTGTATCTGTGTTTCTATGGTGACTGTGGGAAGGTGTTAGCGATTGGTTGTGAATGATGCAAGTTAGGTGGCAGTGTCGTCACTTGGTCTTAGGGGAGACGACTCCAGAACGTGAGACTTGAAAGGTTGTGTTATTGTAGTGAGTTAGATATTGTTAAGATATATTATTACTAACAAAAGTCTAGTACATACTAGTACATACAACATGATTTTTTTCCTATATTATAATAAAAGTTATATAATAAAAGTTACTCGGGTTATTTCAAGTTTTATTAGTTAAGATATAATACGGCTACTGCGGTTTAGTTGTCTACCAGTAGTCCCATGCTACAAGTCAACGACCGTCAAAAACAATATTACCCTATCGTCTGTGAAGCATCCTCATTGTTTTAGGAAGTAACGAATGACTGTAAACAGTCTCTAGATCTAGTTACCTTTTTTTTCTAATATGTAATGTCTTCTATTTCTTTCTAGTGTACATTTTGTCATATTTTTGTCAAGTATTTTTTTTTTCATAGCTCCTATTACACAAAGAAGATAATACAATGGCAACAATTTGTTTGTACTTTTCAAAGAGTTTAGATAGAAATAATCAAATAATCAATACCAACAAGGAGCATAGCATTTGTTTCCCTTTTCCCGTTGGTTTGAGAATGTTGCAATGTACAATATGAGAATTTCAAACACACACACACACACAAGCACACATACGAGGGAGACCATAATTGAGTTCAATAAACAGTCAACTTTATAACTCCGTAGGGATGGAGGAGTTTGGTAGGAGGATATCAAGTGGGCTAGAGAGGTTGGAGCAGGGATATCGTGGTGGAGATGAAACGGAGAAATTCATGATGGATGTTTGTTTTCTAGCGCCAATAGAAAGAAAGCTCAAAATGTCAACGTGGCTTTTGTGTTTCTTTTCGGCATGGGTAAGCTATGCGACAGTCCAGGGCCTCAAAATGAAGGGAGTCTTCACAAATTTAAAAAGAGTCAACAAAAATATACATATTAAATGAAAAGAACAAAGTACAAAAAATGTTGTAATATTTAAATCTTTTTTTTTTAATGACGTTCTTTTCATGGGCGTAGCCAGAAGGGGGGGGGTTCAATGAAATCCACCACTCCCAGACCACATAAAATTGCTGTCCTGAAAATTTCCCTTACTTTTTTGAGTGGTATAATGGCCGTTCGATTACTGTGTTAGTACCAGAATAAGAACTTGAAACTGTATATGGTACATTCGGGCGTTTTTATTTCATTTCTGTTTTGTCACATTTTTGTTATAGACATTTACTAATTTGTGCAGTGTAATGAAGAGAAAGAAAAAGACAGAGAGAAAGGGATAGAGAGAGAGGGGAGAAAGGGAGAAAGAGATAGGAGGAGAAAGGGAGCGCGAGAGAAGGGGCTAGGGAGTGAACAGTTATTTGTAAAGAATTTTTAAAATTCCCCGGAGAGAGACAAAGACAATGGAGAAAATGCTGGCGACTGAGCAGCGGAAAGAATTGTGCCAGACAGTGAGGAGTGTTTGTTTTTTCTTTGACACGATTCAGATGTTTCTTTAGACTTGAAGCTAATCTACATCCTAGCCCAAACCTCCCGCGAGACGACGGACAGAGAACCAACGACCATCGAGAGGACTGTCCAGAGTCCATATTACACGAAGCAGCCATCTTATACTTATACTAAAACAAACACGCGCACACACTAGCACACACACATTACATGTGTTCCTCTGGGTTCAATATCCTAAGTTCAACTTGAACTCAACTTGAACAAGTTTCACACGTCACTGCCAAACGCATTGTCTTGACAACACTGTGACATGATGACACGTCTGTCTGGCACCTGGATCAATGCCATGTCTGACCTCACACCTGACTTTGGCTGTCTAGTTAGGTAAAGAAAAATGTAATATACTGACATGAAATCTATAGACTCTAATTATAGTCTAATAGATATATGACACCTTGTCTATCTATCTATCTATCTATCTATCTATCTATCTATCTATCTATCTATCTATCTATCTATCTATCTATCTATCTATCTATCTATCTATCTATCTATCTATCTATCTATTTATCTATCTATCTATCTATCTATCTATCTATCTATCTATCTATCTATCTATCTATCTATCTATCTATCTATCTATCTATCTATCTATTTATCTGTCTGTCTGTCTGTCTGTCTATCTACGAACCTATCTATCTATCTATCTATCTATCTATTTATCTGTCTGTCTGTCTATCTACGAACCTATCTATCTATCTATCTATCTATCTATCTATCTATCTATCTACGAACCTATCTATCTATCTATCTATCTATCTATCTATCTATCTATCTATCTATCTATCTATCTACCTACTTATCTATCTATCTATCTGTCTGTCTGTCTGTCTGTCTGTCTGTCTGTCTATCTTTAATGGCCATTCATTCATCAATTAATCCTTTCTCTATATTTACATGTCAATTGTTACCAAACAATGAGGTGAATGGGGGGGGGGGTGTCAAACGGTTATTTAGACAAAGATCTTAAGAGTGTTGACTACGAAGAAACACACTGAATTAAGGTCCTTTGTTAGGACATTGCTTCACTGGTTGCTCTAACGACTTCATTTAATGCAGTATTCCTAGTGTAATCCTAGACTTGACAAGACAAAGCACCTGTGTCTAGTTCTATTTCTAGTCTGTGGAACCAGTATGTAGATCTAGCTCCATTGCTATTCCACTGCTGTCGTGCTACGACTTACAACACATCAATATCGACAGAAATATAAAGCCTGCGCTGTTTAAAACAAAAACCAATGTTCTTATTGTATACATTTGTTTATTCATATAACGCTATTAAAAAGGGGGGAAAACGAGCTATTATCACAAAATAAGTTGTTTGTTTTTTAAATATAAGTGTTGCCATGGTGACAAATATGGGGGCGCCAAGTCTTCTCGTGTTATTAGAATTCTTGTTTATTTTTGCTTTTTTTTTATCGTTTGAAAAGCATAGCATTAACAAAATACATTTTGTGGTCTAGACATTCGTGTAATATGCATTTCTCCAATAAATATTATCTTCAAATGTTCTCAGCAAAAGTGCAAAGCAAGAACTAGATGCTATCACGCCTTGAATTCGTCAAAAAAATTGTCAAGTCAAACAAGTTTCATCATTTAAGTCAAGGTCGATATCACCCCCCCCCATATCTCTCTCTCTTTCTGTCCTCACTTTTGTCTCTCTTTCTATTTCTCGTTTCTATTTTTTTGCTCTGTCTTTTCTCATTTCTCTCTCTCTCTCTCTTTCTTCTCTGTCTCTCTCTTTTTCCATTTTTCACTAACTCTCTCTTTTTTTTAACGACATGGCCTAAATTTTGCCGATGTGCCAAAAACTCAAACTCAAACTCTTTTTTTGTCTCTCTTTCTTTTCTCTCTTTCTCTTTTTTCTTTTTACCTCTCTCTTTCTCTCTTTTTTTCTCTCACTCCCTCTTTCTCTCTCTCTTTTTGTCATTGCCCTCGCCACTTTTTAAAAAATATATTTCTTTTAACAAATTGAAGTTGGCATGTATTGGATCGATTATGTTTTTGTTTTGCTGTTCGATACTTCTGGGACAATGGGCTTGAAGTGATAGGGGAGGGAGGTGGTGGTAAAGAGACAGAACAAAATAAAAAAAATGGACTCTAATTCTATCTTTCAGCACAAGGATGTTAAAAAAAAATGTATTCTGTGAAATTTGGAGTCCTGGTTAAATTGCTCAATAAATTTCTCGTGTTTGACATTTCCCTGGTTCCAAGCATTTTTCTAGCGGTTCTCTAAGTGCTCATTACCACGTATTCGACCAGTCTTATTCCATGAGATCAGATCTCCGAGAGCGCAATTTAGCGCCAGGAAGCAGGATTGCCAATTTGGATCTTTCAATTTGGAATATTTCCGTTTCTTCAGACCTTGTCAAGCTTGCTTCATGCCTTTAAACAAGCCGCACTTCGCAATTCCACCTCAAACTTTTGAAAGAATTTCCGCGCTTCTGGTTCCAACTTTCGTAATAAAATCACAAGGGAAATAACAATGATGAAACAGTTTAATATCACGCGCAATGCAAACAAATAAATATGCAAACTAAGCAATGAAGGTATTAAGTCCCTTTGATTTTGACCCAAGAATGTGAACCGAGGTGGTTAAATGTGACTAAGTATTTGTAACCAAAAAGGCACATTCCTCGTCCCATATGCTAGGACAAATTTGTACAAATACTCCTTCTTCCCTAGTGCTATTAGAGCATGGAATGGGTTGCCTGAGCTAGCGAGGAAAACCAGTGACTTGGCAGAGTTTAAGTCATTGGTTAATATGCATGACTAAATGCATGACGCGTAGGACGTAATCATCTTCTTTTTTGAAGTAACGTCTGTATTATATAAGATAAGATAACAATTGGTTATACAGTGTTTCGTGGTGTAATTCCTGGAAAAGGATGAAGGGGGTGATGAATTCTGAGAATAGATCTTCAAGCTTCTGCGTGGGTGTATTTCTTACAGTTATATTGCGAAACAGAATACTAGTACAAGAAAAAAGACATGGAAACACACACACGTTATTACAACTATAAACATCTTGTGTTTGGTCGATGGGTCAATCTGACCAACTTGATACTTGTTTTTCTCAGCATCAATATTATTATATAGTTCAGTGATTCATTTATATTTTGACGTTTATGTCAAGTACCGGGGACCGCGGTGGCCGAGTGCTTAAGTATTTGGCTTCCGAACTTGGGGTCCTTGGTTTGAATCTCGGTTAAGACAAGGATTTTGAATTTCGTGATTTTTAGGGCGCCCCTAAGTCCACCAAGCTCTAATGGGTATCCGACTTTAGTTGGAGGGAGGTAAAGGCGGTTGGTCGTTGTGCTGGCCACATGACACTCTGCTTATTAGCCGTTTGCCAAAGAAACCGATGGCATTATACCATCTGCCCTATACATCGTTAGGTAATAAAAGGGGAAATTCACTATGTTAAAAACCGATCAATTTTTTAAAAATCGTTGAGTCCAATGGAATTTTGCAAATTGGTAGAAGTTTGGAGGGGGTGGGGGCTAGATAAAACCTTGGCACGGGACATTTGTGGCCCGCAGGACGTAGTTTGGTTAGACTTGGTAACTTGCCAATATGGATCTTTCAAACTTGTGTAGTTGTTAGAACGGAACGCAGTTTGGTCATCACTTGTGTGGTTTTTAGAACGGAACGTAGTTTGGTCATCACCTGTGTGGTTGTTAGAACGGAACGTAGTTTGGTCATAACATGTGTGGTTGTTAGAACTGGACGTAGTTTGGTCATCACTTGTGTGGTTGCTAGAACTGGACGTAGTTTGGTCATCACTTGTGTAGTTGTTAGAACTGGACGTAGTTTGGTCATCACTTGTGTAGTTGTTAGAACTGGACGTAGTTTGGTCATCACTTGTGTAGTTGTTAGAACTGGAACTAGTTTGGTCATCACGTGTGTAGTTGTTAGAACTGGACGTAGTTTGGTCATCACTTGTGTAGTTGTTAGAACTGGACGTAGTTTGGTCATCACTTGTGTAGTTGTTAGAACTGGACGTAGTTTGGTCATCACGTGTGTAGTTGTTAGAACTGGACGTAGTTTGGTCATCACTTGTGTGGTTGTTAGAACTGGACGTAGTTTGGTCATCACTTGTGTGGTTGTTAGAACTGGATGTAGTTTGGTCATCTATTGTGTGGTTGTTAGAACTGGACGTAGTTTGGTCATCTTTTGTGTGGTTGTTAGAACTGGACGTAGTTTGGACATCACTTGTGTGGTTGTTAGAACTGGACGTAGTTTGGTCATCACGTGTGTAGTTGTTAGAACTGGACGTAGTTTGGTCATCACTTGTGTAGTTGTTAGAACTGGACGTAGTTTGGTCATCTATTGTGTGGTTGTTAGAACTGGATGTAGTTTGGTCATCTATTGTGTGGTTGTTAGAACTGGACGTAGTTTGGTCATCTATTGTGTGGTTGTTACAACTGGACGTAGTTTGGTCATCACTTGTGTGGTTGTTAGAACTGGACGTAGTTTGGTCATCTATTGTGTGGTTGTTAGAACTGGACGTAGTTTGGTCATCTATTGTGTGGTTGTTAGAACGGAACGTAGTTTGGTCATCACTTGTGTGGTTGTTAGAACGGAACGTAGTTTGGTCATCACTTGTGTGGTTGTTAGAACTGGACGTAGTTTGGTCATCACTTGTGTGGTTTTTAGAACGGAACGTAGTTTGGTCATCACTTGTGTGGTTGTTAGAACTGGACGTAGTTTGGTCATCACTTGTGTGGTTTTTAGAACGGAACGTAGTTTGGTCATCACTTGTGTGGTTGTTAGAACTTGACGTAGTTTGGTCATCACTTGTGTGGTTGTTAGAACAGAACGTAGTTCGGTCATCTATTGTGTGGTTGTTAGAACTGGACGTAGTTTGGTCATCACTTGTGTAGTTGTTAGAACTGGATGTAGTTTGGTCATCACTTGTGTAGTTGTTAGTACTGGACGTAGTTTGGTCATCACTTGTGTAGTTGTTAGTACTGGACGTAGTTTGGTCATCACTTGTGTAGTTGTTAGAACTGGACGTAGTTTGGTCATCACTTGTGTAGTTGTTAGAACTGGATGTAGTTTGGTCATCACTTGTGTAGTTGTTAGAACTGGACGTAGTTTGGTCATCACTGGTGTAGTTGTTAGAACTGGACGTAGTTTGGTCATCACTTGTGTGGTTGTTAGAACGAGACCTTGGATTCAACAGTCAATGTTACAATGTACAGTTTTGTTTCATTCTAGGGATGGTACTTCCTCTTCGCACTTTGACACTGACTTCCACTTGTTCTGTCTTGCTTGATTGGGCTATCTGGGGTCTGGGGGGGGGGAGAGGCGGAGACAAGTGGGGAGAATAGAATTGGTAAATCGATAAATGACGTCATGGGCTTTGAAAGGGTTGATAAGAAGAGTAGCCAAAAAAAGAAAAAGGAACGAAGAATCCCCAAGAGGATGAAACAAGTGCGTCTGCTGAATTATCGGCCACGAGAGGAAGTCCAAAGCATTAAGGCGGGAAACAATGGCAGAACAGAAAAATTTAAAGGAGCCAAAATAGTAAAAAAAAAAAAAATAGAATGGCCGATGGAAAAAAAAATCATGACGTCATCATAATGTATGAAATTATTTTTATTGAGAATTCTGGATTGGATGTTAGCCTTGTTGGGATAGTTTTGTCTTGTTATTGCAAAAGTTGATTTGGATTTTCGACGAAAGAAAAAAATAGATTGTTGAGTTTTGTTCTTACTGTAATACTTACTAGATCTATAACTTACGCATACAAAAAAATTGAAAATGTTTTCAAAGACATATACTTTTCAACTTTAGGTACTGCATAGGGGAATGCCAAATTACGATTAGTTTACGTCCCGAGTTTTACAACAGGAAGCTAACATTAGTGAGGGGAAGGTGATGGAGGAGGTCGTTGTGTAAGCAACATGCCATCCACGTTAAACGTTGGCCACGCATACTCTAAAAAAATAAATTACAACATGCAACTTGCACAAAATGCCCCCCCCCCCAAAAAAAAAAAAAGAGGCTGGCTTGATATCATAGAGAAACTTTTTCTTTCAATTTAACTTCTGTTAGTTGTTTGGTCACAGAAAAGTAATAGGCCTAGTAACCTTTGGACTGATATGGCGTCATTAGATCACGTGATATGGGTATGTCACAAAATTAAAAATATTAAAACTCATGTATCATCTTCTATTGACCTCGATTGTGACTCCACATGATGGGCTGATCTGATTGCTTTTATTTAGTTCAATTGTATTACTTTCTATCTGGTTTTTTTTTTTCGAAACACGAACTTTTACTATTCAAAGGGGAGGCAACCTGAAACGTAGCGCTCGCTTTTACATGAGAAAACGGGAGACAATCCGTGAAATGTAAGAGTTCTATTTTAAATTAAGATTAGTCGTCTGCGAACATTGAACCCATAATGCCCGAGCCAAATTTCTCTCTTTCGTGATAAGACTAAAATAGATTTTGTTTGTATGTAAAAGGAATCGGATTAAAAGGGGACTGTACTTGTCTAGCCAAAGTTAGTTCGTGACAGAATCAGGCTTCAGTAGGACATATTCCCGCTCAGCTAGTGTTTTACTTCTATTCAAGGGAGACAAGTAGATATATAAGTTAGAACATAAGAGCGGCACAGAATTGTTATTGATTGAGTTACTCGGACCCTAGAAATCCCACCCCAGCACCCCGATTCCTGGAAAAGGGGGCTCCTAAGTTTCTAGGTCGATTGTTTATTGTGTAGCAGTCATCAACAAGAGATATTCTTTGTGATGTGGAATAAATTCGTACTTTTACATCAAACTTGCAACCAAACTGACGAAATATTAGGTGTTGTTGTGGGCTAATCAAATCTTGACTTCACTTCTATCTCAATTATTACTTCACATTAGCCACAGAACAATACAAGTTTTAAAAAATAGTTGATAACAACTTTCACTGTTTCAAATGACACATTTATTTATCACTGGGAAGTCCGTCTAGTCTTCATAAACGTCTAACATCCAAAACAAACTACTTCTATACTATCGCCATATTGCTCTCTTGTTCGTCTAGTCTACTAATGCTTCCTACGTCACTACTTTTACCGTCGCTAAAACAATACACAATATATTTGTCTAACAGAACTAACCTACTCTCTAAACTAGTACATAACAGTATAAATGGATATCCATCCTATGGCATAATATGTTAGTTTGTGGGCCTGATTGTATGTTAATAGCAGGGCCAAGTTTGACATCCAGTCCGCTCCTGTGTAGCAGCGCATATATTACATATAGACATCAAAAGCTATGGGCCCCCATAGGTCAACCCAAAAATCATTGTGAAGAAAGAGCATAGGAACAAGCAAAAAAATTTTTAAATACCTTTTTAAAATACAAATCTTATATTAAGTGTATCAATTAGTTTGCACCAGTCTTGTTATTATATCTTGTAATAAACCTCAGACGACTAATTCAGCTTATACCACCACTACAGTCAAGTACTATTTCTTTCCCTTGTATGAGATACCAAAGAAAGTAATTTATTAGCAATACTTAATTTTTTTTAAATTTATTCTTGTATTGTCATGTAAAAGAAATAATTGTGCAAAATTTCAGCTTGATCCGAGATTGGGTGTCGGAGAAATAACGTGCACAAACTTTTGGCCAGACACGCATACAGACAGACAGAGTGAGTTGATATAAGCTTTGCAAAACTTGCCATATGTGGATTACAAAAGGTGCCATATCTAAAATAGCTTAGGGCTCATCAAGTCTAAATACGGTCATACAAACTTCTAGACTTACAGACACACCTACAGGACATATCACACACATACACACACGCACATCTTAATGTCTACATGTACACACATTGATGCACACATTTGCACACAGACACATAAGCGTAAAGGAAGAGATCCCATTTACAGATACACCTCAGATGTAAAATATACTTTCATGGCTATTGCTATATACGCACGCTCTCATATACTGACCCGATATCTTCACTCTGTGGATTTCTTTCTGTATTCTCTTGTGTCTTTATTGAAAAGAAACGCAAAAAGGAACACGAGGAAAAAACAACACTGACACAAAAAGCCAGGACAAGGGAGAGAATGTGATGTGATAAAGAATTCATAGAACTCTTCCTTTAAAAGTCTCTGAAAATTGACATTTTTTTTTAAGACAAGAGAAAATGACGTAAATAATTCACTTGACGATAAGAGTCATTGGGAGTCATGAGAGAGGATTTGAACCTACCACTACCGAACATGCAAACGATCTATTCTCAATCTCAGTAGACACTTACTATCCAATTCTTATGGATATATGGAGATACATAAATACAATTTAATCCAATCACACAGAAAGCAAATAAACATAACGGATAAATGGTAAAGCGATTGATTTCGAACCGAGGGTCCCGGGTTCTGATCCTGGTGAAGACTGAGATATTTCATTTCAGGATATTTGGGAGCCCCTGACTCCACCTCCAATGATTACCTGACATAATTTGGGGGAAAAAAACTTAAGGCAGATGGTCATTGTGCTGATCACATTACACACTCGTTAACCGTGGAGCACAGAAACAGATTGCTTTTACATCATCTGCTCTATAGATCACATGGTCTGGAGGGAAACTTTATAGAGAATAAATACAAGATACAGCAGTGTCTGACGCTTAATGTATTCCCACACAAATGTCTAGATCTAAGTGCCTTTTCTTGTGAGGAGGAACAGTATATGCACAAATAATATAGATCTAAAATGTAGATGTAGCTAAGACTCTCCAATCTCGGGTCTAACGTAGAGAGGAATACGAGATGCGTAAGTGTACCCATCTACCCATCGCACCAATAAACGTATGGCTTCAAGTGTGCTAGATTTACATTCAAAGTCTGCCTTTATTAGCCGCTCTCAGACATTGTCTGTATCCCCTCCACTCAGCTCAATGACATTCGCTACTGGTGGGATGAAAATGAAAGTGTGTAGGAAAGAAACAATAATAATTACGTACATTCCAGTTTCTTGGTCTAAATCTATTTGTACATCTGATCGTAGAGAAACGTTAAGGGACAATGAATTGAAGAGCACACCTCTAGAGAGATAGATCAACTTCATATGCTACGCTATCTTATCTTCTTCTTATCTTTTTCTTATCTTATAAAGTACAGACGTTACTTCAATAAAAAGATGATTACGTCCTACGCGTCATGCATCTAGTCATGCATCTAGCCATGCATCTAGCCATGCATGTTAACCAATGACTTAAAATCTGCCATTATATCCACTCGTATCTTGAATGAAATAAAAAGTTCAACCTAATATTTAAGAATGCAAACAAAACGAAACAAAACTTAGTTCCCCCCCCCCTCCCCAATAAACAATGTCTGCCAACATCTCTACCACATCAATCAAGTACTGTAAGTTTGTCTATTTATCGATACCTGAATGCTAAGTGGGTATTTAATGACTTTCATGCGAGTCTCCCCCCCTCCCCCGAAGTGAAAACAAAAAAAGTTTGGGGAAAGGAAAGACAGAGGCACATTCAAGATTTGTGCACAATCCAGACCTCTTTTTGCGACATCGCTTCACTACTAGTTCTGACAGGACCAAGGCCAACATTCTTACCTCCCCTACTCCCCCCCCCCCCACCAACAAAACAAAACAAAAAAGTAAAAAAAAATCCGACCCCTTTCTAGAAATAAGAGCGCTATCCACGTGACCAAGCTTCCCATGCTGCAGCACGTCTGACGGAAATGTTACATTACTCCGCATGACTTGTTCCATTGGTCCGCTGGTCATTGCCATGCATTAGCCTGTGTTGTTTTAAATCCATATTTCCATTTAACCCTATTGCTCTGTAAAGATTTTCCTTAACAAAATATAAGAACAAAAAATTTAACGAATAACGAAGTTAATGTTCGGCTACAATTATAATAGAACAATTTGACATTTTGCTAGATGAATCCACAATGGATACATAAACATTGAGTGATCATAGAGATTATTATAAGAATCCTTATCGCTAAAAACTCAATGGTCCTGTATGGATGTGTTTTATTAAACAGTGGCTGACTTCATTTGTTTTTTCACTTTATCGTTGGTCTTTTTTTGCTAAAAAGTTAAAAAAACAAAAAACAATAATAACTAGTTAGATTTATTGTGTATAAAAAATGTTGCCAATAATTATTGAAGAGTGTTTCCCAAGTTTTATCCTTAACGGAGCACATTCTGAGTATTTAGCGGAGCACTTTGCTTATTTTTTAGAGAGATGAATTCACGTGGTGACCTACTAGTTAATTATTCCAGTAGTTCGTGGAACACCTATTCAGTGGAACACTAGGGTTCAGCAGAACACAGTTTGGGAAACAATGTTCTAGGAAGTATGGGTGGAAAGTATGGATGTGTGGAGAAACCGTTCAAACAAACCTTCCCCGCAGCTATTCCATGTCGTCCTGCAGGATGTTTTGGACAAGGACGTAATGATTGTCTGTTTGAAAGGAGCTTCTGAAACTGTCAAGTCAAGGAATCTAGCTCCTTCTTCGCTAGTGCCTTTAGGGAATGAAATGGGTTGCCTGAATCAGCCAGGAAAACCAACGACGTTATAGATTTTATGTGATTCATTAACATGCATGATTAGATTGACACATGAAATGCGTAGGGTGTAGGTATCTTCTTCTTTTTGAAGTAACGTCTGTCATATAAAAAATAAGATTTGATGGAAATTTCGAAGAGTCGCCTGACCAATTCTTGTTTGTGTTTGTGTGTGTGTGTGGTGAGAGAGAGTGAAAGAGAGAGAGAGAGACTGACTGTGTGTTCTATCAGAAGTGGGGCAATAGGCCAACTCTTGTCCGAACCGCCGATAAGCTACATAAGTGCCCATTAGCTGACCAGATTCCAAACAGTGACCGGTAACAAGCTGTCTGGCGAAAATATTTTTGAGAAAAAAAAAATGTCCGCGCACTAATCTCAGCAATGTTATCGGACATTTAAAGAGGTGTCAGAACTTGGGCCTGAATATTCGATGTGTTCTGTGACAGGGATAAATGGGGGGGGGGGTCATCATGAACCTCTGCTATCGTTAAGTTTAGATTTTTTTATCGTAGCCAGGGAATAAAAAAATGTATTTCATTATTTTCATTTTTATTTCTCCCCAACACACACAAACATCATTTATTCACCACCACCTCAGCAGACACACATACACATTTTCTAGCTAGTCAATCAATACACGTCAGCAGACACATATACACATCTTCTTCTAGCTAGTCAATCAATACACCTCAGCAGACACACATACACATCTTCTTCTAGCTAGTCAATCAATACACATTTATTGCAGCCCCAATTACACATTGATCACATCCCCTCCCACATTTATTCCACACCCTTCCTCCTATCTTTTCTTTAATGAGCATTTGTTGTTTATCTTATCTCATATAATACAGACAGATGTTTGTTGTACATTGTGTGAATGTTGGGTGGGGGGGGGAGGGAGAGAATTTGTGTATGTGGGTTGGTAGAAAGAGAAGAAATCATAAATGTTACACAATTTTTAGAGCCCGCCACTGTACAATTATGGGGAAGCAGGGAGTACTGGCTGACCTAGAATAGTTGTGATCACCAATAATTTTATCATTAATATTAGGTTTTAATAACTGGCCCTTGACACACATTTCGAAAATGTACTAGGCTCTCAGATGAGAAAAGGCTGGGTGTCAATGACTATAGGTTAGTGTTGCAATGAGCTAGTTAGTAGCCAACACAATAACATCACAAGTATACTTCTTAGCTCTCGTTCTGTCTGTCTGTCTGTCTGTCTGTCTCTCTCTCTTTCTCTGCTTTTTTTTTTAAATCTCTCACACAAATATAAACAAACACAACATCATAATGTTGTCTCAATTCAACAAAACAAACAAATTACGTCCGCTATTTTTCCCCTTCCATTTCCTATCAACTCGAAATAAACCCCTCCCTCTCTCCACCCTTTTTTCAACACTGGCTTTCCTCTCAGCCCCCCCCGCTCCCCCTTCCCCTAAAAACTATCGGAAACGTCTTGAGATACGTTGGACATTAGCCTCGTTGAACTTGTCACTAATGACGGATATCGAACATCTCAGAGACGGCCATCTTGTCCTCTAATACCCGCCTCGTGGTCCCTGGGATTTGTCTTGTTCAATTTAAATCTTTAACTCGTTCCATGGACTGGCAGCCTCCATTAGTGGAAATCCTATTTTTCCCGCGCCTTTTTTTTTCTTTCATGTTTTGTAAGCCTTTTTTTAAACGTCATTGTAATAGGCTTACACTATTCCATTGCACATTTCTATAACAACATTGACCCAGGCCTTAGGCTATTTGGTATTTTTTTAAATTGCTTTTACATCGCGCATCTTTCATGCATATGACATGCTCAGTGCGCTCTGGTTCTCTCTCTTTTGTGGACAAGTGGGGGTAATGGGGGTATCTGAAAGAAGGTTTTGAACTTGAGCCCTCTTGTTAGGTGGCCAGGCCGTAGCCTACCGGTGTTGGCCTCTTAACCATAAATTTTATTCATTGAGATCTAAATAAGAGATTCGGGAACGACTGCGTTCAATATCTTGCTGTGCAATAAGTTTTTCTGGGTTTAATTTGAGTCAAATTAAAAAAAAAAAGTGAAAGTGAATGTATTATTAATTGAACAATGTGTATTATCTCACAAGTTGAAGGATGATTTGAGCCAAATGTAATTCAAAAGGAATTTGTTTTTGTAGGCCTATCAATGTTGTTATTAGCAATATATATGATATATGATATGATATATATTATCTTTAAAACCTTTTTTTTAACTAGCTTCTTTCCAGTTTTTAAACGATCCTCAATTTGTCTTGCGTGTCTATTTAAATTAAGCAAATTGAAAAGATTGTTACGATATTTCGTAACACAACATCTTTGTAACGATACAATTTAGTTGATAATACTTTAGGGCAGTGTATCCCAAACTGTACACTACAGAACCCGCGAGACCTGAATAGGTGTTCCACGAACTACTGGAATAATTAACTAGTAGTCCACCACGTGAATTAATCTCTCTAACAAGCAAAATACAAAATAATACTTTAAAAAAAGCAACAAAGCTTATATTAAGTGTATCATATAGTATTGATCAGTCATGTAATTAAATTTGTAATAGATCTAGACCAACAATAATATATCACTTCTCTGGACCAGTTGGAAAGGGGTGGGGGAGAAAAAACGGGGTATCCGGGTGATCGTTTTTTAAATGTATTTATGAAAAAAAAAAGAACGATCTGAATTCAAACTCGTGGGCTAAGGTTGTATTTGTAGAGTTATCTCTTGTTTCTATTTCATGTTTGTGTTCACGAAGTCTCACTCAACGACCTAAAAATGGGACTAATTCAGTTTATACTAACACTTCAGTCAAGTATAATTTCTTTCCATTGTTCAAGATACCACACAATATAATTCATTACCAATAGTTAATAAACAAATTGGTTTAATTCATTTATTGATTCGTGTCTTGTCAAGTTCAATGAATAAATGTTCAAAGTTTCAACATGATCCGAGATTGGGAAAGGGAAGAATAAATGTTAGCAGTCTTGTGAACCAGACAGACAGATAGACAAAGTGAGTTGATATTAGCTTTGTAAAAAGATTTTAAAGAAAACTAATGAATAATTTCATACACCGGATATACCCAAAAAGCTATTTATAGTTTTCTGCTGACCTGAACACTGGTTCACAATAAACATAATTTAAAAAAAGATAATTTATAAAAAAATACTGTTTTAAAAACAAAGCTTATATAATGGAAAGCAGCGCACAATTACTGTCATATGTCATTACTGCGAGGTTATCTACCCTTTTTCTATATAAAACACTTTGACTAATAACCACTAATTGTTTTATAATTGGTTAAAGTTTTGATTGATTCGTGTGATGTCCTCGACTATGAACAATTATGCGAAATTTCAGTTTGATCTGAGAATGGTAAGTGGGAGATAAAACCTGTAAAAGAATTCCCGCATTCAGAGAGACAGACGGAGTGAGTTGATATAAGCTTTGTAACAAGCTCACACATCTATTCACACACATAGACACGCATTCATAATTCAACTTTCATTCACAAAATAGTCTTTTGTATTCAGTATTTAGACATAATTGTGGGACAATATCGATTCTTTTTGTATGAAAAGGCTGCACACCAAGCCATGCAGAGGAATGCCAGTTGAGTCCTTGTAGATTATCTGGTCTCTAGGTAGTTGGAACTAATCGATTCTACACAGCAGTTCCTTGTATGGTTTCAATTGGGGAATATCGCCCATGCAGTTTTAAAGTAGTTGTAATCGAAAGAGTGGTCTTGCTGAACTGTTGCTTATATAACTACAACAGTTGTGATCAGTGCCGGCTCTAGTAGGGTTTGGGGCTTGGGGGTAAATTCTGCACTAAGCTTTTCGTTAAAGTTAGGGAATATCGCCAATGCAGTTTTAAAGTGATCGTAATCGCAAGTGTGGTCTTGCCGAACTGTTGCTTACAAAACTAGTGCAGTTGTCATCAGTGCCGGCTCTAGTAGGGTGTGGGGCTTGGGGGTAAATGCTGCACTGGGCTTTTCGTTTAATTCAGGGAATATCGTTTTAAAGTGGTCGTAATTGAATTTATTTTTTTTATCGAACAGTTGCTTATTTAACTAGTGCAGTTTCATCAGTGCCGGCCCTAAAAGAGTGAGGGACCTAGGGGTAAATGTAACACTGGTCTTTTCTGTCGTCGGATGTTGTTCGCCTAGAAAAGGTGGCTCCAGGGAAGCTAGTTTATTTTTGAGGTGTGAGTTTGTATATATATTCACGGAGTGGCGCAATGAATCAGTTTAATTACACGTGTTTTTGAACAAGAGTAAATCATAATAAATTTATGTTACTATTGAAACATTCATTAATGAATGAGCTTTTAAAATGTACAGTAAACATAAAGCGTATGAGTTAAGCATATTCACTTAAAGCCTCCAAAAAATCTGTGGAAATGGCTGTAAAAAAAACAAACGGGTATAGAGCTCTTTACTAACTTTTTACCCTGTTGATGAAGCTCTTTGGCAAGCGAAAGTAGTTTATCTAGGAAAGGCAACTCCGTAACTAAACAATTTTCATCTTACTGGCGATTTTAGCATTATCAAAGGCTACGGAAGCCTACCTAGAAAGAAAAGTAATAGGCTTCCTGGAGCATAGCAGATTGACACACAGCTATCCTGGCCCATGAGTTCTCTGTTTATTGTGAATATAGAAGCCGCAGAAGATCCGTTTCATTGGACTCAATGATTCCTTAAGGTCCGTAGCACGCTTTTCAGAAATGTATATGGGCCCTATATCGCAAAAACTTTTAGCACCACTGAATAACATAAAGCAGTGATTCCCAAACGTTTTTCTTATCGGAACGTTTCGCACATTCTGAGTATTTAGCGGAACGTTTCGCACATTCTGAGTATTTAACGGAACACTTCGCACATTCTGAGTATTTAACGGAACACTTTACTTATTTTTTAAATAGATTAATTCACGTGGGGGTCAACTAGCTAATTATTTCAGAAGTTCGTGGAACACCTATTCAGGCCTCGCGGAACACAAGGGTTTCGCGGGACACAATTTGGGAAACACTGGTAAAAAAAGAATGAATACATCCTGACAGACTAGCCACATACGTTTTATGTTCGCGTGGTAATTACAAGAAAGGGATTGACAGTAAAATGTATATGACTTCTAAACATATCACTTGTTTGAAATATTTCAGCAAAATGTTGGCAGGGTTAATAAATAATATAAGAATCTACTTTTCAATGCTTGCTATTTTGTATTCCCAGAAAGTTCGGATCAATTTTTCTCTTGGCCAATACTCATGGTAACATTATTCGTAATTATTACGTTTTTTATTTATTCTCTATTTTATGGCAACTCGCCATCTTGCCTCGCAATGTCCTGTAACGTCTGCTTGCCATTTGATTTATTTGTTAGCCTCGTTACAGCTAACACCGGAAATAGATCGTCTGCCATTGGGTAGGTCAAAAAAAAAAGGTCGTTATAAATGTGTTTGATGAGATCATGTAGCATTTCTGACGTGGAAAAAAAAAGGAGGGGGAGGGGGAAACAAGGTTTGGGCCTGGTGTGCTAAACTAAAGAATAAACGCTTTTTTAGTTAATTTTGTCAAATCTCCATTTTAAAATCTTAAATAATTTAAAAATTTGCTAAGAAAAGAGAGAAGAATGAGACACGAGAGACATATCGGAGGAAGCAAAAGAAATACAGATGTAATTAATGAAAAGATGAATTCATACTTTTCATCTCAGGCCTTGTTGCATATTACAGTTCTGCCTAGAAATTCTCTTGTTACTAGTTGTAAGATGTCCAGCCTCTCGTACTGCAAGAGTCGCCCAAGTCCTGAGGATATTTTGACAGGGCGAGGAAGGAAGGGTTTTGGTTGGGGATCTTCTCATTGTAAAGTCGTATTGATATGGATCTATCAGTATGCCTGCATTATACCAAGACAGCTTTCTGGGTGATATTTGGTAGATTATAGATCTCTAGATCTATGATAGATTTTTGTTTTCATGCGTATTTGTTGATTTCTTGTCTTGCTGAGAGAGAGAGAGAGGGAGAGAGAAAGGGAGACACGGAGAGGGAGAGTGAGAGGAGACAACGAGAAAGAAAGAGATTGAAAAAGAAAGAGCGAGAGAGATGGGAAATAATGTAAGAGAGACAGAGAGGGAGAGACAAAAGAGACAGAAAATTAGAGAGATGGAGGAAAAGAAAGAAAGAGAGAGAATGATAGATTGATATAAAGAGAGAAATAAAGGGAGAGATAAAGACAAAAAAGACCGAGAAAATTAGAGAGATAGAGGAAAAGAATGAGAAAGAGAGAGTGATTGATTGATATAAAGAGAGAAATAAAGAAAGAGATAAAGAGAAAGAAAGGGAGTGAGACAAAGTGAAATAGAAAGAATAGCGTACAGAAGTGTATAAAGAGATTCTGACTAGCGTTTGTGTGTGTCTGTATATGTGCTTGGGTTCGAGTGTATATATTACACATGGCTCACACGCATAGCATAATAATTGTCTATTTAAAAAAAAGGGAGATAAGATCAGAAGTCTTACAGAGAAGACAAGACTACGTGGACTTCTTAGACAAACATTTAACAGGATTCGCTTCCACCCTTCCCACCACTTTTCTGTTTTCCTATTGACAGACTTTTGTGGGCTTTCCTCAGAAAAGAGTTGTAGATCTAATATTTATCGTCCCATGACACTCGTTTGTGTATCACTACCTTCTACTTATCATGACTACCAAATTAAATAATAAAATGAATACAATAACTAAATGGTTGGCATGTTTATACATAATTGGCATTACATTTCTAAAACGTTCATGCTGAGGTTAATCACAGTGATCTTCTCTTTGTTAACGTTTTATTGCTAGTTTCCTGTAAATATTCTTAAAGCAGCAAAAATACAGAGACAGAAGGGAAAGCGGTTTGGAAAATATCGTGGTAATATAGAGTATAGATATAGGCCCTATATGTTATAACGGAACAGAAATAAAAACGTAAGATAATGAACATTTGGGGAGAAATTTTCAAATCCACGAAAAAGCAATGCCAAGGACGGCTGCCAACTACTCAGTACTAATTACTTAAGCTGAACAATTTGATTCTACGAAAAATAGTAAATGCTTTTTACAAAGCTTATATCAACTCACTTAGTCTGTTTGTCTGTCTGTCAAAAAATTTTTACACGTTATTTCTCAAACACCCAATCTTGGATCAAGCTGAAATTTTGCACACATATTTCTTGTACCTGACAACACAAGAATCAATAAAAAAAAAACAATTAGTTAATTAACTGTTGGTAATTAGTTATTTTGTTTGGTATCTTGAACAAGGGAAAGAAATCTTACTTTACAGATGTGGTAGTATAAGTTGAATTAGTCCTCTTTATAGGTCGCCGCTCTAAATTGAAACAAACAATAACAATTTTTTTCTAGTCATAAGTGCCTCACTAGCAGTGTGGTTAGCACGTCGACTTGAGGAGGCGTCAGCCACGAGTTTGAATTCAGGTCGTCCCCCCCCCCCTTTATTTTTTATTTTTTGGTAAATTCATTTCAAAACCAATTACGGTAAATATTCACCCAGATACCCCCCTTCTTTCTCCCCCCCCCCCAACCCCTCTCCAACTGGTCCAGACAAGTGAAAGGATCATAGCGTAGTGAGAAAGCTAAAAGCTTGAAATAGCGCTAAACAAAAACACTTGGTAAAAATATTAATAATCGCACAGATTTATTGTTGTTGGTCTAGATCAGTGATTCCCAAAGTGGTCTATATAGACCCCCAGGGGTCTACGAAGACCTCCAAGGGGTCTACGAAAGTGAAAAAATAAATTGGGGGACTATGAGATGTCCACGGGGGTCTACGACAATAGATTTCATCCAAGCAGGTCGTTACTTAATTTTCACATTCCATTAATGTTAAAAATTGTTTACACTAATATACAATTTGTACCTTCGTTAATCCTTTAAATATTTATGCTGCTATTCAAACAAATAATTGTTGTATTCAATTTCAATACTTATTTAAATAGCTTAATTTTGTCTACATGGAACTAATATTTAGAAAAAAAAATGTAGACAGTACAGCATTAATTATTTAAAATTGGGATTCCTTTCTTGTCAAACACACATTTGCCTAAGGGACCTTTTTATGACGATATGGATCTGCATCTGAGACAATGCCACCCTGACGAAAATTAAGATTTGAAAAACTTTCGAACACTCAAAGTTCAAAATAGACCCACAAAATCTCTGTTCGACATCATATAGGTCTAGAGAAGATGATGGTTTGTGAGCGTCTTACAAGATTTCTTTACTTATAGCGAAATACGGAAAACATCAAAGGTCAAACATTGATTCTACCAGCCGTTTTACACAAACCTACATCTGTTATTATTAAAAGAATTTCTTTAAGCGACTATACAGTTTAAGGTCGCTTTGGTGACATAAGTTATAAAATTAAAAGCTTCTTATGTAAATCTTTGCAAAAGATAGAAATACAGTTTGGTCTGACAAAGTGTAGCGCTGTGTGCTACAAACTGTCTAATGGTCACCATCTTATCTCATCTTATCTATGCCTGTGGTCCTTTCTGAGCATAGGCCACCAACCAGCTTCCTCCAGGCATCTCGGTTCTTGGCAAATATCTCCAACTATTCCCACATTTTGCCCATCTGCTTGGCATCTGCTTCCATATCGCGGTGCCATGGTAAAGCTCGAGCAGCTTTCCGTCATTTGAAGAACACCTGAGGATCTAGGAAAATAAGCACCACCACTAAGATTAGGCTCTAACACCATTGTCAAGCCAATAGTTAAGCCAATACAACTTTATGGAGCAGAGACCTGGAGAACCACCATCATAACAATGAAAACATTCCAGGTATTCAACAATACCTGTCTGAGGAAGATTCTTATAATCCGCTGGCCAGACAAGATCTCGAATGAGGAACTGTGGCAAAGAACAAAGCAGCAGCCCGTTGAAGTAGATATCCTTCAGAGACGCTGGAGATGGATAGTTCACACCCTACGCAATCCTGCATCAAGCATAACAAGGCAAGCCCTAACCTGGAACCCATAAGGAAAGAGGAAGAGGGGACGGCCCAGGAATACATGGCGCTAATAGTCACTGTCTCCTTATATTTCCTTAAGGTTGACCCACGAGACCTGGTTTAGGCTCCAGTTACTCGCCTTCGCCCCTTTCCTGTTAATGAAAACAGTTCCGCAGATTCAATATTTGAGCCACACGTGAAAGATCAAGAAATACACGAACAACTGCTCTTTGCGAAACCTTTTACAATGATAATTAAGGCATATTAATTAATTAATTAATATTTAATGTTGGAAAGACTACTTCATAGAACAACAAATTCGTATATGAAACACAATAGCCGTAGTTGTGTAGTTTTAAATTACCTTTTCGCTCTTCCACTCATTACAGTTAGAAATTTGTTTTTAAAATGTTGATGAATTTGCAAGTTGAGCAGGGGTCTACCGAAAACCAGAAAACATGGCAAGGGGTCTACGAGACAAAAAAGTTTGGGAACCACTGGTCTAGATCTATTACAAATTTAACCACACGACTGATCCAAACTAATGTGCGCGTTATACTTCGTATAAACTTTTTTTTTTTTAAGTATTTTTTATATGTTATTCTTGTTGTTGCTGTTGTTTTCATAATGAACTCTGTAACTTAGTGTAACGCAGAATTGTGCATGAAACGCTTAAGACTTTGTACGTGTCCAATTGCCCAAAGCGATGTCCCATTGCGGCTTGCCCGGTGCGTGCTATCAGTGTTAACGCTTGTCACGCATGGGGAGCCCCTGTTATATTGCTGTGACTTATCTCCCTTTACGAATCAACAGGCTTCGCATGCTGTTGTCCAGATGGCGTTGCGGCTATCTGGGTCTGGCCACTCTGTCCAGAGAGTGAGTCATCCCCCGATGAATGTCAAACGTTTCCTTCAAGTTTGACGAATAGAATTTTGGTTCAAAAGTTTGACGAATAGAATTTGGTTCAAATCTACTCTTACTATCTGATTACGTCATGATGGGTAATGGCTAGAGTTACAAGAACATTTAGTTTAGACTGGCTACCGGTTATTACATTTTGTTTTGGCATTGCTCTTTAATTAGCCTAAGGACCATAATCAAGTAATTTTAGAAGTCGCTTTTAATGTATTTCTATGTTAGCGCCGTCCCGAGACATGACGTTAAACTGCGCTCCTCTTTCCTTAGCACTTTTGGAGCTCAAAAGTGCCCTACTTCTTTTCTATCATTGTGTCTGCCTCCTCTTTTCCTAAGTCTGCCTTCATTGATCATCACACTGTCTCCTTAACTGCGACGGGTAAGGGGGGATAAAGAGATCCTGGTGTTTGAGTGGTGGCTATCTGAGGATAAACCACAACAACACAATACTTTGGCTCCAAGTTCCCCTAGACCTGAGACCCAGATGGCCCGCTCTGGGTCAACCGGCTGGTCATGCCGAGCTACCAGCATAGGTCGTCGACGGAGGGCGGTGGCTGGAGGGTCAATCAGGGAGCTGCTGTATCGGACACATGTCCGATGTAGCTGCTGACTGAGTATAGCACCTGTGTAGCCCTGGCGGGCTCATTCTGGACATCCGAATGGCCCGTCCCCTTGTTGGACTCGATGGCGGGTGGGAAGCACAGGTGCCGAATTAACCAAAATATATATGGACAAAAAAACACACACAAAACTACTTGCCCCAGACCTATGTCTGGGCAAGAAACGACGAATTGACGATAAAAAAGAGGAGGTCCCAAAAAGCTGTGCCACCTGGCCATCATTTCTGGTGGTTATCTTATCTTATCTTATATAATACAGACGTTACTTCAAAAAAGAAGATGATTACGTTCTACGCGTCATGCATTTATTCATGCATATTAACCAATGACTTAAATTCTGCCAAGTCACTGGTTTTCCTGGCTAGCTCAGGCAACCCATTCCATGCTCTAATAGCACTAGGGAAGAAGGAGTATTTGTACAAATTTGTCCTAGCATATGGGACGAGGAATGTGCCTTTATCTTTGTGTCTTTCAGAGTATTTTATTAAATTTTGTTTTTGTATTTGAAGATTATGGTTCAGTGTTTTATGTATGATTGCTACTTTACTTTTGAGCCTTCTGTCCTGAAGGCTTTCTAAATTTAGTGATTTTACTAAAGGTGTTACTCTAGTCAAATGTGAATATTCGTTTGTTATGAATCTCACTGCTCTATTTTGTGTCTGTTCCAGTTTCTTAATGTTTTCTTGAGTTGAGGGGTCCCAAACGGAGGATGCATATTCTATTATTGGCCTAACCAAGGTTAAGTAACATTTTAGTTTTATGTTCTTATTTGATTTATAGAAATTTCTTTTAATAAATCCTAATGCTTTGTTTGATTTTTTTGTAGTTTCATCAATATGTGGATTCCATGATAGTTTTTCATTTATTATAACACCTAGGTATTTTGCGTTTTTAGTCTGTGATACTGGTTTGCCATGAATAAGATAAGTGGAATTAATTTGTTTTAGTTTTTTTGTTACTCTTAACAACTGACATTTTTCTGGGTGGAAAGACATGCTCCAATTTGATTCCCATTTCTGTAATTCATCTAATTCTCTTTGTAAAATATCTGTGTCTTGTGTTGTTTTTATTGTTCTATATATTATGCAATCGTCTGCAAATAATCTGACTTTTGTTCCTGAACTAATGCAATTTGGTAAATCATTTATGTAAATTAAAAATAGTAGTGGACCCAAGACTGTACCTTGAGGTACACCTGAGTTTACTGTTATCGGTGTTGATTTAGAGCCATTTATTATTACAGTTTGTTCTCTCCCTATCAGAAAGTCTTTAATCCACTGATGCAGTGGACCATTAATGCCGAAATATTTTAATTTTTTAAGCAAACTATGGTGGTGAACTTTGTCAAAAGCCTTAGAAAAATCTAGTAAGATAGCATCTATTTGTTCACTATTATCTAAACCTTTTGAAAAATCATCAATTAGTCCTATTAGTTGTGTTTCACATGATCTATATTTCCTAAAGCCATGTTGGTATGGTGTGAGGACATTATGTTTGTCTAAGTGGTTTATGATTGTCACCGCGTTATTTTATATGTTATGAATGTGGCTGTGGTTATCAATGTAGGCGTGGTGGTGACATTGGGTTCTTGTTACAAATCACTGAATAATGAAATGACGCTGGGTGTAGCAGACAATAAGTTTAATATAACACCACATAGTGAATACACCATACAATTCGACCCAGGAATGGTCAGTATTAATCCAACAGTAATATACGAATATCACAACTTAGTACTTATTCTATAACCAACTACTTTAAACATCTAACTCTACTGCTTATATCTTAAGTGACTCAATACAAGTGCTTGCTACAAGATCTCTATGTGGACTGACTGCCTTTAACTCTCTGGTTCACCTAAGGTCAAAAGTGTTCACCTTAGTGCAACATGGGTTGTGAATAAGATTCACAATATGGAATTAACATACACAATACAGAATTAGGGTTTCTACTCTATGGCACCAACTTTGAGGTGGTGACATTACCTATCACCCCCCTTTTGAAAAAAATTTTGAAGAAATTTTTTTCAGCTTGACGACATAATTATCATAAGTAGGATCAATTGGAATTCTTGGGGTCTATCAAATGTACAATTGCAGAGTTCAAATAGAACTACAAACTTCAAATAAAATATATAATATGACAGTGTTACACAAAATATTTGCTGAATCAAAAAAAATTCATACAAGGGCAAAATTCTATAATTCATCATATTCTTGTAAGGCAATTCAAATAATTGTCTGAGTCAAATACTTAACCTCTCAAATAATTCTTTACATGTAGTTCTAATATATACATCAATATTCAAATGTGTTCAATATTTACAAGTCTTTTTCATAATAATATGTGCAAAGTGTGATGAAAATTTCAATGACAATCTCCTATGTCACAATGTGAAAAATTAATACAAGTTTTTTATTCACAATATCTATTTATAAAAAAAATCTTTGACACTATAGAAATGTTAGAAGTCTGGGTTTTTTTTGACACCAATAGTACAATATGTATAAATCATGTAGAAAATGTTACAAGTAAGTCTCAATATGTAAGTGATAAGTATAGAAAAATTCAAAATATGTGTCAAAATTCAAGATCAAATTGATTAATGATCATTGTTACAAATTCAATGTATCTGTTTACTTCAATATGAGGTTTGACATCTCCATAAAAAATTGTTGTGCATTAATATTACACAAGTAAATATGTATAATTCAAGTATCAAAATATTGGATCAAAAGTATCAACATGAAATCAAAATAAATATCTTTCATGGTGCTTGTTGCATGCACCTTATGTTTCAATTAAGTATTTCTCCATATGACAGTTCAGATAATTTGTAGCTAGTAATGGCAAAAGTTTAATGTTACATTGTTTATCAAATAATTATTGTGTACAAAGTTCAAAAAACTCTTTTGTCAAAAGAAATTCAACTGAGAAAATGTGTCAGTTGTGATACAATCTTTGAGTTTACATTAATTTGTTCAAGCATATATATACAAGCATAACGTCATAATGGTTTAGTTGTATTTATTTTAATCTGTTGTGAAAAAAAATGCAAGTCCAATTTAAAAAATAATATCAAGTGTCTCTTTCAGTACTTGAAATATCAAAAAGTGTGTTTACAAGGATCTTCTTGTTGACATCAATGACTGTTACAAAAATAAAGTTCATAAGAATAGTTTGACAAAAATGTTTTCAAAAAATACAAGTGTATGTCAATATTTGATTACACTAATTGACATTAAATAAATAAGTTACATTATGAATCAATCTCCTTTTTTCAATAGTATTGAAAAATGTGACTAAGTTATATAATTGTGATAAATGACATAGTAAAAAAATTCCAATCTTGTTTACAATAGCTGTAGAAAAAAATTTGTCAAAGTTGTTCTCAATACAATGAGAAAAAATAATGTTTACATTGCATGGAAAAAAAATTAAGCTAGGTACTGAATAAGTTTGGAAAAAATTCAATGTTTGTTTACATTGTTGAGTACAAAAATGTTATTCTTGTTGACAAAAGAATGTGAAAAAAAATTGTTGGTTACAATGTAGTAATCAAATTCCAAAGTTTGTTTACAAATAGTACTCAATGTTTACAAAATAATGCTCAGTGTTTACAACATGACATCATAGCTGGTTGTAAAAATAATTTTTTTTACTTTAAGGTGTGAATCTTAAATCTTTGACATTTAGCAATACAAGTTTTGACTAACATGACATAGATCATTATCTAAGTCATTCTGATTATCTTGAATATATCTGGACATAAAATCAGCAATAACATTATCTTTCCCTTTTATTTGTTTTATTTCAAAATGGAAATCAGCTAGGATCATGGTCCATCTTGTAATTCTACTATTAGTATTTGCTTTAACATTTAGAGTGGTTAATGGTTTATGATCTGTAAATATTAGGAAAAATCTGCCTAACAGATGTCTTTTTAGTCGCAGTGTACACCACACTATGGCTAAACATTCTTTTTCTATGGTGCTGTATCTTGTTTCTGCCCTGGATAATCTTCTACTAAGATATTCTATGGGGACCAGATTATTCTTATCATCTCTCTGCATAAGACATGCTCCTATGGCAGTGTCAGATGCGTCTGTGTATAATTCAAATACTTTATCTTTACTGGGTATATGTAATCTCTTATCATCATTAAATATTTCTTTGAGTTTATCTACTGCTTCTCTACATTCTTTAGAAGCTGCAATTATTTTCTTATATGTGTCCTTGTTGCTGTTCTTTACTTTTAATAAGTCATAAAGAGGAGATATTAATTGTGTATAGTTACTAATAAATTTCTTGTAAAAATTAAACAATCCTATAATGGCTTGAATGTCTTTTTTAGTTTCTGGTGGTTTAACTTGCATTATTTTATTTAGGTTGCTTCTAGTAGGCCTTATTTGTTTGTTTCCTATTTCATAGCCTAAAAATTCTATTTTAGTTTTCCCTATATGTAGTTTATCCGGGGCTATAGTCAACTTGTTCTCCCTCAGCCTATTTAATACTTGTTTGAGAGTTTTAATGTGATTTTCCCAAGTTTTTGAAAATATGCAGATATCATCCACGTAGAAAACTACATCTTCTATTCCCTCCAGCAACTTGGCCATACATTTTTGGAATGTTGCCGTACTGTTCACCAAGCCAAATGGCATCACATTCCATTGGTACACTCCTACTAGACCTGGCAAATTGCAGCTGAACGCGGCAAACTTTTTGGATCTCTCCTCCATCTCTATTTGCCAGAACCCACGGTTCAAATCACAAGTGGTAAATATTTCTGAGCTTCCTATTTTTTCTATCAACTGTTCTGGTAGAGGTAGTGGTTCTGCATCAATCACTGTTTTGCTATTCAATTCTCTAAAATCACAGCACACACGTAGAGTGTTATCTTTCTTTTTGACTATTACTATTGGGGACACATATTCACTTTGTTCATCTACCCTTCTGATTGTTCCATCCTTCAGTAACTTATTTAATTCTTCTTTAACTTTGTCACAGTATGCTGTTGGTATTGTATAGTTTTTTTTCTTTATTGCAGAATAGTCTTTCAATTTGATTTTATGCTGAATTATGCTTGTCCTCCCTAGTTGATTTGTAATCACATCCTTGTACTCTCTCAATACATTTTCTACTTGCTCTTCATTTGCTGCTGGTGTTTCAATATGTTGTGATACAGCACAGGCATGAAGAAAAAAATTTAGTTCGCTATCTGTCTCATCTTCAAATATCTCACATTCTTCCGCATCATTGCCTTGTACTACCATAGCATGTTCTCTTCTGGGGCTACCTTTCAGTTTGTTGACATGTAATTTCCTAACTATTCCATTCATCTCAACTTCATATGTTACGTTTCCTACTTTCTTTTCAATAGTATATGGACCATCATAAAATTCTTCCTCATCTCGCATTTTTACGTAAACTGTATCTCCTTCTTCAAATTCTCTTAACACTCTATTTTTGTTTTTAATGTCTCTGTGTTTCTTTGTGCTTCTTTTAATATTCTCTTGTGCCGTTTTGACCGCATATGTTAACTGATTTTTGTTCTTCACTATAAGTGGGAAATCTTCTTCTTTAATCTCAAGCATGTTTTGTTTCCATAAATGTAATGGTCCTCTCATTTTTCTGTTATGTACTAATTCATATGGAGAGAAACCTGTTGATTCGTTCTTGGCTTCACGGTACGCAAACAATATATATGGTAGCATCTCATCCCAGTTGTTTGGGTTTTCCATACATACTTTGTCCAACATAATCTTCATAGATTTATTCCAACGTTCTACAATACTGTTCGCTTGTGCATGGTAAACTGTACTAAAGACTTGATTGACTTCTGTTAACTTTGTGAATGCAGCTGTTAGGGCCGCTTTAAACTGAGTTCCGTTATCACTGACAATGGTTCTAGGAAAGCCTATCATGGTAAATAATAGTAATAACGTCTGACATATCGTACTTGCATCAATGTGTTTTAATGGGAAAGCTTCAGGCCAGCGTGTGGCAAAATCCATGAATGATAATATGTATCTATTTCCTTTAGCTGTTACAGTTGGAAGTTCAGCTATATCCATGGCTAGTTTTTCGAATGGTGTCTCTACTGTATCTGTTTCTTGTAGAGGTGCTTTGTGTTTCCCTGTGATTGGATTTCTTCTTATGCACTGTACACAACTCTTAGTATATGCCTTCACTTCTTGCTCCATCTTAGGCCAGAAACAGTTGTGTCTTATTTTTTCTAGTGTTCTTGTGTAAGCCATATGTCCAGCCAAGGGACTGTCATGACATGTTTCAATGATGCTTTTTCTCAATTGCTGAGGTATTACTATTTGTAGCACTTCATTTCCATTTCTTATTTTCTTATGCTTTATAGCTACTCCATTTATTTTGCTGTATGGTCCTTCAGTTCTGTTGCATAAATTCTTGCATATGTTCGAAATTGTTGGATCATTTTGCTGCATCTCAATTAATTCATCTTTGTTGACATTCATGTTTGGAATTATGGCCATAAAAGATTTGTCTTTCTTGTCATTTTTTATTTTTGATGTGTTCTCCGTTTGACACTCTATATGTACAGTATCTTTGTTTGAAATATACTGTTTGCCTTTATTTCTTTCACTGGTCACTTCACTTGTGTCAGTGTTTCTGCTTTCCTTATCTAATTTAGCTTGAGCTCTTGTTGTTACTGCAGCTACTTCTATATTTTCTTGATTTACACTATTAGCCCATTTTACTAAGGCTTCTTCTGATAGTTCAACTATATTCTCTATGTTCCCTATAATTAGTTCTTCAGCTGGGTTGTTCATTACTATGGCTTTGTATTGACCAGTGAACCATGGTGATTCAATGAAAACTAATGCTGTTTCACATACTTCCCATAAGTCTTTATTCGCATAAGTCAGTGTGACCTTGTCTTCAAGTATCTGTTCAGGTTTTACTAGTGATTTCTTCACAATGATTGAGGTGCAGCCGCTGTCACGTAATGCATATACCTTAATGCCATCCACATAGGCAGGATACACTTTTAATTTGGCTACCTTTGTCTGTATATATGCTACTGTTTCATATTCTATTGGTCTTTCAGTTGCTACAGCTGCTATGTTTTGTCTGTTATGATTGTTATTGTGGTAAGTATGTTGTCTATCTTGAAATTGATCTCTTCTAGACATTCTGTTGTTTTGCCATCTTCTGTTTGTTTGATGTGATCTACTGTTAGTTGGACTGTAGCTTTGCCATGTTCTTCTGTTAAATTGTTGTTGATAGGATCTATTGTAGTTAGGACTGAAGCTCTGGAAAGTTCTGTTATCTCTTCCATATTTATGGTTTCTATTTACATATTGCTGTTTTTCTGATGCCATTCTCTTTCTGCACTCTGCTTTGGTGTGACCCAATATGCCACAGAAAAAACATTGTATGCTCTTGGCATATTTAAATTTATTTGTAGTTCTTGGATGGTTTTCTGTCACTGTTGCAGCTACATTGTACAATTCCCTTTTGTCAATGGTGATGTTTGGGTGGGAGTCCTTGTATGTTGTTAAGTTTGATATCAATTCAGCTTCATTTTTTATTTTTCTCTCCTTCAGGAATGAGAATGCTGCATCTGTAACATTTATTAACACATTCTCAATGAGAAAAAAATCTAAGATCTGTTTGGGGTCATCTAAGTTACAGTTTGCGAGTTGTAGCCACTTTGTCATGTTCTGGCGCATGTCATGTATTGTTCTTTTTAAATCTGTATTCTTTGCTAGTTTTATTTCTCTAAAAAGTTTTCGATAGTGCTCCTCCGTTTTGCCAAAATGTTCAATTAGTCTTTGTTTTACTGTGTTGTAGTCTTTTCTTTGCTCCATAGTTAGTGTGTCGATGATGTTTAGTGGTTCACCTCTTAGGTTAGCTAGCAGTTGTTGAGCCATTTGTGCACTATTCATATTTGCTGTTTGACAGATGTATTCAAATTGAATTATGAAATTTTCCAATGTGTCTTCTTTTGGGTCAAAGTTCCTAAATTTGCTATGATACTGATGATGAGATGAAGTTTGACTTGCTGAATTGTCTTTATTTTCTTTTGCTAGCTTGGCCATTTTTTCTTCATGTTCTTTTAATTTTATTTCATGCTGGCGTTCTTTTTCTTTCTCTAAGTTTTCTTGTTCTTTCTCTCTCAGTCTTCTTTCATGTAGCCTTTCTTCCCGTTGCTTGTCTTTTTCTACTCTAATTCTATCTATTTCAATTTTAATGAATGCAGCTCTATCATCTTCTTTTAACTTTAGTTTATCCACTATCTCTATTAGTTTTTCATACTCAGCCATTTTCAAAGATTCAAATTAGTAATATAGTTAATTAATAGATATGTGTACACTAGGTAGTTGTAAATGAATATTGTATGATAAATAATTATTATTGCTCAAATAGCAATTACAGGTAATAGTAGATATATATTTTGTGCGAAACTATTGAGGTTATGAGGTATCTTAAGTTATTCTTGGTACTTTGTCTAGTTCATAATGTAATACTTTACTGATCAATTATGTGATTATGTATTTTTAGTATCTCCACTTGCAATGTAAAAGTTTATTGCAACAAATAATTCACAATTATGTGAGCCTTATTAGTCTGATAAATAGTGATCAATGTATCAATAGTATCAAAATAGTTCCATGTGCTCAAAGTATATATTATATACAATCAATCTTGTCACAATCTCAAATCAAAATATATCCCATAGTGTATCAAGTGTGTAGTGTAGTGTTGATAATAATAAAAAATAGGTTGAAATAAGAAGTAAAATAAATATATATATTAATAAGTAATTAGACAAACATAAATACACTTAAGATACTAAACAGTCTGCTTTAAAGAGACATTACAAGATAAGATAGTAGAAATAGTAGACAAAAGAATTACAATGAGTAATAACAATGACGCAAAAGAAAATTCAACAGATGTAAACAAGACAATATCAATACAAGAGTTTAACAATATGATAGATACTTGACGAAATACAAACTTAACTAGTACAGCTATACGATCAAGTATTTACTTTATCTAAAGAGTCCCTACCAATACCTGGATGCTTACTTGAAAAAAATATAAATGCTTAGACTCAATAGATAATTAAATTTAGTCCCTAAAGTCAAATGTATATATAAATACAAATGTAGACAATGAAAAAAAATTGTGGTGTAGTTCAAAAAGAGAACTAATCAATACTGATAATACTAAGGGTAATTAAAGTTACTTCCCTTAAATATTCACTTGATGCTTGACTTATACATAAAGTTCCGGTGATGCTCCACATAAAATATGTCCACAGTACAGTTCATAAGTAATCCACTTGCTAAATCCGCAGCACAATGGTACAGTTCATAAGTAATCCACTTGTTAAATCCACAGTTCATAAGTAATCCACTTGTTAAATCCACAGTACAACGGTACAGTTCATAAGTAATTCACTTGCTAAATCCACAGCACAATGGTACAGTTCATAAGTAATCCAATAAATACTTCAGATGTTTGACAGGTAATCCATTTTCATACAGTTGCTGAAACAAATATACATAACTAAAAATGACCATAGGTAGTGACGACAAGAGAGGTCTAAGAGTGAGAGCGCTCTCTTATTAACTGTGCTGTTAGACAGCGACAATAGGAGTGTGTCATTAGAATTATGACGAGCACTCGATGTAGATGATTCTTGAATATGTCAGCTACTTCGACTGACCATATATCAGCTGTCTTCAAACGATGACTTGAATGACTTGTAGTACTAGATTTTCACCCACACCGGTTGTAGTATCACGGTTGTCTAGTTTCACCCACACAGGCTGTAAGATCAGGGTTGTCTAGTTTCGTCCACGCAGGTTGTCTCAGCATATCATGTTAAAGTGACTTTGAACAATGCTGTCATAAATGTCGTTTACGGCCGCTTCTGACACCAAGAAATGCTGTTTGCTGACACTTCTGACACCAAAATGTCACCGCGTTATTTTATATGTTATGAATGTGGCTGTGGTTATCAATGTAGGCGTGGTGGTGACATTGGGTTCTTGTTACAAATCACTGAATAATGAAATGACGCTGGGTGTAGCAGACAATAAGTTTAATATAACACCACATAGTGAATACACCATACAATTCGACCCAGGAATGGTCAGTATTAATCCAACAGTAATATACGAATATCACAACTTAGTACTTATTCTATAACCAACTACTTTAAACATCTAACTCTACTGCTTATATCTTAAGTGACTCAATACAAGTGCTTGCTACAAGATCTCTATGTGGACTGACTGCCTTTAACTCTCTGGTTCACCTAAGGTCAAAAGTGTTCACCTTAGTGCAACATGGGTTGTGAATAAGATTCACAATATGGAATTAACATACACAATACAGAATTAGGGTTTCTACTCTATGGCACCAACTTTGAGGTGGTGACAATGATGTTGCTACATATTATGTGTTCTAGGATTTTACATGTGATGCTGGTAAGTGATACTGGTCTGTAGTTCCCTGGGTCAGATTTTTCTCCTTTTTTAAATAGGGGGGTGACATTAGCTTCTTTCCAGTCCTTTGGTACTCTGCCCTGGTTAAGTGAAGCCTGAAAGAGTATTTTGAACAGTCTTAGATGCACAGAGGAGGGAAAAAGCCTGACCAAGTTGAGCCCTTTTATTATCTATAAGGGACTCAAGTCAGTAGTGGGAGAGCCCAAGAGTGTGTCTAAGCTACACAAAACAATGGAACTCCTTGTAGAAGTAGACAGCAAGACACACTCTGATGGGCTTTTAAGATGCAGAAGACTCTGTGATCTCCAAGTGGAAGTCATGCCACACAAGAGTCTGAACACCAGCAGAGGTGTAATCAGCTCTAGGGACCTACTGGAATGTTCCGAGAAGGAAATAGTGGAGGGCATTGAAGGAGTCACCCATGCCCGGCGCATTACCAGGCGCAGGGAGGGTGAGGAGGTCAAAACCGCCACTATTATCCTCACATTCGGAACTAGGACACCGCCAGAGTATGTGAAGGCAGGATACCTACGAGTTCCAGTGAGGCCCTACATACCTAACCCCATGAGGTGCTTCAAGTGCCAGGGTTATGGACACGGCGCGGCAGTCTGTAAGAGGAACACTGTGTGTGCCAGATGTGCTGGAGAGGGTCATGAGGACAAGGGCTGCACAGCCCAGTTCAAATGCCCAAACTGTCAAGCTGGCCACTCAGCCTACTCCAAGGACTGCCCTGTGTGGAAACAGGTGGTTGCCGTGCAGGAGTACAAGGCAAGAAACGGATGTACCTTTAGCCAGGCGAAATCGGCTGTACTGGCCCTACCCAAGGACCAATTCGGCTTGACAAAGACATACGCCCAGGCTGTTGCTAAGAAAGGAAGATCCATAGCCACACAGACGGACACATTGACCCCACCACCCCCTCCTCCTCCCCCAACTCAGAAGAAAACACCGCCAAAGAACACACCTCTGAAGAAACAAGAAAGCCCTGTTGTCATGCTAAAGAACAGGTTCTCTGTGCTCGCTGATGAGAGCATGGAGACTGAGCAGCATGTCAAAACCAATACTCCGGGAGAACCCGGAGATATCATGTCTGACACAGGTTCTCCTCAGAGAACCCAGCCAGACACCCCAACCTCTACTGAGTTAGAGGTTGACCAACTCCCTAAGAGGAGAAATCAAAGCGGAGAGGATGCCCGAGGTGAGAGAGGAGGAAATAACCTCCGCTCTAACCAGAGGGATCTCCCCTCTCCAGAGAGAAAGACTTCCCCCAAAAGGGGGTTGTCCTCTTCTCCATCCAAACCCAAGAATAAAAATACCAAGGTCACTGGAATAAAGGGAAACCCCTCCGGGGGCCTCCCAAGGCCAAATAGCTCCAAGTAGGTCATCTAGAATAAGCCATGGATTCCAGAATTGTACAGTGGAATTGTAGAGGCCTCAAGGCCAATTACGAGGAAATGCAGCTACTGATGGACTCTGAGACTCCTGTAGCTGTCTGCTTACAGGAAACATTTCTAAAAGATTGCATCAGCTTCCGAAGCTACCGTGCTTACACCAAGAATGTTGAGGATGCAGAGAGAGCATCAGGTGGAGTCTGTATCCTTGTGAAGGATAGCATCCCCCATGAGAGGGTAGAACTACAGACCACACTACAGGCTGTAGCAGCTAGGATAACCCTTCACAAGGTTATCACTTGCAGCAGCCTGTATCTACCACCAGGCGCTCCATTAAACCGAACAGACATGGAGGACCTATTGAAACAACTCCCCCGGCCTTATTTAATCCTTGGGGATTTCAATGCCCATAACACCATGTGGGGATCCAACAATACCGACACAAGAGGTCGTATGCTGGAGGATATCTTCCTCCAACATGATTTATGCATACTTAATGATGCATCACCGACCTACTTGCACCCAGGAACTGGATCATTCACATGCATTGACCTCACCGTATGCGTCCCCGGACTTCTGGACGATTTTAAATGGTCAGTTAGCAATGATCTACGGGGAAGTGATCACTTCCCAATCATCATTACTAACAATCTCCCTTCATTGGGACGACCTCAGCGGTGGAAACTGAATAAGGCCGATTGGGAACAATTCCAAAAAAGATGCTCTGAGGATATCACAGAAAATATCCTCCATGAACAGAACCCAGCTGATACCTTTGCTAGCAAGCTACTAAGTATAGCCAGGAAAGTTGTACCCATAACCTCTGCAAATCCAAAACGGCCTAGCAAACCATGGTTTGATACAGCTTGCAAAAGTGCTATTGGTGATAGGAAAAAACGACTGGCTGCATTTATAAAGAATCCTTCCCAGGAAAACCTAAAGCTATTCAGGATAGCTAGAGCAAAGGCTAGACAAACCATACGGTCAGCCAAAAGGAATTCCTGGAGAAGTTTTGTCGGCAGTCTGGATGCCAAAACTTCTGCTAGAGCGGTTTGGAAGGCAGTAAGGCGAATCAAAGGGAAAGAATCAAATGCAATAGGGCATTTGAAAAACCAAGGACGAACTGTCACGTCCCCCAGAGAAATAGCTGACTGCCTTGCATCCTCAATAGCAGAAAAATCATCCACTGCACACTACACGCCAGAGTTCCAAAAAGTCAAAACCAGGGAGGAAAGACACCCCATTGATTTCAGGTCAGAGAACAATGAAGACTACAACAAACCGTTCTCGCTTGAGGAACTGAGGGAATCGCTGGACAAGTCACATGACACAGCGCCTGGAGAAGACGAAATCCATTACCAGTTCCTCAAGCACCTTCCCGAACCCTCATTGGCAGTCCTACTAGGGGTCTATAACTGTGTGTGGCAAACAGGCGCTTTCCCAAACAGCTGGAGGAAAGCCACAGTTATACCGATACCTAAACCGGGAAGAGACGGCTCTGACCCAGCTAACTATCGACCAATAGCACTAACAAGCTGCATCTGCAAAACCATGGAAAGAATGATTAACAGTAGGCTGGTCTGGTACCTGGAAAGGAATAAAGTGATCTCAAACTACCAGTGCGGATTCCGGCAGGGGCGGACAACAACTGACCACCTGGTAAGGCTGGAAGCTTATATTAGAAATGCATTACTCAGAAGAGAACATCTAGTAGCTGTATTCTTCGATATAGAAAAGGCCTATGACACAACCTGGAAACATGGCATTCTACGTGACCTGGCGCTTATGGGGCTTAAGGGACACCTCCCCCGTTTTGTGGAGGAATTCCTGAAAGATCGAAAATTTCAGGTCCGAGTGGGCAACTCCGCTTCTGACACTCATGACCAGGAAATGGGTGTACCCCAGGGCAGCATTCTGTCAGTCACCCTGTTCAACATTAAAATAAATAGCATCATAAATGCGCTGTCCCCTGGCATAGAGTGCTCTTTGTATGTTGATGACTTTGTCATTCTTACTTATGGGAAAAACATGAACACCTTAGAAAGGAAATTACAGTTATGTTTAAACAAAATTCAGGGTTGGGCAAACTATAATGGTTTCAAATTCTCTGACTCCAAAACAGTTAGTATGCATTTTTGTAATCTAAGGGGGCTCCACCCAGACCCTGAACTATTTATACACAAAAAGAAGATCCCTGTCGTGAAAACTACAAAATTTTTAGGCCTCACCTTAGATTCCAAATTCAATTTTCTCCCCCACATTAAGGAACTTAAGAGGAAATGCCAAAAGTCATTAAACATACTAAGAGTACTCAGCCATACGGACTGGGGAGCTGACAGAGATACCTTGCTGCTGCTCTATCGGAGTCTAATTCGATCCAAGCTAGACTACGGATCCATAATATATGGAGCAGCAAGGAAGTCGTACCTAAAAATACTGGAACCAATACAAAATGCTGACCTGCGTCTCTGTCTCGGCGCGTTTCGTACATCACCTATCCCAAGTCTCCATGTGGAGGCTGGAGAACTCCCCATGGATATAAGAATGAAAAAGCTTGCAATGCAGTATATAGTCAAGCTAAAATCCAACCCCACGAACCCTGCTTTTGACTCCATATTTAACCCCACAGAGGTAGAATTATACAATCGAAGGCCTAACGTCATACAGCCGTTGGGCCTTCGAATGAGAGAACCCATCCAAAATTTAACCCCACCCATTGACCAAATCTCTAAAATAGAAACCCCTCAGAATCCTCCTTGGCTAATGAATAAACCTAAATTAAATTTATCCCTCCTTAATTTCAAAAAAGAAAATACAGACCCAAGCATACTACAAGTCCACTTTAGGGAACTGCAGGAGAGCTACGGAGATTGTGGCACCATCTACACAGACGGATCCAAAATGGAGGGAAAGGTCGCGTGTGCCTGCTCCTTTCGGAACAAAACAATCTCCCGTAGACTCCCCGATGGCTGCTCCATCTTTACGGCCGAATTGCACGCAATATTGCTTGCACTTATGGCCGTAAAAGCATCAGAAAGGAGTAAATTTATAATCTGCTCCGACTCCAAATCTGCATTGCAAGCTTTGGGGCGGATGAAGACTGACATCCCATTGGTACATAAGAGCCTGAAGCTGTTGGACCTAATAACAGCCGACCGTAGGGATGTCACCTTCATCTGGGTCCCCTCCCATGTTGGCATTGAGGGAAACGAAGCCGCAGACAGAGAAGCAAAGAGAGCCCTAAATCATGCGGTGTCAGGAACCCAAATTCCCTACTCGGACCTGAGACAAAGTATTGCCTCTGCCACCTATCGAGAGTGGCAGAACCGATGGGAGGCTGAGACTCACAGTAAACTCAGGCAGATTGTGGCGGATGTCAGGTGGCGGCCCACATCTAAGGGTCTGACAAGGCGTGGTAGCACAACCATGTCCAGACTTAGGATTGGCCACACCTACATCACGCACTCTTTTGTACTGCAGAGAGAGGAGCCCCCACTTTGCGAGTACTATGACTCTCGCCTCACCGTGGAACATATCCTCGTTGATTGCCCCAGATACCAGGATGTCAGGGCGAAACATTTTAGAGCCACTAATCTAAAAACACTATTTAATAATGTCGACCCTGGGAAGGTACTGGGCTTTATTCGGGAAGTGGGGCTATCTACGAAGATCTGATTTCTGAATTTGTGAACATGCACTATTTACATTAGATTTTTACCAAATATTTAAATTTTTACTACCTTTACTATTTTAACTGTGAATAGACCTTAATTTTAATTATATTACTGTATAGAATCTGGCCCTTGTTGTTTAGAGAGAGAGTAGTCCTTAAGGAACTGCAGGCACGACATGGCCTAAATTGTGCCGATGTGCCTCAAATCAACAAACAAACAAACATCTATGTTAGCGTGAGTATAGGAATATCCACAACTGTTAAAAGTGATTGGCCTGCGATTGGGAGTGAAACATTAATTTGTTCCACTGTGGCTGTTCTCTTCGTGCATACTTTGAGAATTAGAACTTTTGATTGATTACAACTTTTGATTAATTAGAACTTTCACTCCATTACTAGAAAAAATTCAATTGATAAGATTAAAAAAATAAAAATGTTGTAAATATATATGTCCAAAAAGAAAAGAATTTCTAAAAAAATAAATTAAATTAAACCAATAAAAGTGAATAATGCTTACGATGTACTTATAAGTAGTTTTTTTTTTGGTAAACGTTTCGAACTGTCGTCATGATGGTTGCGAGTTTGAACCCTGCCCGTTACCTTACCGTCCTGCAGTAGGTTTTGGTCATGGCCTAATAACATTCATTTCTGAAGGAGTCACTGAAAACTGTGAAACGAAACAATTCTAAATGTCTTTTTTTTTTTTCTTTTTCAGTCTTGCAAGAATGAAAGAGAAGAGATCAGAAAGAGGCTGGCGATGTCAACCGAAGATGACATCAGTTTTGGTGCTGATGAGGACAGCAATGAAACTTTGGAAACTTTATCTCCAAGAAAACAAAGGCTACAGGTAAACGAGATACTTCTTTAACCCTTTTAGCTCGCTCGCACCAGAGACTTAATGCTCACATTTCTTTAACCCTTTGTAGCTGGCTCCCAACAGTAAGTGAATGCTTACATTTTTTTCTTTTTCAAATGAGGAGAAAGTAACGTTAGGGTTAATTGTAAGAAAAGGGGAGATAATGGGAACTTTTTAAAAAATCTTAATTTTTTAGTAGCAAATGACTACTCAGAATTGATGTCCATATTAACAACAATAGTTAATTGACGAAGGCGACGTTAAGTTAATTGCACCGCACATGCCGCAATGTCCACGACTTGGTTGGGGGAAAAAGGGCAACATAAACTTTAGACGTGAGTACTACTATGAGAAAAATATAAATGAAGTAATACAAATTAAAGATTATAATTTGACCAATATGTGCACGTATAGTAAAACAGTGTTATAGCCTTGCTTTGCACACCGCCATTCTAAGTGCGGAAGGTGCGCTCTAAGTTGTGCACTGTTAGGAACTAGACTAAAAAGGAATGTCGACATGTAAGCGCATTATGTTTAAAATCTATATCTTACAAAAAGTCACAAGCTAAAAAAGGCTAACTAATACTTAGGAAAAAAATTAGAAAGCACTAATAATAGAAACTATAAAAAAAAAAGAAGCTGTGTTACGTTTGAGTAAAAGTAAAGTTCACACCCGACGCTCGAGATTCCAACCAGAACTAAGTAGGTCTACCTTAAACTAATCGGAAATCCATACTAGCGGACCTATATGTAATTAGCAGTTAGTCTGTGACGTGGCGTGCGTCTCATTTGTAGTCATCATTCTGTCTGACACGATCCTTTGAGCAGTCAAAGCCAATCATTTTCCAGTCTGTCTCGCTCCTTGTCTCCGTCTGAACCACTTTGAATGGAACACATTTTAATCGGTGATGGATCATTTTCGTTTTCCGACACGCTTTTCTGAAAGGCCAAACAATCGACGCATGCTAGTTTTAATATGCGGCAGTCTTATGTCAAAAAACAATTGTTTTCATAACGCTATTTTTTTTTATACAAAAGGCTGCTTGTTGTTTTTTTATTATCTGCTTTGGGCTATCATTATCTTATTACACGATCTGAACATTGTAATCTGTTGTGTCTTTATATGAGAAAAGAGTCCTTGTAATCACAAAAATTTCCATATTGATCAGTTTAGCAGCATTAGTGTTAGTCTTAGTCTAAATAAGTAACAAAAAATGGTTATTATTTTTTTTTTAAAGATAATTCCTCCTTAAGAAGGCTGATAAACTTTTGTATTAGCGATCACTTTGCTTTTAATAACTATGAATGATAGATTTAAAAAAAAATATTTTAAAAAGTACCCTCCCCAAACCACTCCCCCCCCGCCCCCCCCCCCCCAAAAAAAAAAAAAAACACCCTGGTTAGGCTCAAATACAAAATAATATACCCAGAGTATAGGCAATTAATGTTTTGTGAAATTGATCCAGACTTACAAAAACAGTATTAAAAGACTAGAAAACATTTAGCTAGAGATCTGGTATCAATTATGTGTATTAACAAATTTTTAAGTATTATAAATATATGTATATTATAACAAATGAATTAAATCAGTTTAGGTAATGAATTTGAAATAAGACGGTTTATTTTCTCAACTCTTTACTAATTACACGCAGGGATATCCACTGACGTACTTGAGTTGTTTTTTTTTTTTAAAGAAGCAACCAAAATTTAATTTTTTAATTGATTATATTTTTAAAAATTATAACGATCAAAAGTGTGGCCAGAATTTTTTTTCTTTAAGATAAACATAAATTATCAAAAATCCAGGAAAATATTTAGAGCCTTTTTCAAGATCCTTTTCCACCCACCCACCCACCCCATTTTTTTTTAGTTTTGAAAAAATAAAAAAGAAAGAGTGAGGAATATGTTTGATTCTAAAAATGTTAAAATAATCGTAAAGTTCCCCTTTCAGACCTTGCGATCTATGATGTAAAGGTCATCTGTTTTTGTGGTCCACTGTTAACGAGGGTGTCCTGTGGCCAACACAACGACCAAACGCCTCTACCTTTCCACAACTAATGCCAGGTTCCCATTTGAGCTGGTGCCCTAAAGATCCCGAAATTAAAAATCCCAGTCTTCACCAGGATTTGAACCTTGCACCCCCCGGTTCGGAAGCCAAGCGCTGTACTACTCGGCAACCGTGCCTCCTCTAACAATTCAGTAACATTTTATTGCTTTTGTTTTTGAGTGTACTCATAATGCTAAGTTGTATTCAAAGACACCATATTGGGACATCATGTTGGTACAGTGCCCGCAGGGCCGGTCCTAACAATTACGGGGCCCTATGTGGAACTGATTGCGCGGGGCCTAGTCTGGGTGGGAATAAGGATAATAAGTGAAAATTAAGATTTGTATTAGAAAACAAATTCGACTTTGAATTCTATTAATTCTTTTATAAGTACAAAATTGCGATCAAATTAACTTTACATTACGAACCTTGCAACCTATGGCATATTTAAATGCCAGTGACTATAAAAGTAAATAAAGTATAGGAATTTCCGGTTAAGGTGAACATTCGCCCGATTATTACATTATATTACATGAAAGCTGACAATGCCTTTCTTATCGCGCATAGGATTGGAGTTTTTCGCAATGAATGACACCCACAAATTACAATCATGTCTATTTTTCAAGAGATTTTAATAAATTCAGGAGATTTCCAGGAATTTTTCGTATACTTTGCAATTTAATAATTACACCTAAAATTAGCTCGGGGCCTATGAAAGCGCGGGCCCACTGCGACCGCATAGGTTGCAGTGGACTAAGACCGGCCCTGAGTGCCCGGATAACATGATGGCGCCAAATCCAGAGATCAAGCTGGTACCATACACGGACATCATGTTGGTATTAATTATCCTCTTATCAAGTTTTTTTTTATTCAAGAAAGTTATCTTTTTTTTCTTGAATTAGGCACGCCTCCAAGGGGCGCCCAGTGGGATGCAGATTTGCTTTATGAATGATGATGTCCCGGATGACGACGACGAAGATGAGCTTGAGAACAGTGCCAGTAACGATCAAGATGATGAGGAACTCGGAAAGATTAAAGTAAGTCATCTTTTTTTTTTATCTACTTGATTCGATATAGATTGTCATGCCTTCTATCGCTGTCTATTTGTGATTCAGATCTGGGCTGTCTTGATTTCTTACTTTGCTTTTCCCAAACTATTTCAGCGACAATTTCTCGTACTTTAACATTGAGACCAAAAACCTCTCGTTATTGTGTATGTGTGTTGTTGTTTTTTTCTGTTATTAAAAAGTTACAATCCAAAGGCCTAGTGCGGCACACCACTTCGGGAACTTCGGGGGATTCCGGTGAACATCGGAATTGCTAGTATTATTTAAACAACTTATGTCTAAGTACTTGTGTTATTTTAACAACTATTGTTAGTCTATCACTCATTGAGTGAAAATTATATATGAACAACTAGCATCTAAGTTTTGTTTTGTTTTTATTTTTTTATTTTTTTTTTTTGGGTTCTTGTCATATTCTATTTGTTCTGCAAATATTTGTGCTAAGGATTTTTAAATCCCCACGAAAAAAGTCCTGGTTAAGTGAAGTCAGAGTATATCAAATTGTAATGATAGGCCTGTAGATCTTGACTTTGAATACGTTTAGCACAATGTTTCTGAACGCCTATAAATTCAGTGAACTCTTTAATAATGTTACGTATTTCTGAATCTTCTGGCTAGATGTATTAGTTGGCACACAAATAAAAACACAGCAAAGAACTTGACGACTAAACTTTCAGTTTCATATAACTTTATTGTCTATTAACTCTAACAATTTGTTACTGTAACATGTAGAAAAGCGTAGAAGACTGTACAATATCTGTCAGTTTACAGTTAGCTATACTTCGTTGCAATTCATCTCTTCACTTCGTTGCAATTCATTTCTCAACTTGCATCGAGCCGTATTCCACAGAACAGACCAACGACACACTTCCCAGTGTCGCTCCAGGTCTCCCAAAGCTGAACCAAGTCGTACTCAAGTCTACCGAATCAGAGCCGCACACGTCTTGCATCGACTGTAACGGCTCAAGTCCACTGTAGTTCGCTGTATAGACTTTAACGACAGTAGTCCACTCCAGTTAACTCTACCCTAGTTAACTTGCATCGAGTCGTACACATTTCTCTTCCACAGAGCCGCACACGTCTTACATAGTCTGTATCGACTGTAACGGCTCACTCACGACTCCATACGACTGACTTTCACATTAACTTTCAGGCTTATATAGAGTCCCTAATCGCTTCTCTAAAGTTGCACAAACACTCCTAGTATCCTCTGGAATAACATGTCAGGAAACGTCACATCCTGTCTTTATTTATACATGTAGATTCCAGAAAACACTCGCTGCAGTGTCATCAAGTCGGAGTCACACGTAGTGACCTTTATCTGTCACTGTTCATTAGTAACTGTCCCCCTACTTAGATCTATCTATTCGTCCCCTGGAACAACACGTGAGGACACGTCACACCCTGTCTCTGTTTATACATGTACATTCCAGGGAACACCCGCTGCTGTGTTATTTCGTCGGGGTCACACGTTAACCTCTTCCTGTCACTGGTCATTTGTAACAATAAGTAGAACCTACATGCAGAAATACCTGAAGACGTAATCTGTTCTAGATAAAGATTTTCCAGACTTCTAGCCAATTTTAACTTAATTTTTTTAATTACACTGTGAGACATCCTAATGGTCGTACTACGTTCTTTTCTAGTAAGGCCAAATATTAAGTCATTCTTTTCCCAATAAACAATACTTTCTACATTATTCAGATTTTATTCGGAGATATTGTTGTAAATGCGGAGTACTTCCCCTTAGATAAGCTTTGCTGTTGTTTTTTAAGGATTTTCTATATTTTGCTTGTTTTAACAAGTGGTTTTGAAGTACTAGTATTATTTTTACCACTGGTTTCTAGGTTCTAATGTATGTAATTTCTCAACAACTGGTGTCAGTCTAAGTGCTTATCTAAGTTACTGGTGTCACTGCAGCGAAATTACTTCCCTTAATCAAAGAAAACAAAAATGACTGTTAAACTGGAAAACAAACAAATACGCTGGGGTTTGGAGCGTGTTAAGATAATTATAATCCGATCAATAATAATGATTGATTCTTTTATCTACACTAGGCTGTTGTGGTCCGCGTAGAAATAAAAAAATTAATTGGTGGCGATATTATCACAAGTGCACTGGTTGATTTGGTTGTGTGCTATGTCAATAGTCGTTAGTACTGAATACGTTTGAAATGAAGTACAACATATAAAAGAGAGTTGCTAATATATAAATAAATAATCGTTTAAAAAAAAAGAATAAGAAATTCAACATATTTTTTTTCCTTACGGAAGGATTCAGGTCTGTATTTGTAAGGCCACGGCGGTACTAACACACTTAAAACTTAAGATATAACGAAATAAAGAAAGTACTGTTTTTATTTATTTGTTTTTTCTCAAATAAATCGGTGGGCCAAACACATTTTTAGAGTCACTGGCCTAATGTAGGAGAGAATAAATCTTTAATTTTGTTTACCTATAAAAGAAAAGCAGGAAGATTTCTTTTTTTATTTGCTATACTATATGACAACATTATAAAATGTGCATCCTAAATTGGATTACATTTTTGTTAACATGTTTATTCATCAAAGCTATTGTCCGTTTTCTCCTCAATAGATAAACTTACATAAATATTATTCATACAAGACAAACATACAAACACACAATTATGCCAGCACACACACACTCACGCACACACACATAAATATACCCATTCCTTTCTTTCTCAGTTGTCAAGCGGTAATTGAATTGTGGGAAGAATTTCCGTTTCTGGCACTTTTACAACGGCCATCATTGTCGGCCAAAATTGAATTATTTGTTCCATTAGAAAGAAACAGAAAAATGGGGCAGGGCTTTGTTTATGATAATATTTTCTCACCGACATTAATTGTAGGTCTTTTTTTTTCCTTATTAAGGCAAGCAATATCGAGTGCAAGCAGCATAATCGATGGAGTGTCTACAATAAAGTTTACGAAGGAAAGGTTTTAGAATTTATCGGGCATGAGTTAGCCTACTTGATTATTTCAATTTTCATGGTATATTTTCTTTACTTCATAAATCATAAATAACACAGCAGGCTACTTAAAGAAAATTAAGTCAAATCGGCATTTCTGAAGTAATCTCCAAATTGTTGATTTTTTTTTCCGAATCTCTGAAGTTATATTTCAGGACAAGGGCAGTTTATGCTATGTATAGATCTGCACTTAACTAGGGATGGGTCCATATCAGTTCTATATTGTGAATGGTGTTAGAACTTCTAAATACTTGAACATCACTATATAGCTGAAGATGTTCGAAAAGTCTCTGCCATCGAGAACATCACTATATAGCTGAAGATGTTCGAAAAGTCTCTGCCATTGAGAACATCACTATATAGCTGAAGATGTTCGAAAAGTCTCTGCCATTGAGAATATCACTATATAGCTGAATTGTTAGATCTGGCAGTCATATTGTTGCTCCAGTGGTTCCTATTTAACAACAATCACGCTAGACTTCAATTCAATGTGAACCAAATTCTGTGAAGGAAGAAAGAAGGGGGAGTAGTAGCCTATCCTACATGCCTGACGCTGATTTCGCACAATTTATGATTTATGTTGGCGACAAATTGATTAAGCCACTTGCTCTTGATTTGTTTGGAGTATTCCTTCGTAGGATCGTTATCAGAGCTCTTAGACTAAGACTGTTTTATGGTGGAATTACAAACACTTTTTTTCAATTAAAAAAAAAAAACTACAACATTCCATACAAGAGAACAAACACAACACACACAAGTCAGTTCATTGAGTGACAACAAACAGAAAAGTCTTGATCCTTTTCACGTTTTTTAGTCAACGAGTAGCGTTGATACAAGTCTGATAGAGTAAGGACTAGGGGCGGACTGGCTATATGGGAATTCGGGCTAATGCCCTGTGGGCCTGTACCCAAATGGGCCGGTAAGGCCACCTATAGTTTTTCATGAATGCCACTATAGAATATATTACAATTTTTAAAGGCCTTATAATTTATAATATTCTGTTGTAAAATGGGCCCTCTGAGCGTCGTGTTTAAAAAAAGATCTTTGACAGACTCTACAGTGTAATGCTAATTTCATCTAACACATTTTCCGAAATAATGTAATAGTCTAAACCGTTAGACAGTGCCACTAGTAGACTTCATCCTTCATCCCACACTTTTAGCGATTAAAAAGCAACATAAGCCGTACTATATTTCTTAAAATAGATACAGAGTTCATTGTATGTATGCGTTTAGTTATCGATACATTATAAAACTTAACAGAGTGATTTTGAGGACAGGTAAACCTAGAAGTGGATGTCCATCATATGATATACAATATGTGGGCCGGATTGTATAGAAATGCCTGAGCCGATTTTGGTACCCAGTCAGCCACTGGCAAGGACCAAACGAGAGTTGCACCGTTCGGTTCTGGATTTAATGGACAGAAGTCGCCTACTTCATGACGACTTGACGTAGTTATAATGGAGAGGATGGCAATTTTGCTGAAGGCAAGCGTCTGTCTTTCTTTTTAGTCCTTGTGGCATTTGCACATTTCTAAATTCCTACTGTAATTCCAACGTGTCCAAACATTTTATATTTAGCCTCTACAACTGTACTTTATGAAATATATATTCTTTGTATAAGCTTCTACACTGCTGATGCAAGTGTTCTATTTAAACTGAAGTTCCTGTTTCACTTTAGAACGTCATTGAAGGAACATTCTAATTGTGTCCAAGACTTAACAATTCTCTCTAATGCTGATCGTATAGTGGTGTCTAGAAGTTTCTGTCTCATTTCGCTGCTTGACCAAAAAAAATGTTTTGGCTTACAAAATGTGTCAGATCGTTAAGGGGAGAGAAGCAGCTTTCCAGACGTCTGCTTTCTTGCGTGTGTGTGACTGGTTGGAATAGCCTTAGTCCACTGGGATACAGACAGTGCCTTGCATATTGACCCAAACTTCTGATCTCACGTGCAAATATTGGACATGTGTGTGTTGGAACCAGACTACGGAAGCGCAGTGAAATGCCAAGAATTGACGCCGTGGGTGAAGCTTGGGGAAATATTCCATTGTCTGGGTTGAACGTCATTTGTGTGTATGTGTGTGTATGTGCGTGCGTGTGGGTGTGTGTGATTTTCTTAAGGATTGTCAGCGCAAAAAAAAAGGAAAATATCAAGCTTACTTGTTGTTTTAAGATATATCTCCTTTCAATATGTTTTCTGGTTTATGAAATAATCTAGACTCATAAGGATATTAATCAAGATTGAAGAATACGTTATAAACCTATTTATTTCTCGTTCTATCTATTAAGGGTGACTAAGGGACCAAGTTTAGATTTTAACCTTCAATTTCCTGAATAGAATAACCGTAGTTTTTGTTTTCAGAACATTTCTTTGATTTAACCCAAGTATCTCCACCCCACCATCAGTTGATCATACCACCAGGTGCGGGCTATATACTCTCAGCATCTAACATACTCCTCTTCATCAATACCTTTAGTTCATGTCGTTGTCCTGTGTCCCTCACAGACCTAACTCGCGTCAGAGAAAGTATTTACAGCGTGACTGATGTCGTTCTGTTTGAAGTAACCATCGGGGTGATTTAATTTATTACATTATTCTTTATTATTGTAGCTATATCATATAGATATATATTTACTATAAATAATTACTCAACAATAAAACAAAATCTGAATCATAAATTTGTATTTTGTAGATATTTATTTGTAAAGATATTTTGCACTTTTAACCACCATTTGTTCCACTAATCATTCTCTTTTCCTATGTCCACTTCACTTACTTCCTAGATGAGTAGACAATAGTCTTTTCTATCTTCTTCAACACAATGTTTCTACTAGAGAATAACTAGATGATCTTTAAATCAGTTCTAGAGGCCTACCAGACACATGAACGCCCTAAGGAGAATACAAAGGAAGACCAAAACTTACAATGAAGGACAGTAAAAAAAAAAAAAAAAACTTGGCTTACAATTTATTTGATAAAAAAAAAGTAAAGTAGAAAAAAAGCTTCCCTATCTGACCTTGAGATCTATGGGGCAGATGATGTAAAGGTCATCTGTTAACGATGGTGTCATGTGGCCAGCACAACGATCAACCGCCTTTACTTTTTCCCCGACTAATGTCAGGTACCCATTAGAACTGGGTGGACTCAGAGGCGCCCAAAGATCCCGAAATTAAAAATCACTGTCTTCAGCAGGATTAGAACACGGGACCCTCGGTTTAGAAACCAAGCGCTTTACCGCTCAGCGCCTCCGTATTTGATAAAACATGTCAGTAAATCAAAGGCTGTGCATCTGCAAGTATTGAACAACACATTTCTAAAACAAAGCGACTTTACACAGTAGTTCCTCATATGCATTATATCGAGAAAGGAAAAAAAAAGTCCAGAATGAATGAGTACTTGTTTATTTAGAGACATTTTTGAAAAACCTTTATCCATGTATGAGCTTGTGTGTTTGTTTAAACCAGAAGATATGAGAGATTGCTGAATAGTATACCATTGCGGTAAACAAGAGTAAAAGCCGGACATTTTCACAATTTAGGTCAGAGCCTGCCAGAGGGAAGATGCGAATCCCAAAAAGAAGAACATGTTTTCCCTAGTTCTTAAGCGTGACTGTTTCCTTTGTTTTTGTTTCGGGTGGAAGGGTATGTCTCTCTTTTGGCCTCATACAATTTTGTTTCTTCTATGGGAGAAGAATTATAGTTCTTTCTTTTTACTTTCAAATTTACGAGAAATAACGACTTGAGAAGTTATACGGTTTGATTTTGTGTAGTGATATATTTGTTAAATATGCATATACTTCATAACTTTCTCTGATTATACGCATGGACTTTTTGTGATTGAATAATAAATACATCAAGCTGTTACTTAATAACTCTGTTGTCCACGCATGTTGCTTTACTCACCAAAGTGCGTCTGTGTTGTTTCCCATCTAGTTGTGCCTATGTAGGCTATCATTTAGTTTTATACGTCGACATGTGTCACCGTAGAGTGGCCTTGAGAGTGTAAAACACAGTTATGTATTGCTTCACTCAAAATCGGAGAGAGAAAATGTCGGCAGGGGCAAGTAATCTTGCGTTTCTGGCACAAGAGCGCTAATCCATCAAACTAATCTCTACTAGCGGGACTACAAAGCAAACGGGTAATGAGATCCAATCCCGGCATCTCCTTCACCCGTCGTGGTTATCTAATCGTTAGTTGACCTCTGTCCACCGGCAAGTGAAAGGAGCCCGCCCTGGCTTCGTCCCAGGTGTCTTTCAGGGCCAGGTGATGGCTGCCTCATGTCAGCCTGAACTAAAGTCCAGTATTTCCCACACAGCGTTGCAGTAGCACTAACAGCAACTGCAATTCAAAGAAGTATAACTTCTGACCACTGGATTCGTCTAGAGATGATTCACTGACCTTGGTTTCTTCACCCGGAGTTGGGACTTCTCCAAATGATGTTTTGGTAATTCTATCTAAGGCGGCGTTGGGGGGTCGATCAATCACCCCAGGCAACGCGCCTTAGGTGGGCCCCGCGATAAAGAGAATCTTTTCTCACCTCCAGCCCTTCGTAAAAAATATTCCTTGCCATGATATGACATTCGCCCAGGTCCGCCTCTGATTCTGTCAGTTTCTGCAGTATTAATTAATTTTACTTCTGTGACCTTTCACGATTTTATAGTGTGGGCTTTCACAATTCATTACTGTTGTTTTTACAAAGCTTATATCAACTCAACTCTCTTTTTTTGTTTGTTTATTATTTAAGGAACGAATCCCAAATACAAAAAGAAAGTTAATACTAATAAATATATAAATAATTTAAAAAATCAAAAAAAGATTTGGTTCTTGTGTGTCTCTAGAGACGAACTGAAAGATTTGGTTCTTGTGTGTCTCTAGAGACGAACTGAAAGATTTGGTTCTTGTGTGTCTCCTAGAGACGAACTAAAATATTTGGTTCTTGTGTGTCTCCTAGAGACGAACTAAAATATTTGGTTCTTGTGTGTCTCTAGAGACGAACTGAAAGATTTGGTTCTTGTGTGTCTCTAGAGACGAACTGAAAGATTTGGTTCTTGTGTGTCTCCTAGAGACGAACTGAAAGATTTGGTTCTTTGTGTCTCTAGAGACGAACTAAAAGATTTGGTTCTTGTGTGTCTCTAGAGACGAACTAAAATATTTGGTACTTGTGTGTCTCTAGAAACGAACTAAAAGATTTGGTTCTTGTGTGTCTCTAGAGACGAACTAAAAAAAAAAGTTTAAGGGAAAAATAAAACTTTTTCTAGAAAATGTTGTGCAGAAAATAAAAGGATTTTTAGAAAAAAAAAACTCAATTCTTGAAGGGAAATGAGATTCCTGTTTCCAATACATTTTCTGTCATTCTTACTTATTTTAGTCATCCATCGTCCATTAAGTATATCGTTGTGTTGACTGCAGTCAGACTGTCAGTGAAGCAGCCTCTTTTAGATCAGATTAAGAAGATGGATGGATGGATCTGATCAAAATATTTCTATAGTTTTCCCGACTGACTTTTTTTTTCTCCCACACACGCGTAGGACAAGATTTGGCTTGATTTGTCAGTTGTGACAATTGCTTTAGAAGTGTTGGCTATTTTTCGGCTAAGTTGTCATTTTTAGTTAAGTAGTCTTTTTTCAGTTAAATAATCATTTTAGGTAAGCAGTCTTTTTTTCAGTTAAATAATCATTTTAGGTAAGCAGTCTTTTTTTCAGTTAAATAATCATTTTAGTTAAGCAGTCTTTTTTCAGTTAAATAATCATTTTTAGTTAAATAATTATTCTTTAGTTAAATAATCAATTGTTGTCTAAGTTGGTCATTTTGTGGGTATATGTCGGTGGAGTGTGTCATTTGAAGAGAAGCTTTTTAATCTTAGAATTATTTTTTGCATTTTAAATTTCTTTTGTTAAGCAAGTGAAAAGAAATCTTATTAGAGACTCCTTAGACACCAAAATGTTTGTTCATGTTAGGAACGACGATTATGTTGAAAGTACTTTAAAGTCGCTGATAACGAGTCACAATATCATGAGTTTGGAATATAATCTGTTAGAAAAGGTTGCAGTACAAGGGCCTCCTCTTTTATTTTCACCACTAAATGTATGTCTTTCTTCAAAGGACGTTTCCGTACTGTTAATCTAAATACATGTTTACATTGAATTAGGAATCGTGAGATGCTGCAGTTGGCAGGTCTTATAGGTTTTTTTTAAATGTTTAGTTTTTTTTTTTTTTTTGTTTTTTGTTTAGATTGTCTGTCTGTCTTTTTTGTACCTCACACACGCACGCGTCCACACCCTGGAATACATTTAAGTCCATGTTGTTATTATTACTGTGGTGAAATATCCAGTATTTTTTTCACATATGATGGATAATAGAGGCTTCTGTGTCCTAAATGTGACTTGTGTGTGTCTTGTCTATGTTCTGAATGGCCCATGTCTGCATCTTTGTGTCTTGAATGTGTCCGATTGCCCAAAACAGGAGGGGTTGGGTTTAGGGTTAGTAACTATTATAGTTTAATTTTTTTTTACGGTCATTGAGTGAGTCTAGTGTGAATGTATATTTTGGTTTTCTATAGGTATCATGTTTGTTTGGTGTAATGCATAAATTGTAAGACACATTTTCTTATGGATAATATTATCATTATAGCTTTTATATAGCGCTACTTTCATGCTTATAGCATGCTTAGAGCACTTTTGGTCCAATCTCATTTGTGGACCAGTTGGGGTGGGGGGGGGTATCTAGGAGTTGGTTTTCCGTGCTGCCTTTAGGCGCTCAGTAAACACAACTCTGCCCGAGTCGGGTGTCGAACCTTGAGCCCCCTTCTAGGTAGCCAAGCCAAGCCAAGTTCAAGCGCACTTGGCCTCTCGACTAATAAAGATGATTATGATTAAGATTAAATTGTATTTTACGGCTAATATGATTCTAAATTGTGTTTCTAATCTTTCGATACACTTTTGTTTTCAACGTCTTTACTGCGACTACGTTAGGCGACCACTGGCAGAGAGAGCGTGGCAGACTTAATGAGGACCGGTTTATGACTGGGCATGCGAGAATTGAATTAATGGCGTAAGTTTAGCGTGGCAGACTTAATGATTCACTCCGCTTGGCGTCTGGATTTGTGAAAGTAAATACTTAATAGGTCGTGGGCTGTGATTGATTTTTAGGTTTAATGGTTTGCATTTTTTGGGTTCAGAGGACGCAACTGTATGTTGTGTGCTGATTTGCTTTTTCGGTTTAGAGAATGTAAAATAATAAATACTTTTTAAAGTCTTTTATGGTCATACTTTAGGCTGATTTGAGGGAAAATCATGAAATTTCAACAAAAGACTGTTTTATCTAGTCATTTTCAACTGAATATTTAATGCATGCTTTAGAAAAAAAAAACTGATAATGAAAAAGAAAAATATCACTTGGTCTTCTTACTCAACTAGGCGGACAGGCCCCCGCTGGTTTAAAACTGTAAATAATAGACGAGATGACGCGCTATCACGTGACCGATTGCCAGATTCATTAGCTTCCCAGTGCGCTGAAATATTTCTACAGATGTACATATCAGATGCTTGCAGTATTCATGTCATGCCTAGGTCATTGCATCCTGATTGGGGAAAAAATGTATGCATGGATTCTATATCAGTATGTTGGTGCTCTTATCAATATGTTAGTGTTATGTCTATTCAATATGTTAGTGTAATGTTTTTATCAGTGTGTTGGTGTTCTGAATCAATATGTTAGCTCCCTGTATCAATATGTTAGCGCCTTGTATCAATATGTTCATGCTTTATATCAATATGTTCGTGCTACGTATCAATATGTTCGTGCTACGTATCAATATGTTCGTGCTACGTATCAATATGTTCGTGCTATGTACAATATGTTTGTGTTCTTATAGTTCATGTTTAAAAACAACCTCAATGGACTGATCTGTATTCAAATGGAAGTTTGTGTTTGTCAGAATGCACCAGTATTGGTTAGAAAGTAGACTTTAATTCACTTATCATAGTATACATTATGTGCGAGGTGCCCAAGGAGTAAACCTAGAAGGGGGCTTAAGTTCGAAACACGGTGAAAACTGCAGTTTTAATCCGGGATTCAGGGTGGGTCTCTTTGTGCACGCTGCTCCAATAAGCTTGACACTTGATTTTGGCTGAAAATGTAAAGTGGCTACTGGCCACTTACCTTGGTTAATTAGTGTTTGATGAACCTCAGGTCTCAGAAACTTGACATGACTTAGTCACTTAATTCTGTTGTCATAATTTACAATTAAAAAAAAAAAAAAAGACGCCAGAAGTGTCACAAATGACGCAGAGCAAGTGGGCGGAGCTACGCGGGGCAGGAAAAGAACTGCTAGCTGCTACAAGGGATTCAGTTCATTGAATGTGGCAGTACTACAGTATGTGACGTCAGCATCGCGTGACTGCCGTAAACTTCCAAGTCTAGACGTACTTCTTCACCTTCACCTTCACCCATCCCTTAGGATGATGAACCGTTGGGGCACCACACAAGATCTGTTGGCCGTCTTTGTCCATTTCACTCTGTCTTGCCTCGGATAGAATTTCTTTCAATGACATGCCCGTCCATTCCTTTATGTTGTCTTCCCATCGCTTTCTCTGCCTGCTTCTTCTTTTTTTCGGGAACTATTCCTGAAGGAAAATCTTTGCGACGACCTTGTGGCAGAGGCGTAGTGATCGAAATGTGCGCCCGGGGCAAGGTACTTTATTGGCGTCCCCGCCGTAAATAAAAAATAAAGATTTAATAATAATATACTACCAATAACCTTAGAAGGTATTAGCTAACTTAAATATCTACAATTAGGTTATTTTTTAGGCAACGGCCTGCGGGTGGCGCCCCACCCCGAAGGTGGCGCCTGGGATCATCGTGCCCACCCCTCACTACGCCTCTGCCTTGCGATATTGCCATAGAGTTTAAGTTTGCGTTTTTTGACAGTAGTTAGCATTGAATCTAGCTAAGCGTATACCGGAGATTCGTAAAGTAATGTTAAATCAGCACATATCTGTCGTGCGCATCTTGTTTGGTATTTTCTTTTGAGCACCATAATGTTTCGTAAGTTTCTGTTCCTAAGGATGCGCTATATTGGTGTCATTGTTCTCTAGTTGTGCCTTGAGATGGAGTTCTCCTGTTTTGCCTTGAGATGGAGTTCTCTGTGTGGTGTTCTTCCCCAGTATTGGGTAAGTTAGTATTTGACTACCTTATAAAGGTCGTAGATCTAAATTCGTTTCTTTTATAATCGTGCGAATGGCGGTATCAAAGGAGTGTGTATTTTTCTTATCTAGGGACGCAGGCTTGGGACTCTGCTGGAGTCGAGTTGAGATGTAGGCTTGGTATTTGACTATTGCCCGTGGCGTTGGGGTGGGCGTTGTGAGCCCTGATCGACTATGGCACCGAGATGAAGGTGTGCTATAGTTCCTTTGAATGTAATTTGTAATTGCTTTGTAAATGCTATCGATATTTATTCGTAATGTATGCTTCATTATATCATATATTCATTAAATTGTTAAACGTACAATCTTGTTGTTAACTAATGTACATTAATTTACGTTGCCATTACTATTGTTCACGTTGAACAACTGTTGGTATTCACTTCATGTTACAGTGAAAAACCCTGTATTCAGTGTTGGCCAGTCACGGCCTCGATGCCGATATTATTTGCTTGGATTTAAACTGTCGAGGTGGGGAACCTGGGAACTCGAGGAAATTATGTCTACCCCGGAGTCAACGAGCTGAAATCCAACCCTGACAATATCCACGTTAAAAATTGAATATGTAATTAACATATTAAAATGTATAACAAATACGTATACACAGTACTTCTGGTGTAACAAGACGCAATATAATTGAATTGAAGTAATTAATGTTGAAAAAAGCAACACGCAATATTTATTTTTGATCAGTTCCTAATGTATATTTAAATAATAGTGTACGCAAAACATTAAGATTATATAAAAACATATAATAAATATGATAAGTGTAGATATATGTGTTGTGGATGGTTGTTAGCTTATAGCACCAAACTGCTGGTAGACAAATACACCGTTATATGCGTAATATATCTTAGCTAATAAAACTTGAAATAACTTTGTATTGAACAAGACTAAATAGAACTTTTTATTATTATATAGACTAATTCAAGTTGAGATCAAATAAATATAGTCGACTTGAGTCATAATATTTTTTTAACAAAACCTCACTACAATAACACAACCTTTCAGTCTCACGTTCTGGAGTCGTCTGTCCGCAGACCAAATGACGACACTGCCACCTGTCTTGCATCATTCACAACCAATCGCTGACCTCTTCCCACCGTCACCATAGAAACACACACACACTCCATAATAATGTGTTCCATACCACTATTTCTACGTGTAAATAGAGGGAGCTTTTTTCCCCTTGCATTTTCAATGTTATTTTTCCTATGTCTAAAAGTACTCTGACTATCTCTTTAATATTATCATTACATTTTTTTCCAATTTATGAAACTGGTGGTGGTCTGTGATTTTTCATTTTATATTTTTTTAAACTTGTTTAATATAATTAGGAATTAATTCATTTGAATTTCGCTTAAGAATGTTGAGGATCACAAATATATTCTTTTAGCAATAAAAAACACTCTTATAGCAGAAGAAATTACCTTACCTAACTCAAAAAATGTAGAATCAACATTTTGTAAAATTAATACCACCTCAACATCCCTAATAATAGGCAGCATTTACAGACCACCAAATTCTAGTTTAGAATACAAGCAGGAACTATGTAATCAGATTACTACACTTAAAGAGACAAATAAAAATGCAGTTTTTTGGATTATGGGTGATTTCAACCTACCTGATATAAATTGGAAAACACTAACCATAGATAAACACCAAAACCTTAAGGACATAAATGAGCTTTTCATAGAAACTTTACACAACCTAAGTTTAGATCAAATCATTAAAAAGCCAACTAGATTAAACAACACATTAGATCTCTTCTTAACCAACAGACCTGGGTTAGTAGTTGATTATGAAATTATCCCTGGTCTATCAGACCATGAGATCATAAAAATACACAGTCAGATAAAAGCAGTAGCCAATACAAAACCCAAAAGAAAAATCTTACTCTGGAATAAATGTAACCTAACACAACTACACCAAGCTGCATTAAACTTTCAACAAACATTCTTATTAGAAAAAGACATTAACCAACCAGTCGATGACCTCTGGAATTTCATTAAAAACCATCTTAAAAGCATTATAGAAAATCATATACCAACTAAATACTCATTAAACAAAATAAATAAATGCTGGTTTAATAATAGACTAAAGAAGCTTTGTAAACAGAAGGAAAACCTCTATAGAAAATTTAAAGAAACTAATGCAGAAAGAGTTTACAAAAAGTATATAAAAATTAAACACTTAACCCAAAAAGTAAGCAGACAGCTGCAGAGTGAATACATAAACAATGTAATATCTAAAGATAACAACAAAAACCTATGGTCATACATTAAGTCTAAGAAAATGGAAACAACAGGCGTAGCGCCATTAAAAGATGAACATAACATAATACATAATGATAATGAAACTAAAGCAAACATTCTAAACAAATACTTTGCATCAGCATTCTCAGCCCCAGGAGACAAAGACATATTACTGAATTTGAACCAAGTAGACAACATAGAAGATATAGTAGTACAAGAAAATGGAATTCAAAAACTATTAGCCAACACCAAACCAAATAAAGCTTCTGGACCTGATGGTATTCCAGCTAGATTACTCAAAGAAGTAAGTAATGAGCTAGCCCCAGTGTTCAAAATACTCTTTCAGGCTTCACTTAACCAGGGCAGAGTACCAAAGGACTGGAAAGAAGCTAATGTCACCCCCCTATTTAAAAAAGGAGAAAAATCTGACCCAGGGAACTACAGACCAGTATCACTTACCAGCATCACATGTAAAATCCTAGAACACATAATATGTAGCAACATCATAAACCACTTAGACAAACATAATGTCCTCACACCATACCAACATGGTTTTAGGAAATATAGATCATGTGAAACACAACTAATAGGACTAATTGATGATTTTTCAAAAGGTTTAGATAATAGTGAACAAATAGATGCTATCTTACTAGATTTTTCTAAGGCTTTTGACAAAGTTCACCACCATAGTTTGCTTAAAAAATTAAAATATTTCGGCATTAATGGTCCACTGCATCAGTGGATTAAAGACTTTCTGATACGGAGAGAACAAACTGTAATAATAAATGGCTCTAAATCAACACCGATAACAGTAAACTCAGGTGTACCTCAAGGTACAGTCTTGGGTCCACTACTATTTTTAATTTACATAAATGATTTACCAAATTGCATTAGTTCAGGAACAAAAGTCAGATTATTTGCAGACGATTGCATAATATATAGAACAATAAAAACAACACAAGACACAGATATTTTACAAAGAGAATTAGATGAATTACAGAAATGGGAATCAAATTGGAGCATGTCTTTCCACCCAGAAAAATGTCAGTTGTTAAGAGTAACAAAAAAACTAAAACAAATTAATTCCACTTATCTTATTCATGGCAAACCAGTATCACAGACTAAAAACGCAAAATACCTAGGTGTTATAATAAATGAAAAACTATCATGGAATCCACATATTGATGAAACTACAAAAAAAATCAAACAAAGCATTAGGATTTATTAAAAGAAATTTCTATAAATCAAATAAGAACATAAAACTAAAATGTTACTTAACCTTGGTTAGGCCAATAATAGAATATGCATCCTCCGTTTGGGACCCCTCAACTCAAGAAAACATTAAGAAACTGGAACAGACACAAAATAGAGCAGTGAGATTCATAACAAACGAATATTCACATTTGACTAGAGTAACACCTTTAGTAAAATCACTAAATTTAGAAAGCCTTCAGGACAGAAGGCTCAAAAGTAAAGTAGCAATCATACATAAAACACTGAACCATAATCTTCAAATACAAAAACAAAATTTAATAAAATACTCTGAAAGACACAAAGATAAAGGCACATTCCTCGTCCCATATGCTAGGACAAATTTGTACAAATACTCCTTCTTCCCTAGTGCTATTAGAGCATGGAATGGGTTGCTGAGCTAGCCAGGAAAACCAGTGACTTGGCAGAATTTAAGTCATTGGTTAATATGCATGACTAAATGCATGACGCGTAGGACGTAATCATCTTCTTTTTTGAAGTAACGTCTGTATTATATAAGATAAGATAAGATTTGGTAAATATTGAACTATAGTTACGCCCCTTAGATACGACCTTATTTAGTGTATAATGTAGAGTACAGTAAATTTGTAGTGATATTTCTGAATTAAAAGTCATATTGTGTTGTCACGCATCAATAGTCTGTCTATGTGCCAAATTTCATCTCGATATTATAATAAAAAGTCGTCAAAATTAAAGATTCAGATTTCTAGCCATGACAAAAGTGTGATCTACTTGTAGGAAGTAAATATAAAGGAACTGTGACCTTTATTCTTCTTTTCTACCTCTGTGATCTAGGAATACTGTGATATTGGAATTAATGTGATCTTGGAATTAATGTGATCTAGGAATACTGTGATATAGGAATACTGTGATCTGGGAATAATGTGATCTTGGAATTAATGTGATCTAGGAATACTGTGATTTAGGAATACTGTGATCTGGGAATTAATGTGATCTAGGAATACTGTGATCTGGGAATAATGTGATCTTGGAATTAATGTGATCTAGGAATACTGTGATCTAGGAATACTGTGATCTTGGAATTAATGTGATCTAGGAATACTGTGATCTGGGAATAATGTGATCTTGGAATTAATGTGATCTAGGAATACTGTGATCTGGGAATAATGTGATCTTGGAATTAATGTGATCTAGGAATACTGTGATCTGGGAATACTGTGATCTTGGAATTAATGTGATCTAGGAATACTGTGATCTAGGAATACTGTGATCTTGGAATTAATGTGATCTTGGAATTAATGTGATCTTGGAATACTGTGATCTAGGAATACTGTGATCTTGGAATTAATGTGATCTAGGAATACTGTGATCTTGGAATTAATGTGATCTTGGAATTAATGTGATCTAGGAATTAATGTGATCTAGGAATACTGTGATCTAGGAATACTGTGATCTTGGAATTAATGTGATATTGGAATTAATGTGATCTTGGAATTAATGTGATCTAGGAATACTGTGATCAAGGAATACTGCTAGAAATATCTATGTATTTTTACTGTCTAAGCTGTCTAAGCTAATTTTTTGTAAAACTCCTTAGGACTTTTAGAAGCCTTTTTAGCTCTTTCGATATCTTTCAATATGTTGAGGCAAAATATTCTGGTATCTTGTCACATCACACATTTAAATGATAGCTCCTAAAATGACTTAAAGGCAAGTCAACAACAAGATTCAACGATGATTCATTTAGATCAGAAAGTTAGGGCCAGGAAGAGAGCTGCTGCAGAAGGGAGACTACTCTCACTTCTTGTTGAAAAAAGAGATGTGTACTCTATCACATTAACCCCCCCCCCCTCCTTCTTTCCTTTTGTTTCATCCCCTCTTTCAAAACATTTATTTTGGTCTCTGCGCGAGTATCGTTTTCTGAAACGACTATAAATATTATCAATGTCCTTTTCCCCTATTTAAAAAAACAGCCTCCAGCGATCAATACTGATGCTGATCTCTGACCGATCCTAAATCTTCCCCCTTTATAAAATGGTGTTGTATGTCGTTCTACGGGTATCGATAGTAAGCCACTTTTCCACGCAACGGCCTCAAACTAGCGTCACGATCAGAATCGAAACCTTATACTCGAGTTACCACTGGAAGTCGACTACGCCGCAGACTCATTGGATCTGTTAAATAAAAAAACAATGAGATCTAGGTGTCAAGGGAGTGACTTTAAAGTGGGAACCCCGGACCAATAAAACTGGGAAGTAATTGAGGCAGGGATGTTCCAGCAGAATGGTTAACAGGTCCAGGAGATGGAGATAGATTTTTAGTCCTTAACTGCTTTATTTTTTTAAATCGATTTTTTAACATAATTATTAAGCAAAGCCACTGGTCGCCATCTCTACATGTGGACTTCAACAACTTTAACCAGACTGAAGAGTTGGCCAGATATGCTGGAGATTGAGCAGACGCAATAAAAGGGACATGTAGGAAACCGAGGGAAAGATCTAGTGACATTCAAAACGGCTTCACTTAATAATTAAGTCACCGTTCTCGAGACATCTTCATGTAACCCTTGACCTTGACACTTATTTTCTATCAAATAATGTTTTTGTAAATGAAGTGCTAGATTAATGAAGTGCTAGATTAATGAAGTGCTAGATTAATGAAGTGCTAGATCAATGAAGTGCTAGATTAATGAAGTGCTAGATTAATGAAGTGCTAGATTAATGAAGTGCTAGATTAATGAAGTGCTAGATTAAGACGGATGTCGTAAAAAAAAAGACAAAGACCTTTTGGTACTCCGTGTTGCGTCACTCAGTTTGCACAAGGAACACAGAACGGCGATTTCGTTTATGTTAATACGATATTGAAACGTCACGATATTGAAACGTCACGATATTGAAACGTCACGATATTGAAACGTACCCGTAGAACGACATTGGTCGTTTCTCGAAACTTCCCCCAACCATCAAATGTTGCGGGAACTTGATCCTTCGCTGTGATGTTCCCCTTGATGCAGGGGTTCCCATCTTGTGGAGTCACGACCCCTTTGGGGGTCGATTGACAATTTGTTAGGGGTCGCTTCAGACCATTGAAAAAAAAATAATTATTTTTTTTTGGGGGGGGGGAGGGGGGGTTATTCTAACATGTAAAGCTTGGCACATGCAAACTTCTTTTTCATTGGAATTTACTATTTTTATTATTATTCGAGGATAGATGTTGCAGACAACTGTATCAGAATTGATTTCAAACATTTTAATTATCGCAGCAGAAATATTTTTAATAGTTTAAGTTAATGTGCATTAATGTAGAAAGTATCGTTACGTCTGGTCGTGTCGTAAAGCTCTGGACTGTCGTCTGTAAGGTCAAGAGTCAATATTAATTGTCAATAATTTATTAAGATATTAGTGGAGTATAAGGTCCACCACATATAAATCACGTAAAAGACCGCATGCGGTTATCAAACAAATATGTTAAAATTGTAATATGTGAAGCAAATGTGTACGTTTTGAAAAAGGTTGAACAACGCTTCCATAAATTTCAATTTTCATACCGTGTGATTGTCAAAAGAGCTGAACCGAAGGCTCTTCGAGCTCTAGGCGTGTAAGCCTGCTTAAACCACAGTTCTGTCTGGAAGAGATCCAAGTCAATGCCTATGCATTGCTATTTCCGATATATCTGGCACTCCGGGCGCATGGACTAGAATGTATGGCCGAGTACACCGGAAACTTCGCCATTTGCCTATGTTGTACCAAGCTAACCGTGCAGGACTCGCCATTTCCATACCTAAACTTTGTATAGAAACGTATTGGACAACATGAACCTTGGATGAACTCCTAATGGTAGCACCGTAGCAGGGCAGGAAAGGCTTCCCATCGTGCTCTGGTGAGCAACTCTGCTGTCGGCCTCCCGTAGTGCTCTGGTCAGAAACTCTGTTGTTGAACGTAGTGCCTTATGGCTTCCAAGCAATTCCAGTGACACTTCAGTTGTCTCCCCGCATCTCTTGGACACTCTTGTAAGACATGCACTACTGTTTCCTCTGCCTGCCCCATTAGTTTAAGCAGGAATTGAAAAACCTTAGTTTGTCATTTGTAATGAAGTTCTTTAAAATCTATGGAGCCGAAATAGCTGTAACGTCATTTTGATAGCTTGCATCCGAACTTCGTCGTCATGCAGATACAGTATTCTAAAGGAATAGTTATGCATATAAATGTTGGCCATTTCAAGATCTTTGCAATCCACGTAAAAAGGCTACAACATTATGAGAACATGCTGAAGGTACTAGTTCATGTTTAGGAAAAGTGTAAAATATTTGTGAAAAGATGGTGATCCAAGTATTGAAGTATGTTGGTCTGAATGTCAACAGAATGAGTCACCAAAAGTCATCGGAACTCTCTGAGCTTCTAAAATTACAAATAGCAAAAAAAAAAAAAAATATCAAGAACAATTGATAATTTTGTGAAAGAATATTTTCTAACACATCAAAATTTCCGAATTCCCTTCACATTCCATTTGCACTTGCCAGAACTCCAAGGAAAGTCAAGTTCAAGATGTTTAGGAGACAGAAATACAGATGCATGAAAAATGTTCTCTTTAATTACACAATTCTGGATCAAGTGTTAGCAGTCATGTCCCAAGTTGACTGTGCTACACCTTCCATTAGCAATAATACATTATTTGCATACCAGCCTGTTTATTATTAAATCTAAATACAGAAACTCGTCACATGCGTATGAAATGTGAATAATTTGACTAAGAAATAGAAAGGTAATTAAATGCGTGTCATAAAGATATTATTTTATTTATTTGTGATTGGATGATTAAAAGAATTATATAATCCAAGAATATGACATATTGTAACATATTATAACATATTGTTTCATGATTAAACATAAAGGTTTGGCAATGCAAATAAAATATTAACATTAGGTCTACTATTATAATATTGTAACATTAGCGAAAGTGCACAGTTACTTATACTCATGAACATAAATAATTTACTGTTGGGGGGTCGCCGCATAGTGAGAAATTATAAAAATGGTCGCCGAGCTGAAACGGTTGAGAAGCGCTGGGGAAATATAATGTTCCCATTGAGGCGACATGGTGACGTTCTCAGTGAGGTTATACCTTCCCATCCTCCCCACTGTAACTTAAATATGTCGACCTGGCGTCACTCCTATTAACTGTTGCTGTTAATAATTGATTCCCCACGTCTCTGCATGCCATTGTTAAACAGTAAAGAGTTTGACAGCACCAGTTGATTTTCTTGCAAAAGTGCATAGAGTTTCGTAATTCTTTACTTTGCCGGTATATGTTGAATGTACACACAACAGCACAATACCTTCGTACTACTATCAATGTAGGCTTGTAGTTTTAAGACCGCTCTCGTGAAGGTCAGGGGAAACACATCTCAGACTCAACTAAGGGCCCTTGCCGAAGACAGGCGCAGACGACGAAAAGAAAACATACCCCATCCCCCGCCGCGGATAACGCCTTTGTCTGCATTATTTGTGGCAAAATATGCAGGTCGCAACTGAGTTAGAGTGGTCGTCTGAAATACTGCACTCAATCTTTGATCTTCGGAACCGAAGACAATGCCTATTCCTTTTAAAAAAATACAGCAAGCTATTATAGAATTTTTACAACTTATATCAACTCACTCTGTCTTGTAAAAAGTGTATACATGTTATTTCTCAAAAAATATTTCTTTTTACCTGTTGGGTATCTCCAACAAGGGACAGACATTGTACTTGACTGATGTGGTGGTATTAGTTGAATTAGCCCCCTTTACACTTTGTAGGTTGTCACTTTAAATCTAACTATAGATAACTATTGAACATTCACTTTTCATTAGCACTTCGCTGGCATAGTGGTTAAACATAGTGGTGTTGGCTTGAGGAGGCTTTATCCCACGAGTTCGAATCCAGGTCGTTCAATTTATTTTATAAATGCATTTAAATCAACCAGATAGCCCTTTCTTTCTCTTTTTCCCTCCCCTCCCCCCATACATTTCCAACTCAGACAAATCATAGCGTATTGAGACAAGTGATTGTATCCTAGCGTATTGAGAAAATTGAGCTAAACAAAAACAATTGGTAAAATTGATTCTAATTACATAGATTTATTATTGTTAGTCTAGATCTATTACAAATTTAATCACGTGATTGGTCCAATCTAGTGGATACAACTACGCTTAATATAAGCTTTGTTTTTTTGTTGTTTTTTTTTCAAAGTATTTTATTTTTCTTGTTGTGTCTGTTATTGCCACAGTTCGTTGCCCCTTTTCCCCCTTTCATGCCAGAAACACGTGCTTAATGTGCTACTACATTTTCCCGTCACTGGTCGCCTGTCTGAAACATTGTCTTGGATAACGTTAGAACCTTAAACAATGTAGAAATAATTGCCAGCAGTAGCCATTTATCTGGACACTTGATCCATTATTCACGACTAAGTCTTGACGTTTCAATATCTTATTACCCAGATAAGCAGATTAATCACGTGATGTTTGAAAATATTAAAAGTTCTTTTTTTAAAACCCAGCAGTCTATAAGTGCGGTGCTTTTGAGGTTCACTTCTTTGTTTCTGTGGATTTTCGGTCGAAAACTTGGTTAACTTTGACCTTTTTAAAGAAAAAAACAACTGGTGTCAGGGGACAAAACCACAAATTTAAAATGAAAAATGAAATGATTCGTGTATGTTTAAAAGCGTTAACTTTATTCCTTTGGTACATTAACCAAGTTTTCTATAAATCTCACCACCGGGATTCTACTCTCTACCACTGGGATACTATTTCCTCAACTGGGATACTACATCCCTTCACTGGGATACTATATTCATCCGCTGGGATACCTGGGATTCTACATCCAACCACTGTGGGATACTGTACCACTGCATCATAATCGAACAATCTACCACTAGGATACTATATCTCACCCATGAGATACTATACCCAACCGATGGGATAAGTAATCCAACAATTGGGATGTCCCCAGAGCTACCATATTCCACTACTATCCCATCGACAAGGTGCTACATCCCAGCACTGGGATATTATATCCCAATATGCCACATCTCAGTGCACTATGATACAATCTCAATATATCATGTTCTTAATAATTCTTTTCTGGCTTTAAATAAACTTTAGAAAGCCATTTTTTAAAATTTACCAATTACTTTAAATATACATTCTTTTTTTTTTATATTTGAAAGCATACAGATTGAGATGCAAATAAGTAAAAAATATAACAATAAAACATATTTAAGAGAATTCTTATAAATTTAACAGTCTTTTTAACAATTAGCAAAAATATGTAATCTTTTATTGCTGATTAGTCATACATTTGAGGCAAAGCCATAAGTGGTGTATCCGGTGAACAGAATACGGAACGATTGTTAAAATATCCTTTTTTTTTAACCATATAATAATCTGTAGGCCTATACTTAGAGTATGCTTCCGTCAAACAGCATATAAGAATACAGCATACAAAGGCAACACTCCAGAAAGGTCATCAAAACCTTTTTTTTCCCTCCCTTTCTGTCTGCGTTCCATGCAAGGTCAGAACAGAACTCATTGACATTGCGGACTGACAGACGAACAAGCCGATACCCCGGCCTGCTCCCAGCAGACGATATTGACAGTTCACTGGGCTACCTGTGAATCGTACGAGCATCATTAAGGCTTCGGCAATGTTTGGCCGGACAACTCGCACGCGCCATGTTATATACGAGAGCAAATAACTGGCATTCTTCTACGCAACACTTAATTAAATGGTATCCTCACCGCTGTGGAACTCTAGCTAGTTCCATAAAGAGGCCAGCAGAACTATCTACTTTATACATTTGGTTCATTCCCTGGATGACAAACATTAACTCTTGCTAGTCTGATCGTCGAAATCGTCCATGACAATGAATCCTGTATCTATAGGCCTATTGTTAGACAAAGTGTGTTAGTTAGGACAGTGTTTCAATTAAAATTAAAATATAGAAATATTTTATAAAAAGATCTAAACAAATAGAACCCTGTGTCTTTTATTTTATATTTGGAATACTAAATGAACATTTAGTCTATGGATACATGCTCAACCAAGATATATAGGAGATTGTTATGAATGGGGACAAGTCAGAGAATATGTCGCTTTTTTTTTCTCTTTTTGTTTCTGTACCTTGTGTAGGCTACAGAAAAAAAGAAGAATTGATAAGCTATATTTTTAACAAGAAAAAAATTAAAAATATTTTTTTTAAAGACAATACCTCCTTTAGACCGCACTAGTTGGAGAGAGATGGTGACTAAGAAAGCTATAGACAGCGAGAAAACATGGGCCTCGACTCTTGAAGAAAAGCGTGCCACACGGAAAACCGGCCCCTCTACCACCAAAGCGAAAGCCACCTTGTCATGCAATATATGTGGACGGGAGTGTCTCTCCAAAATAGGGCTCCACAGCCATATGAAAAAGTGCTCGAAATGAACCATAGTCGTTTCACGACTGAAGGAAGCCGACGACGACCTCCTTTATTCAACTTATTGAGCGTTTCTTTTTCTCGTAAAATTTAATAAATGTTATATTTTTAAACAATTATTTTACCCTGACCCATTCTCCCCGAGAAAGAATCCTGGTTAAGCGAATGTATTGTTCTAGTACACCTTGTAATATTCCTATGATAAGCATTTAGATCTAGACTTAGAAGACAATCCGCACAATTTTCCTGAACATTAATTTAATCAATAAAACCTTACATTCGGAAATTTCCGAATAACGCGTTAGTCCTTTCAAAACTGATGTAGGATTTAGACCTAGATTTAGTGTCTAGCCAAATTTACATTTTTGTTATTTTTACTTTAAAAAATGATAACTGTCAAACTAGAGTTTTTCCCCGTGTGGCCAACGACCTAGTAATTCTTTTCTCAGCGATATACATCAACTGTTAAATTTCTAGTAAAATCGTTAGAGCTGTTTTTAAGATCAGCTGTCCGCCCACCCACCTAGGTTCCTCCATGAAGGAGTGACTAGAATAGATGTATTGTAAGATGTATTTTTCTCTGCAGAATCAAATTCTAAGCTCTTCCACTATACGTAGAAAAAAAAAGTTCATTATTTAAAAGGGATCTTTCAATATAGCCTCCTTGATATTGTTTATTATATCTTTTAAATCTCTCCGTGATCTTTCCCGTTTCATATTTTTATATTGTATTTTTTTAAGTTCAATTATCTGATCTGCACACACAGTTCTCCATATTGCTCTCGCCTCCTTTTCTCTTGCTCTATTAGAATTCTTAAACAAATGTATCAGTTGAATGCAAAGCCAGATTTGAAGAATGGAGATAGAATATAAACAAAGAGCAGATTTCTCTATTTATTTTATTTATGAAAATCCTCTAAGCTTTAATGGAGCAATAACTAGCAAAAGAAAAAAAAGATTACTTATTTTAAAAAAATAAAGCTTATCTAAAGGAAGAACCGCTAATTACTGCCATTTATATGAAAATGGCTCTCTTTCTGCTATATAAAACAAAATTATTTGAATAGTACTAATTGATTGAATAATTGGTTAATTTTTGGTTTGATTCGTGTATTGTCATCGACTATGAATAAATGAATAATTATGCTAAATTTCAGCTTGATCCGAGAATGGGAGGTGGGAGAAAAACGTGTCGAAACGCAATAAGGGGACTCAATCCTTGTACACATCCGCATCTCTTATTAAAAAGCACATCAAACAAAATAATTACTCACCAATAATTAATTTATTGATTGGTTATTTTTTTTTATTTGATTCGTGTCTTGTCTGGTACAATGAATAATTGTGCAAAGTTTCAACTTGATCCGAGAATGGGAAGTGAGAGAGAAAATATGTTTTACCAGACAGACAGACAGAGTTGATATAAGCTTATTGCCACCTTTAATTTTTGCCAGTTACGTCAGGCTTAAATAGAATCTTTCTAGCCTAAATGGATGGTGGTAGCTTTTATATTGTATTTGTTGGCTATTTTAAAGGTAGTGGCTTTTGAACCGAGGGGTCGGTGAAGACTGAGATTCTCAATTTTAGTATTTTTAGGACACCCCTGAGTCCAGCCAACTCTAATGGGTACCAGACATTAGTTGGGGAAAGTAAAGGCGGGTGGTCTTTGAGCTGGCCACGTCATACCCTTGTCAGCCTTTGGGCTTAGAAACATTTGATCTCTGCATCATCTGCCATATAGATCGCTAGTTCTGACAGAGGTACTTTTATATGTTTTGCTAGGTTCAATAAATAATTGTTTAAAGTTTCGAGAATGGTTGTGGAGAAATAGCATGTTCAATTATATAAGGGGTCAAAACCTTACATATTTGCCAGTATCTGTAAATTTATTTTATTGATTCATGTCTTGTAAAAGTCAATAAATAATTGTGCAAAGTTTCAACTTGATCCAAGGATGGGTCTGAGAGAAATGACGTGCACAGACTGTTTATCAGACGGACGATACAAGTGAGTTGATATATAAGTTTTATAATGATAACAATAAAAATATGTGTATAGTGGTACTATATTGTGATTGTTTGCCTGTACTTTATATGGTGCAATTGCTATGACATAAGTTCTATTGCATCCAATTGCTATTGACCAGCTAATTTCATTTTTTTTAAATAGTTTCTTTTAAATGTTTTAATTTCTGGTGTTTTCTGTTTAAAAACAAAGGTCGAATAGATTTATGCTTACATTATGTACCTTAAGGAGACTTCGGCTCTAGTATAATAGACAGTCAATAACAAGAAGTTTAGAACAGTTTACTGTCTGGTTTTATTGCAAGATAATCCAGGACTCGAACACCGCCAGCGATCATCTCCCCTGGGGCTTTGACCAATGGGAATATTCATCTTATTTCTAAAGAAGAAACACATGCCACTCAGTTAGGGAGAAGGAAGTAGAATATAATGTATTTATGTCTAGCTACATCAACGATCGGGAAATCGATTATGCAAATTGTGGAGTGGGCTGACCAAAAAAAAATGTTTTGTTTCATAATATTCACGTATTTATGTAGAATACTGAATCTTCTCGGAAGAAATCGTATGTAAAACTACTGCGTGTGAGGGGTGGCATAATTACTGGGAGGCAGCGTAAGTGGTGCGCGCCTGTGGCAGACGATAAGAGTGTCTGGCGGGTTACCCCCCATGGCTGGGGTGGACCGCGACTAGCTGTGGTCTTCAGTTCGGCGTTTGGCAGTGCGCTGTGGCAGTGGGAAGTCTTGGAGTGATCCAAACAGACTAGATGATTTGTTCTGTACAATGTGCTGTGGCGTCTGCTGTGTGTATTCTCTCTACAAGTGATATTTGAATCGGATACACAGACTCACTTTAGTTGATTGATCGTATTCGATTACAGTGCATTCAACTGCATTCAATACTTGATGCGGAGAATCGTGTTAAAGCGTTGTATCGATTCGATGTTAGTTTCCAGTTTTGTATTGGTTTTTTAATGTAATTTATATGATACTTAAACTACATTTAAGTAACTTAATACTTTAAGTTTAGATAATATTGAGATGAATACAGTGCAACGTTATAGGACATTCACCTAATGAGCAAATCATAGTTTTTGTTCTTCGGTTGAAAAACTTCTTGGGATTTAGTCCTTTCTTAGTGATCTGCTGAAATAATATTTAAGTATTTCTAGTCGCTAAATATTTGAACAATTAAAAGAAAATAGTGGACTGAATATTTATCATTGTAAAACGGAAATAATTCGAATATTTTCTTAATTTTTGGATCAATTCAACAGATGTAGATATTTATGATGAAGGACTGCATGACATTGTGGGTATGCGCTTCTATGCGGATTGTCGTCCCTAGTGTTCGAACCCTGCCCACTGCCATTCTTTGATGTTGCCTTCCCATCGCTTTCTCTGTCTTCCTCTTCTTCTTCCTGGTACTGTTCCCTGAACGAAGGTCTTTGCACGCCCTAAGGACGTTGCGATGTGGGCATAGAGCGTGAGTTTACGTTTTTTTGACAGTGGTTAGCAGGTCATCGTGGGATAAAATTGCTGTGTTAATCCTGTTTCTAATCTCGTCATTCGTGATGTTGTCTTTGTAAGTGACACCAAGGATTTTTCTGTAACATCTTAGTTCCATTGCTAGGATCCTCTTCTCGAACTCTGCAGTCAGCGTCCAAGACTTGCAGGCATAGAAGAATTTGGCCGTGACAAGGGAGCGCATTAGTCTGATTTTAGTGTCGAGGGCTATTGTTTTAGGTTTTGCAAGTGCTGCTGTAGACTGTGCAATTATTATAAACCTTTAAAAAAACACCTAGCTTATCAACACGCTCTTATTTGGTACACCGGATACACCAAAAAGCTATTTATAGTTGTTGTTGTTTTCCGGCATGTATGAAAATCTCCAATACATGTAAAACCAAAGGCGTCTCGAGAGTTAGTGTCACCCTGTACAAAAAAAAAAAAGCTCCTGATATTCCCCCTCCCACACACACACACATTACTCAGCCCTTCCCATAAACAAAAAAAAAACTTTGGCAAAAATTTGTCGTTGGTTTATAATTTAACATAAAACGAATAATACATGCATATGTGGAACTCGATGAACCAAACTAAAAAAAAAAAAGGACGTTCGAGGCCTTCATTGTTCACAAACAAACCAAAAAGACAGTTAACACGAAACAGGCTTACAATTCACTTTTGCGGTCAGTATTGTTGTTGGCTATCGAGGCGAGAAAAAACAAAACATAAATGTTTTAACTCTTTCTCTCCCGATTGACAATACCATCGTTGTTTGACCCCATAAAATTAACTTAATTATTGGGTTCATAAACTTTAACTGGTGTTATATAAAAAGGTCATGCATTTATCTAAACCAATTATAACATTGTGTGATTAAAAGAAAAACGTTGTTGAAGTTTAACCCTAGCAGGCTTGTGAAATACAAATGGGAAAAATGAATAAGTCGCGGAAAATAATTACGGAGAAATAGAGTTAAAGGGTAAAATTATTCCTAATGTCGTTATTTAAAGTATTTCAACCGCTTAGGATTTAAAGCAATATTTGTCTATCCTTTTCAATGTTATATCTTGAGTTTGCACATAGAGTATTGAAGATTTACGAAAGTAATAGACATTATGTAATACATTTCTTAATTAAACTTTTAACGACATTAGTCATAATGTTGCAGTCTTTTCACATTTAAGGCCTATTTATTTAGTCTATTTTATAATTTGTTAGCTAAATTATATAGCTTATTTTTAATATTTTAAGTTAAAATAGTTTGCTTAGTTTGGTAAATCAGGGCTACATATATGTATGTATTTTATTTTACGATGAAACTGGATGGGACGCCCCAGTCTGCTAATTAGTCCTAGCTACTGATGTATTATTTTTATAATCATTTCAATTCCAACTATTGGCGTGCAAATTCTTCATGGGCTCAAACAGTACACTGGGTGGAAACTGGACACTGGACAGGTATTTCGAAAACGGCTCTAACGACTTTACTAGAAATTTCACACAAAAAAAAAACAACACAGTAAACACTCTGATCTGACCGTTATAATTGTTCAAAATAGAATCATCTTCAAATAAAACTTGGCTTACGTTTTGAGTAGCCTACTACTTAGCGGGAATTCCCGCACTCGACTCATTTGTCTTGTGTCGTCTTTAGTAAAGAGCGGAAGAAATAAATAGATGTACTTGAACATTTTGCGCCCCGTCTTATATAGAAATCATGAGCTGGGCTGGGCTGTTAATAGAAGAACTTGATTATGTAGAGCTCTTTAGTAAGATTCCTTGCAATAATGAAGCATGACAAGAAATACATAACAGAAAAAACGTTATTGATTGGTTGAATTGATTAAAAAAACAACAACATTTGTATGCTAGTATGCTACTTGTTTTGAAAAACAAAACAAGCCTTTTCATGTGTTTTTAAAAATCTGTTCATAAAACTCTACACAGTAATAATGCGATAATAGAATTAGAACGAGATTGATGGATTTATTTATTTTGATTAAGCCTTTCATTTCGATGAGAAAAGTAAATTAAACTGCTGCCAACTGGAATGACAACAAAACGCCAAGTCGATAATGACGTCATCGAAACCATCAAGTGCCAAGTACATTCCCGATTACGTAGCAACAGATTATCGGCTCACGATTACTTATAAGGAAGTCTGCTGTTTAAATGTGTATCGATACCACGCGAGACCCCTCCCACTTTTTTTTTCATCTTTCCAATTATTGCCATCACATTGATTGGGTCAGTGTTAGTGTTTTGTGTATCGATTTCTCTATAGCACTATTTCTCCCATTCTTCGTATTATCATCAATAGGAGTAATTAAGTCTACCAGTTGAGAGATGTCTCTGGAGCCCTGCCCGGCCTCCTCTCTTCTCCCTGCGCAGGCATGGAATGGCTCTAAGAAAAAGTAGGAAAACAGAGTTTCTGTGACAAACAGTGAACTTTTGTGGCTGTTGACTCGGTCTTGGGAAGCTAAACAAGGGGAGAGAACACAAGGAAAATAATATAATGTTTGCTGTCGTCCATTTGGGTTGTTTTCAAGTGCAGGTTTATATGAACTTTGTAGAAGTAGACATTCAATGGCGTAGCGTTGATATGAGGCTCTTAAGGCTTTCAGACCTTGCGATCTATAGAGCAGTTTGGGCAAATAATGTAAAGTTTATCTGTTTCTGTGGCCTACTGTTAACGAGGGGGTCATGTGGCCAGTACTTTACTTTTCCCCAATAGATGTCACGTATCCATTAGACCTGGGTGCACTCAGGGGCGCCCAAAGATCCCAAAATGAAAAATCCCAGTCTTTCACAGGATACGAACCGTGGACCCCTGGTTCGAAAGTCAAACGCTTTACCGCTCAGCCACCGCGCCTCCGCATTCCCCTAACCTTTTCGTTTTATACACTAATTATAAGCAACTTGAAAAAAAAATATTTTTTTTTTGTTTTTTCAAGACGATAGTTATTATTAATAGAAGAAAAGTAGCAATAGACATACCTTTGTAACGATATCAGCTATTTGAACGGAAATATTCTTTAGCACCAATGTTACTCGGTCGGAGTGTTACAAGATCATCTATCGTCATCGAGAAGTACATAGAAGTCTATTTCTAAAGCGCTGGCTATGAGTGTGTAGGCTATGTGTTTCGTCTGTGAATGTTGTTCGTATTTGTAGGCCTATCTATATTGATATTGTACAGTAGTCAAACTGAATTTCCATTTAATTGGATCAATAACAATTATCTTATCTTATCTAAAAGATTATGGTGGCGTCTTGGAAGCTGTTAATTAGCGACAATCAGAATAATACCCTTTACATTTTTTCTTTTTCTTTTTTTTTTCTTTTTTTTTATGACTTAAAATGAGTTTTTGTTTTCAAATCTCTAATCAGACTAAATGAATCAGCATTCATATATCTGTATACAAGGGCAGGCAACCAATGATATAGGAATTTGTCCCATGTCTATTTTGCAAAACATTATTTCCCCTGGGGATTTATTCATACACACATTTACTCTTTTTTTTTTACATGTAGAAGTTTTAGATTTAGTTCAATTTCTTTAAGCAATAACACATGGTAGATGTAAAAAGAAGAGAAAGCGATATTGACAAATGTGGTGGGGGCAATAGAGTAAAAGAACATAAAAAAAAAAAACAACAAGAAAACGAAAGATCACGTTTGGGAGATTTAGAGAGAGCAAAAAGATACACAATGTCAAGGACGTGACATCAAACGATCAGTGTTGCCAACTAAATAATCAAAATGATTTTGTGCTACAAGCGAAAAAAAAAACACTAGAAATTCGATCTGTGCTGAAAAATGCTCGCAAAGTATTCTATGTTCTTAAAAAAATACATGGTTTTCAATACTTCAGTATTCTATACACTGAAAACAACGAAAATTATATTTAGGGAAATCCTTCAGCCTCTCCCTTCTCTCTCTCTCTCTCTCTCTCTCTCTCTCGTATAAAAACAGTGGTATTGCTCACGATAATATTGCTATTACTGTAATGCCAGAAAATCTCATAATGGCCGCGCAATGTGCAGTAATGTTTTTATTTTGTTTTCTTATGTCGTGTATTATTGATAGTTTGGATAATTCATTCCAAGACATTGTCTCAGTGCTTTAAAAAAAATACCTTTCTTATTCGTCTGGCTGGCGAGGGTTGCTGGCATCATTATCCCATTTAAACTGTTCTGATACTACCAGCAAAAAAAAACAAAATTTAAAACAGAAGCATATAACATTAACAATACAATATCTTTTTTTTTAATACTCGTAAGCCATATCTTAAAAGAATATTGTCTCAATAGAAAGAAGCATGAATAATATTTTATAATTATAAATTATTATAATTATTATTTCGTTAATTTCGAACAAACGTTTAGCCCACGTTACTTTTTTTTTTTAAATGCCGGAAATAATTATCTAGTTCCACCCTTAATGTCAAACGTCAGCCTAAAATCATTCGTTGAATTTATAATTCTGTGTACGTCACGGGAGTCTGGAAAACAAATGAACAAAGAAGAAAACAAACGCGCCATTGTTGTCTCGTGTTCTTTGTATGAATGTGACTTTTTTTTTTACCATTTAAAAAGTAAACAAAACGTTTGACTGTGTGTTCAGAGAAAACTTCAAAAGCTCTATTGATTGGCTAATTGCTAATCAGACTAAATTATCAAACATGGATTTATGTTAGGAGATATGGTTTGATACGAGATTCCAAACGTCAGTTGCTTGAAGATTATTCCTTGAGAATGGTGCTTTCGTTGTGAAATTTATTGTTTGCTTTTGGGTCTTTATCCTATAACCAGAAGAAAGAATTCATAAGACTAATTGGATCTAACTAAATTCATAAGACTAATTGGATCTAACTAAATTCATAAGACTAATTGGATCTAACTAAATTCATAGGACTAATTGGATCTAACTAAATTCATAAAACTAATTGGATCGAACTAAATTCATAGGACTAATTGGATCGAACTAAATTCATAGGACTAATTGGATCGAACTAAATTCATAGGACTAATTGGATCGAACTATATTTATACAACCAATTGGAGTTTGTAAATTCATCGGATTTCTGTGGCGCGTCTGGCTTCAGTCTTCATGACTTTCTATTAAAATGCCAGCCCAGTCTATAGCGTGTGTTGCGCCGATACTGACTAGTGTACATTTCTTTCGGGTAAGTATAGTGCTAAGTACGCTCGTTATTAAATCAATTTACTGTCTCTGCCTTAGGCTCATAGGACTAATTGGATCGAACTATATTTATACAACCAATTGGAGTTTGTAAATTCATCGGATTTCTGTGGCGCGTCTGGCTTCAGTCTTCATGACTTTCTATTAAAATGCCAGCCCAGTCTATAGCGTGTGTTGCGCCGATACTGACTAGTGTACATTTCTTTCGGGTAAGTATATTGCTAAGTACGCTCGTTATTAAATCAATTTACTGTCTCTGCCTTAGGCTCAGTTATCCAGTAACTTTGTCATGAATATTTGTCATTCAGATCAGTTCAGGAATTAGTCGTGCAGTCTGAGTTTCTCATACAGGGCGCAAAGATCTAGATATATATTTTTTTAATGACTTTGGGTTTGAGTTATTGCAGAAATTCTACTAAGTCAAAGAATAGAAGTGAGAATTGACAAGTCAGTCGTGTTGTATTGTTGGTTGTCTTCAACAATGTTCAAACCCATGTAGCTGTTAGAAGCTCATCAAATGTGTTGAAAGAACTAGACGTTGTCCAGAACTACAATAACAACTAAAGCAACAAGATATTAGCAACAACACAATGACAAACAATAAAATAACATCAACAAAATAACGAAATAGTAACAAAATAACGAAATAGTAACAAAATAACAAAACAGTCACAATAAAATAACAAAACAGTCACAATAAAATAACAAAACAGTCACAATAAAATAACAAAACAGTCACAATAAAATAACGAAATTGCAACAACAAAATAACAAAATAGTAACAACAAAATAGTAACAACAAAATAACAAAATAGTAACAACAAAATAGTGTTGTAAATTAAGTGACATCAGACCCGCGTGGTGTTTGTGTCATCCTCGAGAAGGCAGAGAAGACAGTCTGGTACAATGAGTCCACAGTCGGTTCGATACAGTCGAGTCCCGTACGACTTCAGGACGAGACAGAGAGCCAGCAGGCCTACGAGTTAGCGCAGTTAAAGTATGTTATCTACACTAGGATTTCTTCCTTATCTGTCAATAGGATTGTCCCATCAGCCTGACTTTGTGGGTCCATAGATTTCGCTTATGGCATGGTAGAAGTTCTTCATAGCGTGCTTGTCAGCAAATTCCTGTATTGTTTCCACTTTCTTGCTAAGCCAGGTATCTTGCATTTGGCGTAGCTGTTTTTGCACATTTTTGCGGATGTTAGTGAATGCATCTTTAGTGGACTGGGAGTTTGGGTTGTTTAGATACAATTTGTGGAGCTTGTGCTTTTCGTCTAATAGTTTTCTGATCTCAATACTGTTTTCATCAAACCAGTCCTGATGCTTTCTCACCATAGGACCGAGTATGTTTAATGCTGTGCTATAGATAGCTTCTTTGAAGCATTCCCAGCTTTTATCTACATTTGATTCAGTTAGAAGGGTGGACTTGAGGCAGTTCTCTATCGCATCTGCAAGCGACTTTTCAGTTTTGTCATCTGCTAAGCTGGCTGTGTTTAGCCTTTTTTGGGGTTTAGATTTTTGCGGGGGTCTCTTTGGTTGAATACGAATGTTTAGTTTTGTGATGATGAGGCGGTGGTCTGTTCCACATTCTGCACCACAGCAAGATATGGTGACACGAATGTCCTGACGGTCAGATTGTCTGGTGATGACGTAATCTATGAGGTGCCAAAGTCTTGAGCGGGGATGCATCCAGGAAGTTCGCTTTCTCATTGGAAGACTGAGTATTGTGTTTGATATGAGCAGCTTGTGTTCAGCACAGGTCTGGAGTAGTAATAATCCGTTGCTGTTGCATTGACCTATCCCGAATTTGCCTTAGACTCCTTTCCAGATGTGATGGTCAGAGCCGACTCTTGCGTTGAAGTCACCGAGAATGAGTAGCTTTTCTGTTTTTGGAATATCAAGTAAGGTGGAGTTTAGTTCTTCGTAGAACTTTGCTATGACGTCATCTGGGTTGGTCATGGTGGGTGCGTAGCAGCTAACAAAGAAAATATGTTTCATTCCGTTTTGTAAAGGCAGCTTTAGGGTCATGAGCCTATCACTAATTCCTTTGGGAGGCCCGACTAGTTTAGATACTATTGATGTTTTTATGGCAAAGCCGACTCCAGATTCACGTCGTACTTCAGTGCTTCTACCGCTCCAGAAGAAAGTATATCCAGCTCCTCTTTCGCAGAGTTCTCCTTCATCTGCTAGCCGAGTCTCGCTTAGTGCTGCTATGTCTATGTTGTATCTGTGGAGCTCCCTGGCTACTAGTGCAGTTCGTCTTTGTGGTCTATCAGATGTGTCGTTGTCAAATAGTGTGCGCACATTCCATGCGCCTATGGTAAGAGGAACTATCCTCTTCTTTTTCTTTGAATTTCGACCGCTTGTGTAGGGTTCCCCCCAACTGCGGTAGGCTGGCTAGGGTAGTTTTGAGCAGGCAATTTCCATCATAAATGAAGCGGCCATAGACAGGCTACAGCAAGTACCAATAAATGAAAAAATGGATGACCCCCCTACGCTAAAGGAAACCGATCTTGCCATTCAACAGCTCGCAAGCGGAAAAGCCCCAGGAGCTGACTCCATTCCAGTAGAGGTCTACAAAAAAGGTGGATTAGCCCTGATTGAAAGACTTCATAAGCTCTTCTTAATTATGTGGGAAAAAGCGTCAATACCACAGGACTTTAAAGATGCCACAATTGTTTATTTATACAAGCGAAAAGGAAACCGCCAGATCTGCGACAACCACAGAGGAATATCTCTTCTCTCTATTGCTGGGAAAATCCTTGCACGCATCCTACTAAATCGGCTCATGCAACAAATAGAATATGGTCTACTACCAGAAAGCCAGTGCGGCTTCAGAAAAGAGCGTGGAACCATTGACATGATCTTTGCAGAAAGGCAGCTCCAGGAAAAATGCCAAGAACAAAATATATCGACTTAACAAAGGCATTCGACACTGTTAGCAGAGAAGGACTCTGGAAGATCATGTCAAAATATGGCTGTCCACAAAAATTCATAACCATGGTGAGACTATTTCATGATGGCATGAAGGCTCGTGTCCAAGAAAGTGGAGAACCATCAGAGCCCTTCGAAGTATCAAAGGGGGTAAAACAAGGCTGGTCCTAACACCTACACTGTTCAGTATCATGTTCTCCGCTATGCTGACAGATGCATTCACAAATAGAGAAAACAACGGGATAAATATATCATATAGATTTGATGGTGGCCTATTCAACCCGAGGCGGCTTAAAGCAAAATCGAAAACAAATGCAGCAGTAATCAGAGACTTGCTATTTGCTGACGACTGTGCCCTAAATGCCTGCTCTGAAAACGATCTGCAGAGCATCGTCAGTGACTTCTCAAGAGCATGCTCAGACTTTGGCCTTACCATCAATACGAACAAGACTGAAGTCTTATATCTACCTGCTCCTGGGAAAGCCTACTCAGATCCAAGCATCACTATAAATGGGCAGGATATAAACGCAGTGGACAAATTCACATATCTTGGCAGCACATTCTCCAGAAATGGAAAAATCGATAGTGAAATCGACCTGCGTATCGCCAAGGCCAGTGCATCCTATGGCAGACTGTCTAAAAATGTCTGGAACAGACGTGGTATCACCACAAACACAAAGCTAGGGGTCTATAGAGCCGTCATCCTCCCTACATTGCTCTATGCCTCAGAAACATGGACAGTGTACAGTAAACATGCAAAGAAACTGAACCACTTCCACATGACATGTCTGAGAAAAATACTAAATGTCAAATGGCAAGACAAATTACCAGATACAGAAGTCCTTCGAAGAGCGTGTCTGCAATGCATCGACACAATCCTGATGCAGTCCCAGCTGCGATTGGCAGGTCACGTCTACAGAATGGAAGACCACCGCATCCCTAAACGACTCTTGTATGGCCAACTAAGCGAAGGAAAGCGCTCGCAAGGTGGGCAAAGATGGCGCTTCAGAGACACCCTCAAAGCTTCTCTGAAGGCGTTCAGCATAGACCCAGGCTCCTGGGTGACAGAGGCACATGACGTCGCGCTGTGAAAACTGGCGCACAGGTTGCTGAGGAAAAAAGAACAACGCTGGCAGAAGAAAACCGCCAGAAAAGAAAAGCAAGGCAAACGATACTAGCTCCAGCTGGAATAACCTGCCCAGTGTGCGGCTGAACATTCCGAGCTCACATAGGTCTCACCAGCCACATGAGGAGGCATAAAACCCCAGTGCAAAGCCCTCAGCCCCCTGGATGACAAAGTGGTCATCATCGAACTACGATGGACGAACTATATATCTACACTGAAGCATTTACACACCTAGACGTTTTGTCTTTCCAATTAGTATAGTAGTGGTTGTTAATTTATTCGAATCAAGTTCTTGAGTTTGAGTTAGTCGTGTCGTGTCCAATGTTTACACAGAACCAAATACTAGTAGCAACAAAATAGCAACAACAACAAAATAACAAATAACAATAAGCTTTATTTTCTTTGAAAAACAATTTGTCCTTTATGAAGTTGATGACTTTTGAAAGAGCTATTGAAAACTAATAAATGGTATTTTTTAATGGAACTACTCCCTTACTCCCCGAAAAAAAAGTCCTTATATCAACTCAATCTGTCTGTCTGGTACACATTTTGTACACGTTATTTCTCTCTCTCTCTCTTTCCGTTCTGGGATCAAGTTGAAACTTTACACAATTATTCATAGTTTCTAAAAAAAAAAAAAACATGAATCAATGCAAAAAATAACCAATTAGTTTTAAAATACTCATTTTTTATATTGAAAAGGGAAATACATTTAACAGTATTGATATGTTATTGTAAATGTGGAGTTATTCCCCTTAGATCCCCCCCCCCTTTTTCCCCTTTCCTATATTTAAAAGTATTTTTTTATATATATTTTGTTTGTTTTCTTTTCATTGATATCTTTGTTTTTTGTTGTTTTTTTTTATTAATCCACGTTTCGTATTAGGGATCTTAATATTTCGTGTTGAGCACTGACTTGTCCGTACATTAACAATGAAATTACATTTCTTAAAGTTGACCAATATTACTGCTGGAAAATCTGAGACGTCTGCATGAACGCTTTCAAACACACACACTCACACACATACACACACACTGAAACAGTTTGACAATTTCCCACTAAGATATGTTTCTATGCATTTCTCTTTAATTCCATTTAAAAGGACACTTTTTTTTTCACTTATCCAGTTTCTGTTGAATTTCGTGGGACATGACCAGTAGATTACAGCACGACCTCGTTAGAAATATATCACTGATATCTTCATTTCGGATACTTTTCATGTTGCACATTTAATCAATGCACCATGTTTGTTTTTTTTTCTAAATTCCTACTGTAAGCGTACTTTATCTTCATCAGTTCGTGGGTTCAAAAAGTTGTAAAGGAAAAGGTTGGGTGGGTGGAAGTCAGGACATTCTCGAAACTGGCAGCTACTAATGTAAATGTCGTGGGTTCGATCCCCGTACTGGACGATTCTTTTTTCCAATGAAGATCCGGTCTTATCTTTTAAATTACAGATGTTACTTCAAAAAAAGAATGGAGAAAACTGCCCCCTCCACATTTCACGTGTCAATCTGATCTAGTCATGCATGCTAATCAGTGACTTAAACACTGCTAAGTCGTTAGTTTTCCTGGCTGATTCAGGCAACCCATTCCATGCTGTAATGGCACTAGGGAAGGAGGAGCACTTGTACGACTTTGTCCTAGCATATCTTATCTTATATATTACAGACGTTACTTCAAAAAAAAAAAGAAGTTAATTTCGTCCTACGCATTTCATGTGTCAATCTAGTCATGGAATATGGAATAATAAATGTGGAGATCGATTTTTTTTCTTTTATATTACTTGTTTCACTTCTTATCAAATACAGCTTTTGAGTCGGTGCAGTTTTGAATACATTATTTTCAAATATAGGTCATTCATTGTAGATCTATAATTGCCTTTGGGGAACTCTAAACGCAAATATCATTAGGCTTCGTTCAAATCAAATAATTTTCTGAAAAAAAATTATTATTTAGTATTAACTACACCTTATGAAGGTTCTACTAATGTCACTTTTTTTTTTTTTATTTCGCAGTCTGAGTCTGCTATCCCGCCACCAAACCATCCATGTTTCCCTGGAGAAATCCAAGCTTTTACCAACAGACAAACTCAACTTCAGTCAGAAGCCACACTGGCGCTTGCTCAGGTAAATAGTTTGTGCTAAGATAAGGAGTCTGAAGTTCAATCATTGAGATGAAGTTTAGTAGAAGTGGAATAATGTTGCCGCTGCATCAGCTGTAGGTTACAAACGCGGTAACCACATATCGCACGCTAGCCAGATTTTGTAATGCTAAAATTTAAAAAAAAAAATTATATAAAAAATCTTTCTCTGGTACTCTATAGAATTAGAATGTCTCTAGGTAAAGCTTTGAAAATTCACTGATCTTCTATAGATGATTATTTCTTTCCCACTGCCGTTCAAGCATCAATTTAAATAGATCGGCTAAAACAGACTTAAAAACGTGCTGAGTTCAAATACGTTGTATACATTTGACAGTAAAGAATAAATAAACACGAGAAATGTCGACTATTTAAGAAACACGTGATAAAGGTAGTTCTATATTTTTAAAATGTCTGTAATAGAGTCTATGTAGATCTAAATCTGATTTTTATAAAATATATTTTTGACTAGGCTACGTCCTGGCATAAGGATCCAGCGCTTCAGATAAAGGTGTTCTTAATTGTCGAAAAATATTTTGTCAAAGTTAGGTCTAGTTCAGTGATGCCCAAAATACGGCCCTCGGGCCAGATCCGGCCCGCGGCGTGGTTTTATCGGGCCCGCCGAAACGTAAAAAAAATCCCCTTTCCATCCCAAACCAAAAAAAAGGTAGAAAAATGTTGCTCTATCTAAGTTAGAGCTCCTACTTTTCTCTGATGGACTGGTACCATGACATTGAACGTTTATGAAATGGTAGAGCCGAAGAAACTAAAAGTGGATTATGAATTTAGAGACTACTAGGAAAATTTGAACGGATGTTTACTTTTTTGTGCAACATGATAACCAGCCAACATTATGGCAACATATTTGTTTTGTAAATAGTGGCTGTTTTAAAAAAAAACAACAACATATAAACAGCATTATAAAACAAATATGACGCGATTGTTAAACTACGTCTAGCGATTGGAGGATCAATGGGAATATTAACAAAAAAGAGACAGGAAAATAAGTCGTTGGTAAAGCTAGCTACAATGTTGCTCACATTTTAAGTAGAGAAATGAAGCCAAGATGCGTAAAAAAAAAGGAGATAAACTTCCAATCCCATTAATTAATTCGTTTTTGAACATTTCCGGTCATTTGGCCCGCAACATGAATGCCGGAAAAAATGCCCCGCAGGTCGAATCTGGTTGGGCATCGCTGGTCTAGTTCATTAATTAAATAAGTCACTGCTCACTTTGCATCAATCATACATCGTGCCTGACCTTTGACAAAAGTATATATAGCCCAAAGAAAAAAAATAGATCGGGCGTGGGCGGTATACTATATATTATAGTCCTACTAGAGAATCTATTTGTTGTAAAAAGATTGTGAAAAGTAGTAATATAGATATCCATTAATTCATAGCCTTTAATAATCTATTGCACATGTTAGTTTATCTAAAAATGAAATGGATCAATCTTATATTATAGGCCTCTAATGTTTAAAATATAACTGATGCATCTGCATGGTTTGATAGAAAATGGTGAAACTAGATTGTCTAGATCAAATTGATGTTTTCAAGAAGAGTAATTCTTCTTTTCAAAGCTTAAATGATATCGACTCACTCTGTCTGTTTGGTACAATTTTTATACACGTTATTTCTCCTACACCCAATCTTGGATCAAGCTGGAATTCTGCACAATTATTAATTCTTGTACTTGACAAAACAAGAATCAATAAAAAATTAACCAATTCGTTTTGTTTTTTTTATGCTTCTTGTCTTTCTGTTCTCTAGGCTTCCACAATGGCCAGAATGCAACTGGAGGTAGAAAAACAAGGCAAGAAGAAGTCACCAATAGCTGATATGGTAAGCCACTTAGTGATGTTAGCAGCCGGCAAGGGGAGGGGAGAGGCAAGAAAAAGTTTCAAGGAATAAAAAAAATTACTGGACATTTTTTTTTTCCTATTTTAAAACCATGGATCTTTTTAAGAGAGAATAGTTAGACTTGGTAAAATACCATGAGATTAAAGTGGTCCTCAAAATACATTTCATAAAGTAAAAGAAGAAAAAGTCTTTAAATGTATGGCTCTATCGCTGGGTCATAGATACATTCAAGCTTAATTTACTTTCTTTTTGAATAAGCTATTACCATATCCAATATGAATTCAAATGTAGAGCTTTTTTGAAGATTGAAATATTCTGCCTATGAATTTACTGATGATTCAATATATATTTCAGGTGGGCATTCCAACTCTTGGTCAAGGGCGTAGGCTTCGTCTCACGAGAAGCAAACTAGTGGAGATGAATATTGCTCAACTACAAGTCCTCGTCAATGATCTTCACTCTCAAATAGAATGTAGGTGCTAGAAAAACTCTAAACTTTAAACATCTACAGTGCTGACAATAATAAATAAATCATGACAAAAGATGAAATAATGCCAAGAATATTAGAGGTTTTTTGGTTTGCTTGAAATTGTATTAACAATTGACAGTAAGGGAGAAAATAATGTTACATTTATGAATAATGAATAATTTTCTTTTTTACTGCACAAAGCTAAAAGATAACTTTAATCTCTAATCACAAAATAAAATGGAGCCGCTGTTACTTAGTGGCAAAGTGCTTGACTTCCAAAGCAAGGGGTCCTGGGTTCGAACCCTGGTGAAGACTGGGATTTTTACTTCCTAATCTTTAGCATGCCTCTGATTCCACCCAGCTCTAATGGGTACCTGACAAGAGTTGGGGAAAAGTAAAGGTGGTTGATCCTTGTGCTGGCCACATGACATCCTTGTTAACTGTGGGCCACAGAAACAGATGGCCACTACATTATCTGCCCCATAGATCACAAGGTCTGAAAGGGAAAGTTTACTAATCACAAAATGGTTTGCTGTTTTTGCCTGTAAAGTAATGACATATATATGTTACCTATAAAACAAAAAAAAAGTGTAGTAAAAACACGGATAGATAAGTAAACTTTGAAGAAGCTTTTTAGTTCATCTCCAAGAATTGTCTGTAATTTGAATAATATGTAATGTAAATTAGGAAAGACTTTGTTAGAAAAAGAGGCACAGAGGTTGAGTTGCAAAGCATTTGGCTTCCAAACCTGGGCTTCATGGTACAAATCCCTATAAAGCCTGGGATTTTTAATTATTTTTATTTTTAGGGTGCCTCTGAGTTCACCCAGCTCTAATGGGTACCTGACATTAGTTGGGTAAAAGTAAAGGTGCTTAGTCATTGTGCTGTCCACATGACAACCTCTTTAACCCTGGGCCACAGCAACAGATGACTTTTACATCATCTGCACTATAGACCATACAGTCTGTGAGGTATACTTTACTTCACTTGTTATGAAAAGTGATGTAATTTATTAAGTAATATGCAATGTAATTTGTTATATTATGAATAAATAAATATATAAAAAAGATTAAAATGATGGCCTGTATTGTGAAGTGAAAGAAAAATTACCACAGCCTATTCATCCAACATAAAAAATTAGTGGAAAACTATTTTTAAAAAGTGTGCTTCAAATAAATAATCCAAATCAAATATATTTTCAAAGCTTTAAACACAAATTGTTTTACTCTCTTCAGTACTTTAAAAAATTCCTTGTAGTGATAACAATATAATCTTTAAGTAAAAAATTGAAACAAATAAATATAACTATTAGTACAATTATTGTATTACTATTAAATAAAAATGTAGAAAACTGTTTTTTTTAAATGTTTTATTATCTTTTGTTTCCCCCAGTGTTAAATGAAGATTTGGTTCATTTATTGATAGAAAGAGATGATCTTCACATGGAACAAGACTCAATGTTAGTGGATATTGAAGATTTAACCAGGTAAGATGTTTGATCAGTATTCCTCTTCATCATCTGTCCCTTGACTTTTGTCATAGGGATGCTGTGACAGTTTGCACAACCAAATCCCTCCAGTTTTCTGTTGTTCTTAGTGAAATATCAAGAGAGAGGCTGGTCCATTCTTTTACATTATCTAGCCAGCTTTTCTTCGGATGATCCTTTCTTTGTGTTCCTTCCACAGTACCTTGACTTTAGACATTGAGTGGTGTCTTTAAATATCACCAAACCAACTCAGCTTTCTACTCTTCACAGTACTGAAGAGCTCCTTCTTTCTTCCAACCAGATTGTTGACTTGTAATATTATGTACAGTAAAATAGGTTTTGTTGTTTTGGGGATTTTAATAAATTTATTATTGCGCATGGTTCTCACATTATCATGTAGTCCCTCTTCTCTCATTTGTCCTTGTCCAAATCTACCTCTAGTGATATTTTAGAAATATTGTCACATAATTTTTTTTTATCAGACTATTTACTAAAATATAGTTGCTAAATTCTTATTTTTTCAACCAACTCAAAAATCTGTTTAGAAATAAGGTTATTCATACAAATGGAGTAAAAGTTCTGTTTAAGCCACTAGCTAAGTTAAGAATCAGGTGCGAAAGAGACGGCTCCTTTTGCAAACTAACATAAAGAAATAAAAGACAGCTTTTGCTCATTTGTATATCACTATCAGCCCTCCTTCAGTTGTAGAACAACTATGGTTCATCTCGAACACTTTTTCATGTGACTGTGAGGCCCTATTTTGGAGAGACATTCCCCATCCACATATATCACAGGTTAAGGTGGCTTTCGCTTTGGTAATAGAGGAGCCAGACATTTTTTGTATGGCACTCTTTTCTTACAAAGCTGAGGTCCATGTTTCTTCACTGTCCATAGCTTTTTTGTTCACTGTCTCTCTTCACCTAGTAAGGCCTTAGGCTATTTCTTCCCAATGGTTAGTATCAATGTTCATTGTTTTGAGGTCCCATTTTATTACATACATTTGTATAGTAGGTTAATTTATCTAAGATTTCAACTTAAATCTAGATCTAATAATTAGAAGCAATGTTGAGATGGTGACCTTATATTAGCCTATATCAAGATTTCCCTGGAAATCATAATAAATGTGCAAAAAAGTTACTGCGCCTTTTTTTTATGTTTGTATGCAAATATCTTGGAAGTATGTTAATGTGTTGTAGACTAATTTTCTTAAAGCTAAAAATAACAAGTTTTCTCATGGGTGAATAGTTACCTTACAAAATTCAGAAAAAAATTATGGTCATAGTGTTTTTACAATATAGATTTGAATCTAGATGCAAAATAAATTCAATAACAATGAATTATTTCCTTGGCCAGTCAATATACAGTAGGCCTATGTTATTTACATATACTTCAAATAATCAACTAAAATTTCAATAACTCTTTTATGAAAAAAAAAAGTAAAGTTATTCTTTCTTGCTATTCACAGTCATTGTCATGACCCTAAAGCTACAAATAACAACAAAAGTACTCAAAATAATAATCGACCAGCCAATAGAAGAGATCGACACAAATGATGCCAACTTAGCATGCCCACAATAGATGTAATATAAATGAATGTTTTAGCAGCTGGCCTGAGGAGCAGTCTTTTCTTTGTTGTATTTATTTTGACTAAATATAGAGCCTTTGTTGGTTTGAAAAGTCTGTTCATTGATTGACCAATTCAGTCCTTGAGTCAAGTTGATCAAATAAAGCTTGCACTTTAAGAGAAATTAATCAGACAAAGTCAAAAAAAGTTGAATGCTCTTCAAAAATTTGTCTACATAGAAAAAATATCAAAATTCTAAAGTGAATAATTGGAATGAGTTGATCAATTTGGAAAAATGGATCAAAGTGAAGCTGGTAAAAATGGATTTGGCCAAAAATAAGAAAAAGGATTGATCGAAATTGAGAAAAGGTGACAGTCATGAATGTCTGTCAGTTAACGTGAACATTTCATGACATAAAATTGAAGAAAGTTAGTCAATGCTGGAAAAAGTTGGATGCTGTGAATGTTTTGTCGAAGTTGTCAAAATTAATACTCACTCCATTTGTATCACAATTCTATTTGATTCATTTGTTTCATATTATTTATAATCATTTTTTTTATTCTAATTAAATCTGTTTAAAAATGTATGTTTGATCTAGTTCATAATTAGAAGTTGTGATATTATTTAACAAAGCTGATGAGAATGAATTTTTATGGACACCCATACCTACACAATGTGTACAATCTATGTGTTATGCAGCTCTGTACTTAATATTTGCTTTCAACTTTTTTTTTGTTGATATATAAAATGTTGTTTTTTTTATTCAAAACCCTTAGAACTTGAACATGTGTGATTACTTTATGATAAACTTGCTGTTGGGCTTCAGTGGCCATAAGTGACATGATTACGTGTAATTTGATAGTTCCTGTTCTTAGCTTAAGCCATTTCTTAAATGTTATTTTAATATTTTCATCATTTAGATTATCATTTTGTTTGTAATGCAATAAGATGCTTTTTTTTAAAACAAAAGCAATAACAATGTTGTAATCAAGTGAGGGTTTATCATGTCTCATAATATGATACAAGCTTTATGTAATATATAAAGTTGTAATTTATCATCATTATTTTTTAAAAAATATTTTTGAAAATAGTTTTTTTTTTGTTTTTCAATTTCTTTTATGTATTTGGTATAGGGTAGTATTTTAACAATGTCCCTTTAAAAAAACAACATTTTTTTTAATCTGGCATGGTGTTCTTTATCATCCTAGCTCATGTCTCCTGACGTTAATTGAACTTGGAACATGAGGAAATACAAACTACTCATGATTTTTTCTAGAATTCTTGTCTCCTATTTATAGATACAGTTCATGGCATAGACTAAATATATTGGCTTGTGTTTCAAGCTCAATCACAGGGAAATCAAAACTCTACATTGAAGGGAGTGTGCAATGTATTATTTGATTATTGTTTTTCTTTAAACCTGTTTGGCATACTCTTACGATTGAATGGCTGGAAAATGTGACAATTTTCTTCAATGTGCAATTTTCCATTTTTTTTTAAGTAGCTTTTCTGTTTGTCATCTTATGTTTATAACTATGTCATTACACTAGTGACAACATTGGAAATCCATTTCATTTTAATATTTTATCTAATTTTTTAAAAGAATAAGCTTGTATTTTAAATGTAGACTATAATAACTTAGCAACTGTAAAATTGTGTTTTTGAAAAGAGTAGATTGAGTGAGGCCTAAAAAAAAAACCTTACATGTTATCTAGGTCATGTTTTTATTGCGTGTGCTTCATGAAGATATGATAATGACAGAAATTTTTAGTGTTTGAAAAACACAAAAACCTACAGACACAAGTCAAGCAGGTATTATCTTCTTTCTTCACAACAGACTAAAGAAATAATACCTTTTTCTCTTTCTATCAAATCCAAAGATCAGGGAAATTCTTTGGCAGTTGCATGGGTAAGAGAAGTCCTTTTGTGATCTAGTCATTCCTAAATATAAAATAGCCTGCAGTTGCTTTTTATATAGCAAAATGTTTGTGTGCGTCATGTTCTGAAAGGCTCATTGATGTGTATATAGCCAACAATAAACTAGTGTATGTACCATTAGCATATTGTTGTATTGTGTATATTGAATAACTTGAAGCTCTTGTAAAAATATATATATATAACCTGTGTAAACGTTTTCAAACAAAGAATTTAGCTTTTTAAAAAAAAACAAGGCTGATTTTCTGGTATTTTATAAGCAACAAATTTATAAAAATCTACTGAAGTTGTATCTTTTTCTCTTTGGTATAAAAAAAAATCATAGGTGGAGCTTTGAGTCTTTTTAAAAATAATTAATTAGCAAAGACTTTGTAAACAATCAGAAAATTATTTAGTGTGTGCAGTAAACAGACATTTCCTTTACAATTCTTTTCTACTTTAATAATTGTACCTCAGTTCCTGTTTAATAAATTTGCATAATCTATATCTCAAGAAGTTGTTTTCATTTTGTTAAGCCAATTATATTTGAATGAATTTGCATTAAAGTGCTCACAACTATGAAAAAACAACCATGCCTATTGTATTGTGGTTTTTTTTAATGCCGCATAGTTTAATAACTTCAAAATAGATGAAGTATAAATTATCTCGAACTTTGAGTAAAAATAAACTATAGGTATATATTTCCTTCCTAAATTTAATTAGTAACAAAAGGAAATGATTGAGTAACCATTTTTATTTTATCTAATTTATATGTTTGTGCTGTTCCTTCAGAAAGGAGATAAATATATCCAAGTGATAGTCCAAAACTCCTGCTAGATGACAGGGGATGACAGATGGCAGGGTTTGAACTAAACTCAGGACCATCATGGTGATAGTTGTAGGCGCATACCACACAACCAGGGAGCCATACTATAGTGTGGGGATCTCAAAATTTCTGAGATTTTAAAAAGAAATCTTTATATGTTAAACTAAACATAAAAATGTTTTAAGTTTCGGATGTTCCTTCAGAGTTGAAGATAATCTAGTCCTGGTGTAAACCTTCTGCTGGATGATAGGATGACATCAAGACAAACAAATGACCAGGCAGCCATCCTAGTAAGTCAGCATATTGTGACTGACACTGATTGACACTTCTAGGCTGCTACACTCCATGATCTTTCCTCATATATCAACACCCATGACTAGGAAACACAAGCATGATCCCTCCTCATATGTCAAAGTGTTTTTCTAGCAACAAGGTGAAGATGAAAGCCACCAGCAAGGAGAAAATATCAGCCAAAAATCTTAGAGCAAAAGACCCAAGCCTTAAGTGTCATGTTGCAAAACAAAAGCGAAAGTCACAGTTAGCCAGCTTCAAGTTTATAGGAAATTAAACTGTGCTCATCTTTGAGTTCATAAGAAATTAAACTGTGCTCATCTTTGACCACGAAGGAGGCCCTTTCAACCTGTATGCAATATGCATGCATCTCAAACAAAGAAGGAGGAGACCTTTCACCTACATGCACACATGTCTCATTGTAAGCATCTTGAACATCAACTTTGACAATAACAACATAAAAATTATATGGAGAAGAAAAGGCAAAGCCTAAAAATACATTTCAAGAAGTTTATTTTCAATCAACTCATCTCTCAATTCGATACAAATTCTATTCCTTCTAATTCAGCAGATGCATGGAGGTTAATTACAGTTTGATATAACAATGAAATGGATAAATCAAGCAAAGAAAAGAAAAAGTGTAATTTAACTTTTTAAAAAAATCAATTCAATTTACAATAATAAACCTAGATTCAACAAACATACTTTGACACATTTGATGCATTCTTAGCTTCATATATACATGTTAATTTAAATTACAATACAATGATTACTATCAGAATCAGATTTAGGGCTATCTACAGCTGTGTCTAAGACTGCAAACTGTATCCATTATGTTGACATCTTTTGAGATCTAAGAAAGATGTTTGTTCTTAAGGAAAATTACATCAGTCACCTGAGTTAATCTTATTACAAAATCATAACACCATTTTCCAAAGTGTGCCAAACGTTTATGGAAAAAAAGTTTATTTCATCGAGCAAGACTTTGATCACAACAAAAACTAGAGGATGGCTATAATTTGTTTTTCAAATTGTAAATTTTATTTTCCTTTTGGATTTTTACTTCTTAAATATTTCTATACAAATACTTCTAATTCCTAAGGTAGGAAGACATTTTTTTCTTTAAGTGTGTGCCTTTTATTTTCCTTTTGGCTATTTACATGTTAAGAAAACTATATTTCTATACAACTTACATCTCATTTGTAAAATAGGAAAAACATGAGTAAATGCATTTGCATTGATGAAATGGGCCAGTTGTACATATGATATATGTTAGTATCAGAATCAAATTTATTATTTCATTGGTCATAATTAGGTCATGTATACAATCTGAAGAACTACATATTACCTGAAACACTAGGGTGTTAGCAGCCATAGAAACTGATGTTTAGTAAAAGACTTGAAATATTTTTTAAAATTCATCTTTATTTTACATTATGTCTTTAACATCAAGATGAAAAGAAAAAAAAAACATTAAAAATGTTCATAATATCAGTCAAATAAATATTTCAATAACTATTTTTTTTTGTGAAAGACAAAAAGGATTTAAAATGTAAAAGGCATGTGCACATAACAGTAAAAGATTAAAAATGTCAAGGACATAACACTAAGTTTAAAGAGATACACGAGACAAAATAATTTTTATAGAAAAATAAAAGATGCAAGTTAAAAGATAGGCTCTCAATTTTTTTTTATATCTTTTGGGAAAGGAAGTACAAAAAAAAAAGTTCACCTGATGAAATTGTTTAATAATCCAAACATAAAATATTGCTTGGGATTCTTCCCAACTGTGATTTTCTAACTCAGCGATTTACCTAGACATGCTAACATGTAACCAAAATCTTTTTGGGTCAAACAGTTAATCGTGTTAAAACTGAAAAAAGGGGGGTGGGGGGTGGGAGGAATTTATGGCAGAGATAAATTATTTTATTTTAAGAATAACTCCCTTTAACAATTAACAAACAAAATTAAAACTATAAATAATTACATTTGAAAGGTGATGTCCTAACAAAACTTTAAATTCATTATTAAAACTGAATATTTATATTAAGGAAAGATATTTCAATGCATGGCATTCAATCACTACAGGTTAAATTAATCATTTTTGGCACACTAATTTTTTTTCAATGTTATCAAACACTTCACATTCAATAATCATGAACAGTGTAAAACATCACTAACATAGCTGTGGTGACACAGTAATTATACAACATGGGTGGCCAACCGTGACACATGGTCAAGAAAAGTGTACCTGTCCCGTTGGTGGACTGGAGAGATGGTCACTTGGGTGTGTTATCCACAATTAGTACTAACACAGCTACTGGTTTCCTTCGGTATGAAAGTTAGCTTAATGTACATTGTATGATTATTAAATTCTTTTCAATTAAAAGACTTAAAAGGAACCTGCATCACCACAATAGCATTACATTACAGCCATACTTAAACACAAAATTGATTGCATATGAATTTGCTTTACAATTCTTTGAAAAGAATTTATAAATCAAGCAATTGTCATTGTAAAATATGGCGAAAGTGACACAATGTAATGGACACGATGGTAGCAGGAAGAAGAGAAAGTCTCTGATTTCATCATTAGCATCCATTCTGTCTCATAATATTATTTTATACATATAATAATATTTAATTTTACACAACAGAACCACATGTTTTCTACGGAGTAATACAGAAAAAAATGATTTCCATGATAAGTAGACTCAGTATTAATGCTTAAACAGCAACAGCATTCAAGATAAGTGAGCTCAGTAACAAGGGTTACACAGCAACATTCAAGATAAGTGCACTCAGTAACAAAGGTTACACAGCAACATAAACAATCTTACAGGAAATTGACTTTGAAGCAATGATATGTCCTGAGACACAAGCTAGTAACTAGGCAAGGAAGTCAATATAGGGTTTGATACAACTACCCTGTGTGTCTCATATATTTAAAAAAAATTAAAACTAGGTTGATCAGAGAGACTTTTTTATAAGTTAATTATATAAATATAAAAACAGACAATCTATAATCTATTGCATTCAGTTGCAACAGTAGACCAGAAATCAGAACAAATATGTAATAAAGCAATAAAAATGGATAATAGACAAAAAAAAATACTAGCTAAAACACTTTATACAAATTTAGTTGCACAACAGATAAAATCATTAAATTGAAAGTGTTAATCACTCTGAATAGACATTGTCCATAAAAACACTTTGCAAAACAGCCATTCTTTATAGTAGCCACTATAAATATTGTACAAAGTTAAATTTGTGCTATAGCCAAAAGTTGAAATACTCCCAAAACTTGTTCTGTCCAAGGATAATGTTTTTATTGAAAGAATCATGTCCAGGAAATCACTGAATATCATTCTTCAGCAAAATATTAAAATTATCATAAATTTACAGTTTAGGAAAACACTTAAAAAAAAAAAGAATTTTGCAATAGACAAAATAAAATGACAAGCTCCCGACTTATACATTTTAGAGTAACAAAAGATTGTTTGTATAAATTACACTAGAGTTAAGGAATGAAGCATATAGATGCAATACAATATATATTTCTCGAGTGTATTGCAGCAAAAAGCAAGGTCTGGAATGTGATCTGCATGTTTTGTTTTTGTAGCCTCCCTTGCTTTTGACACCAGCTCTATGATTAAAACCTTTTAACTTTAGTTTGAGCTGAAAAGAAAAAAAATAATTTGCTTATTTCATGAATGTTTTAGATATATTCTTGCAGGAAAATTAGATTAGAACTTCAAGACTAATTTTATACATACATAAAGGATGTGATAAGGCGAACAAAAGAAAATGGAATATTGACTCATAACATAATGAAGATATGTTTTTAAAAAACTACATAAAACAGTTTCTTTTTACAGTGAAGTTATATTTTGAAACATCAAATGGAAATAAAGATGTTTAAGCTTTTTTAACTTATATATTTTTTGTATGTTTTGAGACAAAAGAACTAATCTAATTATTGGATTCAGCTTATGAAAAATAATCTTCAGAATATTAAATAGTGAAATTTGTGAGTGCTATGCTTTAGAAAGATTTTTTTTTTAAATGGTAAAAAATAAAATATATTACCATATATGGAAAAAGTGACATTTTTAATTTAAATATGTAAATTTTTAAAAATAAAAATAAACCTTTTTTCAGCATCTAACTTTAGTTTCTCAATGGCTCTTGCTTTTGCAGATAAATTAAGTTTTCCACCTGTTAATTACAAAGGGGCATATTGTAATACAATATTATTAAATTATCAACATGGCTTAAAAGTAACAAAAGAAAATTTTAAAATATTTTCAACAAATCCAATACCTTTGTTAGCATCTATGAGATACAGTAAAACGCCTGCTATCAAAGCCACTGAAATAAGAAATAAAAATATATTATATTATTAAGTAGGTTTTTGTACATCAACATTTACACTGACATTTCTTGTAAAACAATGCTAAAAATATTTAAAATAGAGTTCATGTAACTCAGCCGCCACAAACTGTAAATAGTGCTTAAAGTTTCCATTTTATTTCCTTCAATCAGAGAAGTAATTGAAGGCACTAATTACATTATGAACTATGTTTAAAAAAAATTAAAAAAAACAAGTTATGTTGTAAATGAAGAGGATTAGACTGAAATCTAATGAGGCTATTTCAATCATACTGATCTGCAGGCAGAAAATACAAGGTCCTAACTAAAGCTCACCAGGCAGAGGTTTCAAAGGTTAAAAAGCTATATCCCTTAATGGAGAGTGGGATAGGGTCCAGTTTTGTTTACAACTACTAAAACACACTGCAAGCAAGAGTACTGCTTTTGTCCAAGGCTTTGAAAAGGGAGAAGTAGAGACTCAGGTGCATTCATTAATTGGTTTTGGATCATTTGCATCTCATCCTGTGCATCACAACCCTCAAGAAGTTTTGTGACTGAGTAAAATCAGAGCTCGTTTCAACAAACTTGTTTGTCTGTCCAATAGTTTCAAACCTTGCCATCTATGGAGCAGCTGATGTTAAGGTCATCTGTTTCTATGGCCAACGGTTAATGAGCAGGGTGTCATGTGGTCAGCACAATGACAAGGTGCCTTTTTTTTCCCCCATCTAAAGTCAGGTACCCATTAGAACTGGATGGACTCAGTGGTGCCCTAAAAATCCAGAAATTCAAAATCCCAGCCTTCACTGAGATTCAAACCCAGGATTCCATGTTTGAAAGTTAAGTGCTTCACCACTCAGCCACCGCTCTCCCGGCCTATCCAATAATAAGCTAAAATAAATAAGAGCCTTTCCACTTCTTTACCAAAGTACAAACTTCAAACCAGGGCTAGCTACATATATTGTATCATTGGGTCTCTGCATCCTAAAAATGACTAAAATGGAATGAACATATATTGAGGATTACCACAAAGCCAGGCCATGAAGAACACTTCAAGTATTAAGTAGCCATTTTGATCCACAATAATACCAGCCACCAATGCGATGACAGCTAGACCAAGGTTCTGTATAGCTTGCATGCTGTAGTAAAGAAAAGAAAATCACATGGTATTAATATTACCTTTAGATTATTAGGATATTTACCATAATCTCATTAGAACCACAGTAATGACAATGCATGAGTTTATAGTTACTAAATTATTTCATCATGTTAAAAGTTAAAAACTACTTCATGATCAAGAAAGTTGTTTAAAAAAAAAATTTGGTTTTCTTTAATGTAAGTGAACTCTCTTTCAAGAGTGAATGAATCACATGTTTGATTTAAATCTGTTGAGAATTACACAAAAGGTCATCCACAGGGTTAGACTAAGACTGCTTTATTGATCATTGTGGATTATGATTACAAGGACTCTTTTCTCATATAAAGACAACACAACAGAAACATACACATAAATATAACATACACAACATAAAGAGTTCATTCAGTGACTAAACACAGGCATCTTGGTCCTTTTCATGTTTCCTGATCAACAAGTGGCATTGATATAGTCTGACAGAGTAAGATACGATAGTTTTTGTACCGCTCTGTTCTTGTTTTGATTGACAGCAGTCGCCCACTTCATGACGACCTGACATAATTCTGATGGAGCGGGTGGTCGTTGTCTTCCATGATTTTTTAAAAACTTATGAAGCTTAGACCACAAAGAAAATAGTATTTCATTGCATTTTGGCTCTGATGGCCCATCAGCATAGGTATTGATGATAATACATAAACTAGAAATTGAGAATATAGTCAAACTTACATGCCATATGCTGTTCCCAGCTGATGCCCAGGGATAATCAAAGAAACCATTGGCCACAAAGCACTGGCCAACACTGAGTAGGACAGACCCATGATGACCTGAAAATTAATTTCATTAAAAAAAAATTCTTTAAATGTGAAATTAAAGCAGGAATTCAAAAAAAAAAATAATGAAGCAAATCAAGGAATGTTAAAGAGATTATAAATATAATATTTAAAAAATTTCTATTCCAGGATTTTAAAAAAAGTTTAAAATGTTGACTTTTTTTTGTAGCCAAAGATTGATGGGAACATTGTATAGCTCAAACACCTACCCACTTTCATCTTCAATGATGTCAATGAGTTTCAAGTGTTTTCCTCAGTGTTCACTAGTAATCTCCTAGCTTAACACCCAGTTGGGCTCCAATTTGAATACCGTGCATGTAGATGTACAAAATGTTAACATAACATGTATGAAAACAAAAAGTACTCACCATAGGTACGTAAGGGTTAATGAAACTGAAAGCCAGCATCATGTGACAGCCCAAGGTCACGACTATACCAATAATGACCCAGAAGACATTCTTGCCGATCTTGTCAATGAGGAAACCAAAGACAGGGGAAGCCACTGCAGATACAATGTACACTAAACTGTTGACAGCATTGGCACTTGTTGGTGTCAGACCAAACTTCATCTCAAAGAAAACTCTGGAGGAAAAATTTAAAAATTTACATCATTACAATTTAATGATTAATTAACAGTCTTAGATGTCTACAATATTGTAAAAAAAAAAACAGGATAACAGTCACGTGGTATACACTCTAAACTGTTGTTCTATGGTCACAATGGGCCTAGGTTCAAACCCTGCCCACTTTTATCCCACACTGTCCTGCAGGAGGTTTGGGCTACAATTTAATCATCTTTGAATCTGACAGAACATCAGAAAAACCAACAGCAGCTTTAATGTAGAATAAATTGTACAAAATGTATGTGTAGATTCTTAAAGGTTTTAATTATTCTTTCATTCCATCTCTATTGCCCTTTTGATGTTTTATCTCCACTTTTGTTTCAAGTGTCTCCTTAATTCTAAGAGTTATAAACCCTTTTTAAAACACATTTTACTTGTATCAAAACTAATGATTTTAAACCAAAATAAGAAACACAGATGAAAGAAACTGGAAAGAAAAAAAGCAACTCACAATCCCAATCCAATGAACGGGAACACTGCGACATAATAAGCAACACAAATGATGGAAATCAACCAAGTGGATAGAGGGAAAGTTAGAATGTCTCGAAATTTGATCATCTCCTCTGAAGAAAGAAAGAAATATTATTAAACAATTAAACAGTAATCAACCTTGTTCATTTGTTTCATGAGAAAAAAAAAACATTTAAACCCTGAACAATGCAAAACAATTGGACTTTAACAAGTTTTAATAATGAGGCCAATGAAACCCAAACAATTGAAACAAATCATCTTAACTTTTTGAACTAATATTACCTCAAAAGAAAGGTAGTACACAATTGTTAGCTATATATATACTAAATATAAATAAATTATAAAGTACTAATAAACAAACATAAACTGCTCATTATTTCAGTTATAAATAACTCAATTAGAAAAACATTAATCAAAAGTCACTATGTCTCTGATATCTTAATTTTGGTCTCTTTTATTTGTACTTTTATTTATTTATTAGGTAACTCAATAGAACAGTGATGTCCAATCCAAATCCAGCCCATACAGTAGTGATTTCCAGCATGTTGTAAATATATATGATAAAGATTGGGCATCACTGGATAAAAACAATTTTAAAGGTGCAAATTTAACTTAGTTCTTAAACTACATCTAAATTTTAGTTATTTTATTTAGAGTTATTTATTTATTTTTAGATAAATTTATTCTGGGCTGAACCTACAAGACTACACCATATGTAAAAGTTAAGTTCTCCTTTCAGACCGTGCAATCTATAGGGCAGATGATGTAACGGTCCTCTGTTTCTGAGGCCCACAGTTAACGAGGGTGTCATGTCCAGCACAATGACCAACAGCCTTTACTTTTCCCAACTAATGTCCGAAAGTCATTAGAGCTACGTGGAATCCATAAGGATACCGAAATTAAAAATCCCAATCTTCACCATGATTCGAAGCCTCGATCCCCGGTTCAGAACCCAAGCACTTTACCACTCAGCTAATGTTGCATCCACACCATATATGCCAATCTTTTAACTTGCAAAAGATATTGCTATTATTATTATCTTAATAAGTTTGATATTGTAAAAGGTATAAATATTTTTCTATTATGTCAATGATCCAGTTTAAAATTTCTTTAATTTTATTTCATTGTGTTTATTTCAAGTCTTTAAGGTAACTAACATTTTTAAAATTAAAAATTATGATCATTTATTGCACTATAATTACTTTCTTCTTATTGTGTGTCTGAATTCTGATGCACACATTTCTTTGTGACTTTACCAAACTTAGTAAACAGTTCAAGTGCATGAATGATCTTAAGACATTCAAAAATAGAGATGTTCTACCGTAACTGCATTGCAATTTCTATTACAGGCTTGTTCAATGTAAAGCAACTATATCTTTAACATCTTTTGAAGGAGTTATTACATTCATTCATCACTTTACCACTAAATTTGAAACAATTTCTTTTAATTGATATGCGCAAAAAGGTGAAGAGGTCAGCTTACCAGAACTGATCTGTTTTCTTTTCAGTACTCTGTCTGCTCTCTTATCAAAGAAGGACAAAACTATTGCACAGATCAACGAGAACACACACATGCCAGCTCCTGGAAACAAAGAGAGAGTACTTCTGAGTTTAAAAAGATCTACCTGTTTTCAAAATGGTGCTGTGTAAAACCTCTAGCTTAAAATTTTCATGAAACAAGTTGTACTAATTTAAGATGTAATTTAAATAAATCTTTCTTTTATTCAAGTTTAGACTGATAATAGTTATTAATGTTTCATGCGCTTGTTTGATATCTCATGACTACAGTATATCATCATCTCATCTGAAATTATTTCAGTTCTAATAGCCATAACTGGAAAGTCATACCTATTGCTGAAGCTGCCTGCATTTAACTTGTAGAAAGGCATGGTGAAAGTATCTTAATCATGTATAAATGAATATTCTTTTCAGCATGTGAACAGTGAACGCCTTTTTTTTTTAATTTTTTTTCTTCTGTCAATGTTTTTCTTAATCGTATTTGGTTATTATTATTGTTATAAACACCAGAGAGAAAAATGATCTGTTTTCATGCTTGAACTGTTCTTTTATCTTTAGAAATAAAACAATTTTTTTTCTTCTTTTTCTTGACTGACATTTTTCTTTTTTTTTTGTGAACATCAGTGATCTGGGGCCAGATCAATTAGCCTCATACCACCATCTCAACCCCTTCCCACTCCTCTTTTGTTTTTGTGACCACCAGTTCCTTTGTGACAGATAAAACATGTACAGTGCAGAAACTAAACAGTGTTGTTGTTTTTTCCCCAATTATTTAGTGTTTGAACATTTTTACTTAACTTCTCTCACCAGAAATCATTAAAAGCTGAAAGAATGTGGGAAAAAAATATTTGTCCTTTCATAAATCCTTTTATCCAGGCACATAAAGAAAGGGAGAAATCTCCCAGACACACCAATGAAGAGTTAAACAAATATGGCAAGAGTGTGTTACTTTGTCCAGCCCATTGACATTCTTCTTGTGATCACTTGGGTTATCTTTTTTTTTTCTTCTTTATGACAACAATTACTTTTTTCCCTATTGTTTTAAGATTTGTACATACAATGGGCATTGTTCATTTTTTTGAGAAGCTAATACATCAGAAAGCACAAAAATATATAATACATATTTTGTTTTCATACCATAAGTGATTCTAGATTACTTAATTTTATTTATATAATACATATATTATTTTTCATACAATTAGTGATTCTAGATTACTTCAATTTATTTATATAGATATTTCTTTTACATCTTAGAATACTATAAAAAAAAATTTGTTAGGTGGAATACTATTTTTAAATTGATATCTTCTATAGCACATTTAACATTACAGCTCATAATACTTCAGTTCTATAACAAATAAACCACTAATGACAAACAAATGTACTAACCTACAAAGAGAGCAATGCCAAGACATTTGTAACCATGAATATTCTGGTCAATATAGTTGTACAATGGTTGCATTACATTCATATTTACTGTACTGCCCTGGAAAAGCATAAGAAGCAATAATGAGGCACAGTGGTTGAGTGGTAAGGCACAAGGCTTAAAGCTGAAGAGATTTTGGGATCTACTTAGAGTCCTTTCAAAAATTATTTATTTTATGCCCATCGACCACATGGATATTTACGTTTTAAAAAAACAACAACTAACTGTTACACAAACCTGGGAGTATCAGTCTGCGTTTAAACCTAGGAGTGACTGTTTGTGTATAAACCTAGGAGTATCAGTCTTTATAAACCTAAAAGTATGAGTCTGTATTATGAAAACTTTCCGAGCAAAGTGCTCTTCTACACCTTTAATTTCTCCATGCACTCATAGAAGATGACAGTCCTAATAACATTCCTCATTTTTATCAGGTCTACCATTGTCTTTAGACCACAAATTTAAAACTTTTTTTGTCACTAAGAGAGTTAAAAAAAAAACCACACAAAATTATTGTAAGAAACTTTTGATAGAAAACATTTAAGGTTATGGTTTTTTTGTTTTTTTTGGGAGGGGGGTTGTTTCCCTAAGAAACATTCCTCTACAATACCTACAAGTCAAATGAGCAGATGATATAAGATTACTAGCTTCTTTTTGCTAACAGTTAGGACAAGAAAAGCTACAAGCAACTTTGACTTTACAAACAAATTTCAGGCACCTATTTGGGATTTGAAATGCATGCCATCATCATGAGTTCAGTTCAAAACTCTGTCATAGTAACAAATCCTGGTATTTAATTCTAGAATATAAAATAACCAACTGAAACATATAGCTAGGACCAAATTTTACTTGATTCAGTAAGGTTGGACCAAATTTTACTTGATTCAGAAAGGTTGAATCAAATGATCATACTTTACAAGATAATCTAATACTAACATGTTAGAGCTGTACATTAAAAAATTCAACTTAATTTTATAATTATTGTCCAAAATTATATTATAACTATTCAAACAAACCAGGAAGTGTGGTGGATGAGTGGTAAAACGCTTGGCTTCTAAACTTTAGGCATCTGAGTCCACCCAGCTCTAATGGGTACCTGACATTACTTGGGGAAAAAGTAAAGGTGGTTGGTCCTTGTGCTGACCACATAACAACCTCATTAACCGTGGGCCAGAGAAACAGATGAGCTTTAAATCATGCGCCCAATAGATCACAAGGTCTGAAATGGGAACTTTACTTTATTCAAACAAACTGACTGTCAATAAATAAGGATATGAGTATACAACAAAACATAACCATAAATTTTAACTTCTGTTGATTCCTTTCGAGTTACATTCGTGGTATGTCAATTTGACCTCTTCATGTTTCCCCTGATCTCAAATCTTTTAACTATATATATTTGCAAAGAGGATAAAAATGTTAATGAGAATCCCAAAATTCAAATAATTTCTGAAATGGTGATATGGCTGGCTACTCAGTTTGGTAGCCAAAATTTTGACCACATCCACCACACTCTAAGATCTTAAAACAAAAAAATTTTAAAAAGCTAATCAATGAACAGACTACTTACCACTCTAGAGAAACTCAGCTGAAGTCCAAATACCATGTTCAGTTCTTTCCCTTGAAACCACTTCACTGCATACGTATTCTGTGCTACAGCTAGTGACTCACCACCGATTCTGAATCAGATACAAAACGTATAAGACTCAAACAAAGATATTATTGACTAGATTACGTGGTCAGCAGTTTAGTGGGTATAGATATACTGTCAAAGCAATGGCTAACCATTTTTAATATTCTCAACATGTCAAATATCTGTGTCAAATCAGGAACCATAATCCAAATTGTAGGTCCTTTTAAAAAAAAAAGATCTAGTGTTCTCAACTATACTTTAGATCATTCAGCACAACTCAAAGTGCTCAACCACCACATGTAAAAATAAACTATAACACCAATGTCTCTTAGTTAAGGTCAATACACACAAACTAAAAAAAAAAGTAGGCACTAATGTATACTTTTGACTATCCAGCCAACTATCCTGCAATGATATGCAACCAGAGCTGAATATGGCCGGATAGTGAAAATGGTCAGATATCCGGCCAGAGCACAGCACAACACTAGTGTGTATACTATTTGTAAGAATTGTAAATTATGTATAACTCACCCGAAAACAAATCTACCAACACACATAAGAGCATACAAATTGAAAAGACTTCCAAGGGCAAAGATCACCTAAATAATTTTTTTTAAATATTGTTAATGTCATAAGTATTAGATTTAAAATTCCATAATTATAATTTAACAAAACTTTTTTCCTTGAATGTATATTTTTTTTAAAGAACAATCTACAACGAAATGTAAAAATGTTACTAGTGGTACTACTTACCTGACCAACAGTGACAAACAAACCAAAAATGATAGCTCCGAGTCTAACACCAAACAATCGATCAATCAGATAACCTCCAAACATGCACAACACAACGTTTGGCCATGAATAAAAGGAATAAAAAGCCATGAATTGCCCCTCGCTAATGTCAAGTTCTCGTATCATGGTGTCCTGCAAGGCTGCAGGGTTATCGTAACAGAAGTAGCTACCTGTAAGACATTAATGAAACCAATACAATTAATGTCATCATATCCTTGTGGTCATTATCCGAACTGCCCAGAAAGAAGGCCTACATCACAGCTTAAAAACAAAAAAGGGCTTCATTTGAATACTAAATGAAAAACAAATAATTGTCACACACTCTTTCGACAATAATTAAGACTAACCAAAATTGATTTCACTCCTCTTGTACTTAGCCTTACTCATTAAGATTAAGCTAATGAGTGCAATATAATTATAGTCTTCTTCCAATACTTTAGTGTATTGATTGTCAAAGAGAACACAAGGCAAATGGTTTTCAAAACAGCTAAAGATACACATTTGAGAGTAAAAGGAAATCTATAGACAGGCTTAGACAGCGATGGATATGTAGATCACAACTTGGACTGTGTAGTCTTTGAACTTGAAGACAAGCCATAATTATTATTATTATTATTTTTACAATTAAAGTATTAATTTTTTTTTCCAGAATTGGTTTGGTAAAGGTCATACTTTAATGAGCAAGGAGACAGACTGCCTTTACAATTTTCTCTTTCCAAACCTACATCTTAGTAATATAAACTAAAAGATTACTAATTCAATTATCCCGTAATAAATCTTTTTTGAAGTAATGTCTGTCTTATATAAGATAAGATGAAATGTCTAATTAAACATAATTCAGTCAAAAAAATTTAGAAAGAGACTAGAAAGTCTTGTATTTATGTCTCTCCTTAGTTAATAAAACTAAGATGTTTGAAATTAAGAATTTAACTTCACTGTCCTATTTTATTGTCATCTTGTAAGTGCCAAATGATAGTTTTTAATTACCTTAGTAATATTTAAAAATACATCATTAGAATTTGTTTTAGCTACTTCTCTTGTTTAGTTGTTTTTTTTCTAATTGTCAAAATATTTTAATGCAAAAATGGCTAAAATCCTTTGCCTATTAAGACTAAAAAAGAATGGCTAGATATATATATAGATCTATAGCTTTTATTTAAAAAAACTAACTAAAGGCACACAAACTAGAAATGGACCTAGAAATATGTTTCGCTAGTGTAAGATCAACTAAGTTTTGAAGCAATTAATCTTTAGCGACAAGGCAAAATTATTATATTTCTGAAAGGTGTGATTGGAAATCCCATCAGCACAATCCAAACCATGAGGTTTCCATTTATTTACCTTATATTTATTAAATTCTAATTACAATTTTACTCTAGATGAAAAACTAGTTTGTATGATAGGCTGGTGGGTCATATGACGAAATGCATATTACGATAGAAACTAGTCTAAATATCTAGAGCTAGTATACTAGTAGAGAGATAAATTGAAGACAAATTAATACAAGATTACAAAGAGAGTTTGTGTTACACAAACTCAGAGGCGGCCCCCGTCGAAGTCGGATCCCTGTCGGATCTGCATATTCGCAAATAATATTCAAGAGGTGATTTAATTTTGATGTAAAATGTTTTACACGTTTCAGATGTTCCTTCAGAGTTGAAGATAATTACTTCCTAGTCCAAACCCCCCGCAGGACGACGGGGGATGGGAGCGGGCAGGGTTTGAACCCTGGGCCATCCATAAATCTGAACGACAGTCCAGCGCGCAAACCGCACGACCAGGCAGCCATCCAATGGTCAAAAGTAATAATGTTTCAAAGATTCATTTGCCGTAAATTTAAATTTAATAAAAAAATAGTAGATTAGTTTTAGTATATTAAAACATTGCAATATTGATCAAAACGTTTGGAAATGAAAATCTACACTTTTTTTTTACACTTTAAGTTTAGAAATTGAAATTCTACATCTTAATCTAGTCTATTTTAGTCTAAACTAGATCTAGAAATTCTAGATCTAGACTCTAAAATAATTTTAATTAGAATATAAATCCAGATCTAGATATACTGTAATAAAAATCTAGATCTAGTTTAAAAAATCTAGATTAGATCTAAATCAAGATATCATTCCTTTTTTAAACGCGAGTCACATAACGAGGCTTAATAAACATTACTATACCAAGTTCTTTTTTCATTTCATTTGAAGAATTAATTCCATATAACGTCAGAGGGAGAAAAAAAACACTACGTCACACGGCCTAGCTAGACTAAAAATCGCCTTCATCTATAAGAGCCATTTATCGAGTGTTCATAGACTTTGGTGCACCGAGTGCGTTCTTTAAGCATTTCATTTAAAGAATTCATTCCATATGACGTCAAAGGAAAAAAAAAACACTACGTCACACGGCCTAGCTAGAATAAAAATCGCCTTCATCATTACGAGCCTTTTATCGAGTGTTCATAGACATTGGTGCACCGAGTGCGTTCTTTTAGCATTTCATTTAAAGAATTCATTCCATATGACGTCAAAGGAAAAAAAAACACTACGTCACAAGGCCTAGCTAGACTAAAAATCACCTTTATCAACACGAGCCATTTCTCGAGTGTTCATAGACATTGGTGCATCGAGTGCGTTCTTTTAGCATTTCATTTAAAGAATTCATTCCATGTGACGTCAAAGGAAAAAAAAAACACTACGTCACACGGCTTAGTTAGACTAAAATATGTTTTCATTAATACAAGCAATTTTTTCGAGGGTTAATAGACATTGGTGCACCGAGTGCGTTCTTTTAACATTACATTTAAAGAGTCCATTCATATGACGTCAAAGAAAAAAAATTCCATTACCTCACAATAGGCTAGTACCGGTACCATAAAAAAAAATGTCTTTATTTACATGAGATATTTAACGAGGGTTCATAGACATTGGTGCACTGAGTTCTAATAGATATTATTTAAAAAGGATCAAAGCCACATTGTTTTTGCGTTTTGTCTGTCAGTCGGTCTGTCCGTTATCTTGATATAAAAAAAACAACTAAAAGTTATTAAAAATTGATTAACCTTTATTTTACGTTTCAAAACATCGCAATAATTTTTAGGTATGAACACAATTGAAAAGTTTATATAATAGATTGTTCCGGATGTTTGTATAAATAGTAAAAGAAAAAGAGAATTTCAGATAAATGTAATACCGTTAATTAAATTTTTTGGATGGTCTCGTATAAAAATTAGATGTACTACAGCCACGTGGAGAGATTTTCATACCTTACTTTGGTGTTTGGATTCTGTTTTCCTTAAAAATCGGAACATAATATTAGATTTTTTAATGTTTTAGGTAGAAAGTTAAATCTACTGTAAGAGAGTAGTGAGTTAAAATATTTTTCATAAAAATCCGTAAAAACATTATTTCGTAAATGAGAAGATTATTTGTTTATTAATTAGAAGAGGGAGTTCAAACAATCATTAGGCATAATTCATGTTTTATAAAACAATATCCGGAACATTTTTACAATTAATGAAATATAAGTCAGTATAGAGATTATGATTTAGCATTAATATGCTATTTACATAAAAAACGGAACAACATATTATTGATAATGTGTTTTTGCAACGTTTAAGCATGGAAATGGAATGTAATATAAGTTAGAAGAGCAAACAAACATTTGTTGGCGTTGATTAGTTTTGCACAAAAAAATCCGGAACAATTAATTTTAGATACTTAAAACTATTGAGATGTTATGGGAGGAACATTAAAGGGTAAATCAGATTTTCAATAGCTTTTAGAGTTCTAGTTTTTTAAATCTAATCGTGACGGACAGACCGACCAACAGACAAAATGCACAAAAATAAGCTTCTTTTATTCGGATGGGGGCACTAAACAAAAAATAAATAAAATCTAATTTTTAAAAAAAGTTTAAGGAATTGGTTTAGCACCTGATCATGTTGCGACGTTACGCTACTGCACGAAAATCGCTGCATAAAAAGTCCATTTAAAAAAATGTGCGTGATATTTACATACAAAGTGCATTATTAGCCTTTATAAACAAACAGAAATGTTTTCTTTTAATTTTAGCAGCTAGTTGACCAGAAAAAACGTCTTTAACTATTATTTATATTTGTTGTAAACATTTCCTGTACATTTTTTAAATATATTTGACTTAGTGATACTAAAAATACACAAAAATTGTCCATCTTTGTTAGCATATTGTAACATTGCCTCCCTTACATTTACGTAATTGTTTTAGAATTGGTGTATTTTTATGAAAAAATCGCTTGCATAATTAATTTTATAAATTAAACGGTTTGCTTTTAGAAAACCAAAAGTAGCCGTTGCACCTAAACTTTTCAAGCCGGATTTAATGATGAAATAATATTTTTCATATCTCTTCTAGTTTTCGAGATCTGAGTGTGACAGACGGACAGACGGACATTTTGCACAAACCTAATAGCGGCTTTTTCCCCTTACGGGGGCCGCTAAAAATGGGTTTTTCTTATTAAATCCCTTTAGAATCAAGTTTAATCTAGATCTAAATTTGCAGTGGGTGCAATCATGAAGGAGCTTTGGTTAAGCAATGAATTAATCTTCTTCTAGATTTCGAATTTAAACTAGATGTAAAACTAGATATAGTATATATGACTTAAACAAAACACCATCAGTTTGAATACCTACCAAAACTAAGAAAACAAATGAGCACCAAAACTGGAAAATAACGATGAAGACAAGATTTGGGATTACATGGAGCTGTTCCGCTGCAGCCTTGAAGTTCTTCTTCCGAGTCATCATTATTTGATTCAACAACTTGAGAGAGTGGAGTTTTTTCATCGGGTTCAGATTTTGAAGCCATATTTAGAATCTTTTAATGATATTATATTAGAATAATTAGACCTAGCTCTATATGTACTAGTGTTAATTTACTCTTTATGTACATGTCTATAAAATTAATTTCATAAATGATAAGACACTAAATACTCATCTGAGCTAAAGAATTGCTTAATCCATGGTCAGTGGTCAATATATGTCTATTAATCATTTATCATACAAATGTTATGATCTATTAATTCTAATTCTAATGTAATAAACTAATTTAATAGTCTAAACTACAACGAGACAAGCATACATTTTACTAGTAACTAGATTGTCTAGATCTACACTCTAACCTAGATATAATATATATATATATATATATATAATATTAAAAAACCTTTATTATATATAATAAGAATATATATATGATATCTACACTAGATTAAGAATCTACAACGTAGTACTGCTAGATCTATAATATACTCAATAATACTTGTATATATTTGCCTACTCCAGGTAAAGCCTACTCGGATCCAAGCATCAAGATAAATGGACATGATATAAATGCAGCTCACAGATTCAACTATCTTGGCATCACATTCTCCAGAAATGGAAAGATTGATAATGAAATCGACCTGCTTATTGCCAAGGCCAGTGCATCCTATGGCAGACTGTCTAAAAATGTCTGGAACAGACGAGGTATCACCACAAACACATAAAGCTAGGGGTCTATTGAGCTGTCACCCTCCCTACACTGCTCTATGCCTCAGAAACATAGACAGTATACAGAAAACATGCAAAAAAACTAAGCCACTTCCACATGACCTGCCTAAGAAAAATACAGAATGTCAAATGGCAAGAAAAAATACCAGATACTGAAGTCCTTCAAAGAGCGGGTCAACAAAGCATCTACACAATCCTGATGCAGTCCCAGCTATGATTGGCAGGACACATCTGCAGAAGGGAAGCCCTAAACGACTCCTGTATAGCCAATTAAGGGAAGGAAAGCTTTCACAAGGTGGACAAAGAAAACGCTTTAGGGACACCCTCAAAGCATCTCTGAAAGTGTTCAGCAATGACCCAGCCAAATGGGAGACAGAAGCACATGACAGAGCATCATGGCGTTGCGCTGTAAAAACTGGAGCACAAATTGCTGAGGAAAAGAGAAAGAACAGCGCTGGCAGAAGAAAAGTGCCAGAGAAGAAAAGCAAGGCTGATTAAGCTGGAATAACCTGCCAAGTGTGCAGCCAAACATTCTGGGCTCACTTAGGTCTCACCAGCCACATGAGGAGGCACAAAACTGCAGTGCAAAGCCCTAAGCCCCCTGGATGACAAAAGTAGTCATCATCAAACCACGATGGACAAACTATATAAAATATAATACTCTATCTAGATCTAGTAGTAGACAGATTAGTCACAGATTTGATAGAGTATTATTGAGTATATTATTATTATAGTCTAGTAGATCTTTAGTAGATATATATATAATATAGAAGACTAAGAGTAAAATATTATAATTATTACTATCACTATGGCTACGTTAGAAATAATAATAGAATACTTATTTTATGCTACTGCTAGGTTACAATGAGTAGGTAGGTTAATGTTAAGTAGCCTAGTAGTAGGTACTAACACTAACAGTGGCACACACTAATCACTAAGTCAAGTCTAGCCTAAATTAACTCTAATCATACTTAATGATATTGATAATGACTATTATTATTAATAAGCCGGGACTTAACTTAGAATTAGTCTTAAGGCAAGGCTAAGGTAGAGATCAGAATTAAATTAAATAATAAATTTAATAGACTAGCTACTACTACTAGTAGTGCTACTAAAATCTACTACTAAAGTCACTAATAAAGTTTATAAAGACTAAACGTCTAAATTAAGTATAAAGTACTACTAGATCTAGTTAAGACAGTTAAGTAGTTACTAGTAATAACTAGAAATATAGTAATAGTACTACTTAGTATTAGTTCTACTACTAGATCTAGTACTACTAGATCTGGTACTACTAGCTTATTTTAGCTACTACTTACTAGAGTAGTAGTACGAGAGTGTAACTAGACTAGAGTTTACTAGACTAGAGTTAGAGTTACTAACTTAGTATAACTTACTACTAGACTAGCAGCTAGACTAACTAGAGTCAACTAGAGATCTAAATTAAATTGATTTTACAAACTTGCGATTATCGGAAATTTTTGTTCCACAGCCTTTTTTTCTACAGTATGTCTAGGACTCTAGATCCAGATAGTCTATAGACATAGAAATTTAGAATATATCTAATTCTAAGATTCTAGTTAGATCTACTAGTCTATCTAGTTTTATTGAGATCAACCTCCCCGTTTCTTCTAAGTTTACAAAGATAGCTGGTTGGTCACGAGACACCTATTTTTAGAAAGTTTTTTAAAAATGATAAACTTTTTTTATAGTAAATAAAGTTAGATATTACTAAATAAATCTAATAAATTAGAATCTATATCTTACATATCTAGATCTACTTGTTTAAAAAAATATATATTAAAAAATAAAAATACGTATTGCGAATGCTATTTTATCTCTATTACATCTCTTTTGTTTACTGTAACTTTAATTACAAAGATCTTTTAACTAGTTGTTATGTATCTTTCTTTCAACATGTTTTTAATGGCTTTATGGAAATTAGTTCAAGCTGCCAATGTATGCGATTTTCCAAAGTGAAAAAAATATCGTGCAGTACGTCTCACATCCGCGTTTTTCAACGTGTAGGAGAGGAGAATATTAGTAGCGAAGGTTTCTATCTTTTTTTTTCATAGACAAAAAATCTGATGCATTTGGATTGCATTTATAAATCTCTTTGTGAATGTTCATTAAGTAAAAACGACATTGTTAATGGTGTCCAAAATAAATAAATCGAGATATTATATTTTTTCTTAGTCAGACGTGCAAGACGATCGACAAATAAGTTGTAGTTTTTTGGGGGGGTTTTTTGTATAAAAAAACAAACATTTGAATATTCTCCAAAATGCCACTGTAGCCATCTTTCCCAAATAAATTTTCAAAATCAAATCTCTCCCGAGCGTCATATAATCTTTCTGTAGACGTAGCAAGTTTTTTTCGGGTGGCGGCTGTGGTGCTGATTTTTCCTCTCCACCAAAAAGTATATTGTCTGTATCTATTCAATGGAGCCCCCATCAGCACCTTTTGAGGTTAGCAGTGGTGTCAAGCAGGGATGTGTGCTCACACTTCTCTGTTTGGCATATTCTTCTCTTGCGTAGGGCTACTGCATTATTTTAACCTGGCACGTCTTAAAGCCAAAACGAAAAGACGGCGTATCTTCATTAGGGAACTGCTGTTCGCGGACAAAGGCTAGTGAATGCTTTGGTCAGTGACGTAGCATCCATGGAGCAAAGGGGTTCAATGAACTCGGGCCCACGACCATTAGGGGCCCATTTGAAATTGTCTTGTAGAGTTGTGCATCGCATTTGAAACCCTAAGCAGAAGCGAACAAGAGCTCCCTTTTACCGGGGCACACCTCGCATTCGCCGTTCAGTCTGGCGGGGGAGGGGGGACTTGGAGTTAAACTCAAGTCAACTCAACTTAAGGGGTCCATAGCATGTGGCGTAGTACCCAAGATGCAAAGAGACTCATTGCGTTGGGCCCATAACTATATTATAAAACAACCAAATGGGGCCAACATGAGCTCTAAGGTATGACACCAAAGAAGGAAAAAAATTAAACTTTTGTAAAAGACTACTTTTAAAAAAAAAACTGCCTCCAATATGCTAAATTTTATACCAAAATTTACATTAACTTCAAAACGTCAACCCGCGTGTTTTCAGCTAGAGTCTGTGTACCAGTGTCTTGGACTGCTTTGATGTCAGTTTTTTTTTTTAATGGTGGCTAGCCCTAATCACAATGTGCGTTAACAAAAACTTAAACTTGGTATTGAATGATTCAGTCTGCTGTGTTCAGAAGTTGCAGCTTTCTATAGCTTAGTAAAGAAAAAGTGTGTTCGTTTTATGCTACCTCTAACTAAAGTGAAGGGGAAAGTAAAGGCGTTTGGTCGTAGCGCTGGCCACATGACGCCCTGCTCGTTTACCGTTGGCCACAGAAACAGATGACCTTAACATTATCTGCCCTGTAGATCGCAAGGTCTAAAAGGGGAACATTTACTTTTTATCAGAAGGCAAAAAAAATGAAATTTTAGTAAATTACTGTTAGATCTTTTAAATGTTAACTGATCGAGTTACATAGAACTAGAATATAGTTTTTATCAATATTTAATAGTGTTATAACTATGCCATGCGCGCCGCCATTTAAGCTATAAGGTGCGCACTGTGATAGACTAGACCTAAAAGGATGTCAACATTAGAGAGGAGAACGATTTCCGCCCAAGTTGAGAGCCGAAGTGAAAAGACTGTTAAGAAAGATGATGTTTTATGAACTTGTGATGTCGTGTAAATAAAGATATATATGTGCCTCGTTGAGTTGCCTCATTTAAGTTATTACAATAGTAATTGACTAATAGAAGTATTTTCTGGATGTAAATGTGTCGTATAAAGGAAAAAAAAAGAACTAATAAACATTTGTTTGTTAATTTGAAACATTTTTTGTCATTAGAACTTGTGCAAACATTGAGTCTTAATACATTAGTTCTGAACGGAGTCATAACTGAATGAAACCTGGTAATACCTTAAATTTATGCATTGAAAATGTACCGATGAATACAGACTAGATCTAGAGATAGATCTAATCGATATGTCAGACACTAAATTTGTCTTATTGAAAATAGGGGGGCCCAATAAGATATTCTCGAACCCGGGCCCATGGGTAGGCTACCTTTTAATTACTACTACGCCACTGGCTTTGGTAGCTGCTTGTCAAGAGTTTAGCCTTACAATAAGCCTATCCAAGACCGAATTCCTAGCACAAGACGTCGCTGAAATACCCTTGATATATATTGGAAATCACACCCTTACGGTGGTGAAGAAATTCACCTACTTAAAGTAAACTGGTATCAAAAATCGCGAAGGGAAAGGCTTCTGCAGCAGTGGCTAAACTCTCCAAGTGCGTCTGTGAAACTGCCAAATTGACTACTGCAACCAAAATCCTAGTTTACAATACCTGCGTGTTGTGAGCATTCTTCTTTATGGTAGTATAAGGCTGGTCAACATACATGTATCAAGAGCATAGATTTAATAAATTTCAGTTACGGGTCAATATGCACAGCATTTATGCTCTTCTGACACAGATAAGACTTATACGCTGGCTCGGAAAAGTGACCCGCATGGAAGAATCCCTAAAGACACCCTATGCTTAGCTTGCGGAGTGAGTCAGACCCAAAAGAAACGAAACGGCCTGAGTCAAGAGAAAGAAAAATAAAGCTGCACTGTCAGCCAGCCCTAGAAGTTCCTAGAACAGATGCACACACATGCACGAACTGTGGCAAACTCTGCCTCTCCAGGATTGGCTTGATTAGTCACTCCAGATTCTGTTCCGTCTCAAGATGAAACCAAAACCAGTGAATCATATGCCCATATATCTGGAGTATCCATTGTCTATCGAAACAGATGGAGCCATATATAGATTATTTCTCCCCGGCGGGGAAGCCCAAGAATTATTTCCAGTATTTAAACTTAAAAAATGCATATTCTGATGTGTCTGTAATGCATTGTGGGGGGGGGGGGCTGAGTGGTTAATTATTAGCGCGCGGCTTCCCTGACCCTGCTGGGTTCGAATCTCGGTGAAGTCTGGTATTTTTAATTTTGGAATTATTATTAATCTTATTTTCCTCTATAACTTAGTCGGTAGAGCATCAGACTTTAAACCTGAGCCTAGGATCAGGGTTCAAGTCCCTAAACGGGCAAAATTAATTTTTTATATATATGGACCAGATCCATTCAATGTAATACATACAAGAATTGGTTGTCTAATGGATGCCTTTGAAAATCTGAAACTGAAAGTTGGCAGTAATAATCTGCCGATTATGTATTAAAAAGAAGAGTGGCACAATTCTGGGAAAAATTATTAGCTATAAAGCTCTAGAGAATCTAGACACTACAATACTTGAAGTAAGTTCGTGTTGACTAAATTTGTTTTTAATTGCAAACGTAAAGAGATCTACTAATCAATTACATCTAATTTAGATATTAATCTAGTGTCTAGTCTAAATCTTTGGAAGATTTAGTAGATTAAGATAGAAATAATAACGAAATTAAAATTTTTAACGTCCACCATCTTGAATCTTGGTTTTCTGTTTTTCAATATTTTCAAAAAGACAAATTATTTTGTAAAACTAAACTAGATTAAATCATTAAAATATTAAATGTAGTGGGTTTTTAAATTTTAGTCTCCATTCAAAATACTCTATTAAGTCTATTGAGATTAGAACTAGATCTATTCTAGATCTTCATCTAGATCTAGGTTCTAGGACTAGTTCTAGAATCTAGCTAGATGAGATCTAGATCTAGATGCACCTTTTCCTTGCTGGGAAAAACTAACATCATCAATCATAACATTATTTTATTAGATTATTTAGATTATTAACATGGCTTATTTTAACTTTCTCCCCGTCTTTAGAATTAGATTTAGACTAGATCTAGATCTAGTTATAATAGTTATATTCTAGATCTATATGTAGGGATGTGAAATAAAAAAATTATCTTTGAAAAATCAATTTTTCGTTAGTACATCGTTAAAATACTTTTTTGAAAGAACTTTCCAATGGTGTATAAATTATGACTTTAAGTCAAGTTGAACAGTTAGAAAGTTATGATTTTTTGGCAATATCCGCATTGAGCGTCGGTATTTACACTCCTGGCCATTTTTCTGCGTTGTCAAGGAGCAGGATCAAGACCAAAAGCATTATCAAAAGGGGGAATAACCTAGTTGTTTTTTAAATACCGACTTTAATCACGGATAGGAAGAGAGAGAAAATAAACTAATAGAAATTATAGAGCTCAGAGACCTATATAAAATACCGACCGTAAATACGGATAGCTATGTAGATTGAATAAACAACTAAGAATCTAAACTATTACTAGCAGTAGTTTTGAATAGGGGGAGGAGAGAATAGTATATTATTATATAATTTATAAATATATTCTTATTAATTACATCTAGATTACAATAATTGCAGAAAAAAATAGTGGATCTAAATGTGGCATTTGTATTTGATATAGACTAGGTCTAGGTGCAGAATTTTTGGATTAAAATTTAATGTGCTGTCAACATGTAATATTTCTAAGTTAAAGTTGAGATTAATACTGAATTTAAATAGCTGTACGCATACCGGGACGTCTATCTAGTCAAATGTTAATGAAGTCAACATTAAATTATAAGTATAATAATTACATACCGGTACAGTAGGTAGTGGATCTAGATGAGGAAAAACATTATTTTAGACAGATGTAAGAGAGCAGTATTTGATATAGACTATGACTAGGTAATAGGTTTAGATTATGTGTGTGTGTTAATGTGTGTGTAAAAAGAACTGAATTTAAATACACCTTCATCTTGGTCTATATAGAGATTAATGATTAAATTTTAAATAGATCTATTTAGTAATATTTTGATTACCATTTAAATAAAATAATGTTGATATCAATATTGTATTTAAATAAATCTAGGACTACTGCAACATTTCTTAATATGTCTGTCTAGAATAATGTTGAAATAAGTAAAATACGACATTATATTTTTATTTCCCCTATGGTGCTGTCAACATTTACTTAAAATGGACATTATTATTGTGATCATATTTCTTTTAGACTTCGGACCTATTAAAATCTCAATAGACAATATTTAGCATCGTTTTTTTCTTTCAACGCTGGATGAGTGGATCCCTGTTTTTTTGTAGCAAAGGTTTTGGCCTTGTAAGGGCCCCGATTGGTCCAGCTCATACTAACCACATGGCCCCATTTGGGGGAGGAACATTGGCCCAAACAGGCGCCTATAGTCTGGGCTCAGTCAGGGGGCCCAGAAAATCCCCTTGTGAAACGCTTGTGAAGCCTGTAAGGGGAAGGACTTGTGGGCACCAACAGGGCCAAAGATAATTGGCCCTTTGGGGGCAATTAATGAAAGCCCAAACATGGCCCTTAAGGATCGAGTCTTGGCACAATGAAGGGGCCCAGATAAAGCCCAGATAGAAACCCTAATGGGGCTATTATAGGGCAAATGTTTTGAACAAACGTGCCTAAGAAAAATCGAAAAAATCTTGGAAGACAACGGCCACCCACTCCATCAGAACTACGCCAGGTCGTCGCGAAGTGGGCGACTGCTGTCAATCAAAACAAGAACGGAGCGGTACAAAAACTCGTTCGTACCTCACTCGGTCAGACTCTATCACCGCCACTCATTGATCAGGGAACATGGAATGCACCAAGATACCTGTGTGTAGTCGCTGAATGAACTCTTTACGTTGTGTCTGTTGTATTTATGTGTATGTTTCTGTTGTGTTGTCTCTATATGAGAAACAAGTCCTTGTAATCACAACAAATTTCCGTAAGGATCAATAAAGCAGTCTTAGTCTTAGTCTTAGTCTTAAGGGTATGAAAGGGCTAACCACATGAGCCCCATTTGGGGATGAACATTGCCCCAAATGAGGGCCCTAAGGGCTGAGTCTGGTCTCAGTTTGGGGGCTAAGATGAAGCCCTGATGAAACCCTCACGGAGTCAGTATGGGGCTAACATTTAGGGGCCTGAAAGGGCTAAACACATGGGCCCCATTTGGGAGGCGAACATTAGCCCAAATGGGAATCCTTAGGGCTGAGTCTAGGCTCAGTTTGGGGGCCCAGAGAAGCCCTGATGGAACCTTCATAGAGCTAGTGTAGGGCTCAGATTGAGGGGCCTGAAAGGGCTAAACACATGGTCCCCTTTCGGAGGTGAACATTAGACCAAATGGGGGCCCTTATGACTGAGTCTGGTCTCAATTCAGGTGCCCAGATGAAGCCCTATTGGAACACTCCAAGAGCCATTTGGGGGCAAACACTGAGGGGCCTGAAAGGGCTATACACATGGGCCTCATTTTGGGGGTGAAGGTTAGCCCAAACGGGCGCAATCAGGGGGCCCAGATGAAGCCCCGATGGAAACCTAATTGGGCTAGTATAGGGCAAACGTTGATGGGCCTGTAAGGGCTAACCACATGGGCCCCACTTGGGGGATGAACATTGGCCCAAATGGGCGTCCTTAGGGCTGAGTCTGGGATCAGTTATGGGGCCCAGATGAAACCCTATTGGAACCCTCATAGAGCTATTGTGGGGCAAACACTGAGGGGCGTAAAAGGGCTATACACATGGGCCTCATTTGGGGGTTGAACGTTGGCCCAAACAGGCGCAATCAGGGGGCCCTGATGAAGCCCTGATGGAAACCTAATGAGGCTAGTATAGGACAAACGTTGACGGGCCTGTAAGGACTAACCACGTGGGCACCATTTGGAGGTTGAACATTGGCCCAAACGGGCGCCCTTAGGGCTGAATCTGGGCTCAGTCAGGGGGCCCAGAAAATCCCCTTATGAAACCCATTTGGGGCCCATCTGGGGGATGAACATTAGTCCAAATGGGGGCCCTTAGGGATAAGTCTGGGCTCAGTTACGGGCCCAGATGAAGCCCTGATAGAATCCTCATGGGGGCCCTAAGGGATAAGTCTGGGCTCAGTTAGGGGGCCCAGTAAATCCCCTTATGAAACCTGTATGGGGCCAGTAAAGGAAAGTACTTGGCCCTTTGGGGGCAATTAATGAAAGCTCAAACAGGGACCTTAAGGATTAAGGATCAGGGGGCCTAGATGAAGCCCTGAATGATCCCTCTTGGGGCTAGTATGGGGCAAACAATAAGGGGCCTGTAAGGGCTAAACACATGGGCCCCATTTGGGGGATGAACATTGGTCCAAATGGACGCCCTTCGGGCTGTGCCTGGGCTAAGTTAGGAGGCCCAGGTGAAGCCTTGAGGGAACCCTCATGGGGCCAGTGTGGGCCAAACATTGAGTGGTCTGAAGAGTTAATCAAATGGGCCCCATTTAGAGGATAAATGGGTGAGTCTGTGCTCAATTAGGGGGCCCAGATAACACCCTGCTGAAACCCACAAGGGGCCAGTGATGAGTGTAAACATTGAGTGGCCTGAAAGGGCTAAACACGGGCCTTTTTTGGAGGATGAATGGGGGCCATTAGGGATGAGACTGTCTTTAATTGGAGGGCCCAGATAAAACCCTGATGAAACCTACGTGGGGCCAGTGATGGGGGCAAAGAGATGGGCTTATTTGGAGGATGAATGGGGGCCGTTAGGGATGAATCTGTGCTCAATTAGGAGGCCCAGATAAAGCCCTGATGAAACCTACCTATGAAAATAAACAAGTGTAATCACAGGTCGATGGTGAATGACTATAATTTGACAGCAGTCACAAGTATAACAACTAGAAAGCTAGTTCCACAATTCAGAAACATTACGCACGAGTGTAAATAGTTAAATTCCTCACATTAAGTACAACTGGACATTTGTGGTGAAATGTTGTAATATGAAAAGACAATAGCAAATTTAAAAAAAAATCGTTAAATTGGTTTCAGAAATTGCTAACTCTAGTAATTCCTCAATTTAGAATGTGAAAAAAAAAGGAAAAGTGAATGTATAATACAGTATAAATATGAATTAAAAGACATTATACAGTTAACTAGCGTATTTTTCTAACACACACACACACATATATATACATATATATATGCGGCCCCCCATTCCCAAAATTTTGTTAATGCGGCCCTCGATACAAAAAGGTTGCCCACCCTGATTTACACTTTCGGAAATATTTACGGGCGCTAAATATGAGAGCTTGTATGTGTCGGGGGCGGCTCCCCGACAAAATAGCGGGAGCAAAATAGCGCCGCCAAAAAAATGGCGTGAAAAAAATATCTTAAATTTAACATATGCACAAATTATGCAAGAATTATAATAAGCTGCTGATTTTTTGTGATGGAAAATAAATGTTAAAGTACTCTCTTTCTCTGCAAATATGGCATACTTTTAGAACTACTAATGCTGAAGAAGATAGAGACCACAACAAAAATGCTATTCAGGACCTTCACTTAAATAAGTCCGGTACTTTTATACACATTATATATAGCCTAAGTATGCCCTACTTTGTCGGGAAATTATGTCGGCGCTATTTGTCGGTTCAGCGTCGGGGGCGCATTATAAAGCGGGTTTTTCCAAATTATGTCAAAAGACTATGTGGGAGGAATAACGCTGCGCGGGTAAAAAAGAAATAGGGACCTAGAGAGCGAAAGAACGAGAGAATGGGCCGTGACATTGCAGTGTAAGTCACATTCATTCTCGGGCTCAAAAAGTATGTTAGGTTGATCGTTAAAGCATGGCCTGTTTATTAAAAAGTGCAAAGTAAATTATGCGACTTGCTCAATCGGACCTGGACGTAAGGGAAATTACCAAAGGCCTGGAAAGTGGCCACGATAGGAAAGGCGGCCGACCGACCTGACAGCTATAGACCAATATCCCTAACATCGTTTGTAGGGAAAATAGCTGAAAGAGTGATAAACAGAAGGCTCATGTGGTACTTGGAAGAAAGCAAAATTATCGCACTTGAACAGGGCGGGTTCAGGCAACATAAAAGTGCAAATGATCAAGCGATGGTGTTTATGCAGTCAGTAGCTGACGGTTTCCCGAGAGGTACGGTAAGACGCAAGGGCGAATTGACACTGTCAGTATTTTTAGATCTTAAGCCTATGACAGAGTTTGGAGACAAGGATTATTGCTACAATGAATGAACCTCGGAGTATGCTCAAATAGCCTATGTATCGGTGACTAAAAAACTTCCTAACAGACAGGACAGTCCAGTCGCGCTACGGATCTAGCGTGTCTCGCAAAAGAACACTTGAGCAAGGTTTACCGCAGGGCTCATCATTATCATGTACGCTTTTCTTAGTCTATATAAACGATCTGATAGAACGATTGAAATGTTGATCTCTGCTCTTCGCTGACGACCTGCTAATCTGGCAGACCGGGATATCCGCTGCAGCTCTCATGGCGGAAATCCAACATGACCTCGTCACGATTTCGTTCTTTACCCGTATGTGGAAAATGGAAATAAATTGTACTAAAAAACCCCAGTTCAGACCCTATTTACATTGGGAAAAGACATCCACCAAGCAGCCATAAATCTAAAAATTGATGGGACCACGCTTGAATCGGACCCACGGCCCTGGATCCTAAGCTGGTTATGTCTGATCATTTGTAAGAAGTACGACAAAAAGCCTTAGAAAGATTGAACGTCATAAAGCTAATGGTGCGGTAAGGTCGCAAATCAAGTTAACGCCTCGCAAACGTCTCTAGTGGGCTTAGACTTTAAAAAAAAAGGATGTCTTCGCCCCACCCCACCCAATCGGCTAACAGGGGAACGACATAATATAAAGATCTGTGTTTTAATTTTAATTATATAGATATTTAATTGATTCTGTTACCAAGCTGTGATTTCTACAAATAAATTAGAACGCCCCCCCCCCCCCCCCCAGATCGAAAGTTTATGCCATCGCCACCTCCCCATCCCACCAGATTGGCCAACATACTAAATGGGGGGAGGGGCGAAATTATCTAGAAGCAGGTTGAAAAATAATTAATTAGTATATATTATTAACATAACTAATAAATTCGTACACAGATTGTGTGATTTCTTTACTAAAATTCGTTCCCGAAGGGGGGGGGACGATTGCTCCTACCTCCCCCCCTCCCCTGGATCCGCCAGTGAATTGGGGCCATTGTGTTTAGCCCTTTCAGGCCCCTTAAAGTTCGTCCCTTACTGGCCTCCACTAGGGCTTTATCTTTGCCCCCTGATTGTGCCCAGAATCGCTCTTTAAGGGCCCCCATTTGAGCGACGATCAACCCCCGAAATAGGCCCCTTGTCTTTAGCCCTTTCAGGCCCCTCAATGTTTTCCCCTGTTAATGGCCCCATGTCTGTTCATCTGGGCCAACTTACTGAGCCCAGGCTTACCTCTAATGGCCAACATTAATCCCTAAATGGGTCACATGTGTTTAGCCCTTTCAGACCCCTCAATGTTTGCCCCTCTTACTGTCCCCACTTCAGTTTTATCAGGACTTCAATGTTTGCCCCTCTTACTGGCCCCTCATGGGTTTTAACCGGAATTTATCTGGGCCCCCTAACTGAGCTACTAAGCCCAGACTCACCATTTAGGACCCCTGTTGTTTGGGCCAATTTTCACCCCCCAAATGCAGCCCATGAGTTGTAGCCTTTTCAGGCCTCTCAATATTTGCCCCATTACTGGCCCTATGAGGGTTTCATCTGGGTCCCCCGACCCCAAGTTCACCCCTAATGGCACCCTAGGTTTAGATTTCTGTGCGTGTGTGTGTTTGTGTGAAAGAAAAAAACAATTTAAATACCATCTAGATCTATATAGACTAATGATTACATTTTAAATAGATCTATTTAGTAATATTTTGATTACGATTTAAATTAAATAAAGTTGAGATCTAAATTGGCCTACTAGCCTATAAGTCTTATCTACATCTATCTGAAACTATTGATTTTTGTGCCAGTAACTGTTGGCGCAAGTCTTCTATACTGTACTCTTGTCAAAAAAAAAATAATCCAATTTTAATAATAAACATACCAGTACCAGTGTACCATACACACGTTTACGTGCTAATGAAGTAACAGAAATAAGAAAAACAAAACACAAAGACAGATCCATAACATTTTATTAAGACTTATTAATTCTTAAAAGTATAGACAAAAAAATCATTACAAAAAAAGTTAGATCTAGAAATAATCTACATTTGCTCTATAACTTGCACTAGATCTAGTAAATGTATGAGTTGTTTAAATAAAATAGATCTACATTTTCAAACGCTATCGAACTTTTTCAGAACTATATTTTATAGTTGGCAACAAAAGAGAACTCATTTAATTTTATTTTTTGGTTTGAGTGATATATATCTAATTTATCGGTAACCAACCAAGCCAATCTGGCAACAGTTACAGTTTGTAAATATTGACGCTCATTGCGGAAATTGCCGATTTTTTTCTGCCGTTTTGACCTAGCATGGTTGACATGGAGCATGTAAGATGAGAGTGTCTCTCTCGCTCAGCCAGCGAGACACACCCCCCGCTCAAAAAGTTAAAAAATTGGAATTGAATTTCATAGAGGATAAATCTACTTATTAAATAAGAAATTTAATTGTAGACCTAGTATTCGTAGTAAATTTCTAGCTCACAAATGTGATTTCATTTATATTTATGAACTCCACTTGTTTAGAATATAAATATTGATGAAATAAACAAATTATCGGGTCTAGAGCTACAAGAAATGTAAGAGAGGTGTGAACAAAATGGAAGCTTTGTGATGGCAGAAAATAAAATATCTAAAAAGTGGAATCAAATCGTCTGAAACAATTTTTTTCAAGTTGGCTTTAAAATTATAAATAAAATAGATTGAACCATTAAAACTCTTCTAAAACTATCAAGAAACATGCATAATTGTTATATCTACTAGCCTATGCATGATTTTATTCATTAGAAAGTTTAGTTTTCAAAAAAAAATAAAAAAAAGTCCATAGGGAGCAGTGCAAATTTATGTATTCAACATTATAATCGATAACAATTGAAGAAAGTAATGTATCGTGATAAAACTTGGCAGAAATATGGCCAGATAAATAATCTATTACGGGGGAAAAAAACAACTTCTTAGGACTTACCTGAAATGAGTATCAGTAAAAATAAAAAAAAAATATACCTTCAAGTTAAAAAAAAGTAAGAAAATACACATTTTTTTTTAAAGTCCACATGAAAAAAAAATGTTCCTCAATATAAAATGTATCCATTTTGGCTACAATTTCAATGGATTTAAAATCATAATCGATTTCAATCAAGGGCCTATGTACAGAAAGTAAGAAAAACGAATCTCAAATTTTGACAGCATTTTTTTACTTCCGGTTTTACGGATTTTCACATATCTACTATATGGTATACCTCTTAGCTTCTAGAGTCTAGACTTAACTAGACTAACTAGACCTAGCTAGATCTAGATCTAAGTTAGTAAAGTAGTAGAAATAGAATCAAGAATGGCTATCTATAAATTAGTATAAATATTAGTTAATAAATTATTTTTATAATCATTATTATAATCCTATCATGACCTATGCCTATGATACTCTAGCCTGCCTATACCTATGGCTATGCCTATATTATTATTAAAAAATTAAGTATAGTCTATTAACTATCGAGTAGGGAGGTGAAATAAAAAATTAATCTTTGAATAGTTTGAAATACAATTTTTTGTTGGTACATCATTAAAATACTTTGAAAGAACTTTCCAATGGTGTTTAAATTATGACTAAATGTTTAATAGTTAGAAAGTTATAATTTTTTGTGTGTTGTTTTGGCTTAACATTGGTTGACATGGAACCAGTAAGATGAGAGCGTCTCGCTCGCTAAGCCAGCGAGAACATGATATCTAGCATAAAAAAAAAAAAAGAATAATGGGGCATTTTCCTGGACCTTGTATTCATCATCATCATCAATCCTTTGAGTTCCTCATGGAACATAGGGCCTCGACAAAAACATGCCACTCTCCACAGTCTCTTGCTAGCTTTTTGATGGTTTCCTAGCTCTTCCCGGTCTTCTCTGCTTCTTCAAGTACACTGGGTCGTCATGTTCTTTTTGGTCTTCCTCTGCATCTTGTTCCCTGGGGGTTCCACTCTAAGGCCTGCCTAGCTCTGTTGCAGGTATCTTTTCTAAGGGTGTGACCAATCTATCTTCACTTCCTCTCTAAGATCTGCACTTCTATATTTTTCTGTCCACTCATCTCCTACAGTTTGGTGTTTTCTACTTTGTCATACCAGTGTATTTTTAGGATATTTCTCAGGCATCTGTTGATGAAGGTCTGTATTTTTTTTGTTGTGGCTTCAGTTGTTCTCCATGTTTCAGAATCATACAGTAGGACAACCTTGACATTAGAGTTTAAGATTCTTAGTTTAGTCTTGTTTGAGATGTGAGGAGATTTCCAGGTTGGTTTTAGCTGTGTAAATGTCTGTCGAGCTAAATTTATACAGCGTTTAATGTCTTCATCTGTTCCACCTGATATACTGACTACACTCCCAAGGTATATAAAATTTTCTACTTGGTCTATTGTCTGAGAATCCAGTACTATGTCTCCAATTTGTTTATTGTTTACTTTAAGTATTTTAGTTTTTTGGTGGTTTATTTTGAGGCCTACTCTTTTTCCTACTTCGCTTAAAGCTGTGACCTTTTCTTGCATATCCTGTAGTCTGTGTGATAATAGGGCTATGTCGTCAGCGAATTCCAGATCTTCCAGCTTTTTTGTGAGAGTCCATTGGATTCCTTTCCCTTCGTTAGAGTAGGCTTCTTTTGTGACCCAATTCAATACTAGAAGGAACAGGAGTGGTGAAAAAAGACATCCCTGTTTGACTCCTGTTGTGACTGGAAATTCCTCTGACAGCTTGCCACAGTGGGTTACTTGGCAGGTGAAACCATCATAAAGGTTCTTGATTATGGTTATTATTTTATTGGGGATCATTACAGTCCAGATAGATTCTCTGTCGCCACCATCAAAAGCTTTTTCAAAGTCGACAAAAGTTGCATAGAGAGGAGATTGCCATTCGACACATTGTTCTACAATTATTCTGAGTGTAGCTATTTGGTCAGCACAAGATCTCCATTTTCTGAATCTGGCCTGTTCTTTTCATAGGTGTTCATCACATGCTCCCTTTATTCTGTTTAGTAGGATTCTACTGAAAATCTTGCTTGGTACTGACAACAAAGTGATGCCTCGCCATTTCTCCCATTGTGATACTCCACTCTTTGGTATTTTTATTAGCAAGCCCTTTTTCCATTCACCCGGAGGTGTTTCTGTTAACCAAATTTGTTGAATAGTTTGTGCATTTGGTCAACTATTTCACTTCTTCCTTCTTTTAGGACTTCGAGTGGTATGTTGTCAATTCCAACAGCTTTACCTGTCTTCATTTGTTTGAGTGCATTCCTTATTTCTTCTTTTATTTCTTCCATGTTTATGTCTAGTGTTGGTCCTGCATTTAGATCTGGTGGATTTCGTGGTTTAGGTCTATTGAGTACTTCTTGAAAAATATTCTTTCCATCTTTCAAGTTGTTCATTTATTGAAGAAAGTAGTTTTCCCATATTTGTCTCGGACTGGAACATTGCAATTAGCCTTTTTGGTACTGAGAAGTTTGGTGATTTTGTACAGTTGTTTTATATCTGACGTCACACCATGGCCACTACTTTGGGCCTAGCCTAGCTGGTCGCGCTAGGGAAAAAAGGGAGGGGGGGAGGCTTCATACTCTCTGCTGATTTTGACAATCTCTTAGACCACACACCACACATGGCATAGTGCGTATATTATATACTTATCACAAGCCCAGTGCATGTTGATGTTTCACACTATGGTGTGATGTCAGTTACAAGCAGAGAATGAAAGCGTGGAGCGTGTGAATAGTGACAATATGGCTTGTGTTGTTGCTCTAATGTAAAAAAAAAATAAAGGTAATTCTGCAGGAGTTTTAGGGGCAGCCATCTTTGTTACTATTTTGTTATTGTTTATGTTCCAAAGAAATCCCAAGATGGTGTCTTAAAGTGGCTAATCCATTTAGGGTCTTAAAAATCATGTTAACCCCAGACCCTATCTTGTTCTTCCATTTGGTCAGTTTTACAGTAGTCTACTTTGACCCCGATAACATTACTTTCTCTCAATGAAAAAGGGAGCTGTACGTGTCGGAAGTGTAACAAAATGGTGCATGCGCAATATTTATGAGGAAGTTGGGTAGTAAACATTCAAATAAAAAAGATTTAATAATAATACAGTGAGGTGACCAATATGCAAGACAAAACCCGGGTGGCTGACAAGAATCCTTTACTCTAATTATACAATTAGAGTCTAGCTCTCTCACGTTGAACGTCTCGGTTGCTATTTATTTTTTGTGGTCGACCAACAATTGTTATTCTACTATTCTGATCTACAAAACTAGATTTGCTTATTGATTTAATCTTCATTTTAAAATTATAAATATTTATTCTTATTTTCTTGGTACTTTTTATCAATAGAAAAAAACTATGTTGCTCTAACTTAATAACATGCTAGCAGTTCGCTATAGAGCTAACAAAAACCCTAATAATAAAATTCAGAATCAAGGCACAACATATATATTTACATGTTTCCTTACTAAACTATACCAGAGATACTATTAAGTAATTCCCATTACTTTATTACTTTGTATAAAAATATGTAGCCCTTTTTGTGAAGCGCAATTTTACAGTTAGAAATTCCGCACAAGGGAGCTGACTGTTTTTGGTTTGTTAACAATAGATAGAGGTTTAAAACTCCAAGTTTAGTGGGACACCTCTTGGTGCACCTGTGACACATTTTTTTTATGACCACATCTAAGTAATACTAAAAGAAATAAATAAAAAGATAATGGGATAAGACTATGTTGTTAAGCCATTTCAACCACATTGTCTGATCAATACTCCTTGGTTTTTAATAGAATAAATCTAACCCAGCTGTTCCATGTTACATCACAAGATGCCTTTTTGTGTACTATTTCTAGTTTTCAAATTACACTAGATGCACCTTTCAAGCTCAAAATATGACTATGAGACTTTTTAGTGAACCAACACCTTTTGGTCACCATTACAGGAAAAACACTAATATAAATATGTGTGCATTATTCATTGTTTCAGAACTTAGCTTTCCATTTGTATATTTACAATATCAATGAGGAAACATATAAGGCTGTGCTAGAAATAGAAATAACACCACAACAAAGGGCACTTTAAAATAATTACATCCCAGTTTTAAATCAGAACTTAAAATATTTGCAGTTTTAAGTTTTAAAAAAAAAATTGTTCCTTGAACATTTTTCTCTTTAATTGTTGGCCCACTCAAAAAAAAAGTTAAATCCTCTCTGCCCTCATAGTTCAATACCTTCTATTATTTTTCCTTTTTTATTTGTGTCTCTAATTCACACAAATTTCCTTCCTATAATTTTTTTGTGTACATTTTTTGTCTAACTTATGCTTTTGAAAACAATTATAACATAAATTTCCATTTAGTATTAAAGGAATACTTTTAGCTTAAGTTCTTTGCATACACTGTTTTAACAATCATTCACTAATTGTGTTGTCATTGGCAGTTAGCACACTTGTCCTCATATCCTGATGAATTTTTTTTTTTTTTGTTGCAGACCAGTTTAAAACATCATATATCAATGTCAGACTACAGAGGTAGAGGTGGCAGAGGGAGAAGCCCAAGAGGTCGTGGTGGACCCAGGGGCAGAGGTGGTTACTCAGATTTTCGAGGGAGAGGTGGCTACAGAGGACGTGGTGATGGATTTTCAAGAGGAAGAGGTGGTCCACCGAGGTAATTGTTGATGTTTTTTTTACTGCATGTTTGGTATTTTACTAGTTTGTTTTCAGTAACAAGATCTGACTAGTAATTTATAAAGAACAAAATATTAATGATATACATATTTTATTTCAGACACATGAATCGTGATGATGACTCTCCACCCAGAAAATTAGCCATGATGTCAAGATTTGATTCAGACAGAGGTCCTCCCATGAGTAAAGGTAATGAAAAAAACTTATTTTTACATTTATTTCATGTTTTAAGAAATATATGTGGGTAAAATATATTTAAAGATCTTACCAAATTAGCTGTAATGTTTGTTAATTAATGTCATCATCTATTTATAATTTTGTATCTAATTTTAAACATTTTTGTAAGATTTTGATTAACATTTATTTAAAACTATATACAATTTAAGCTGAAAAGGCCATTTTATAATGTGAATAATAATTCAATAAAGTACATAATTTCTGTGTCAATAAAAACAGAAATTTGGTAGACTAGGTATTTGTAACTATTAAACGAAGTCATGTCAATAGTTCTGTTGGTGTGTACATATTCTTTCTCAAATGTGAAGGAAAACACAGTTAGTAGAGCTGAGTGACCTGACCCTACTTTTATTGTATTCTATTTTACCATTTCACCATGCATTTTATAGACATATTGAATTTTATTTTAATAGGTCGAAGAGGTGACAGATTTGACGATGACTTTGACAGAGCTCCACCCTCTAGATCAAGAGATCTGTACTCGTCTCCACCTCGTGAATCTAGTAGACTTTTGGATAGGTAATTATTTTTTTATCTTCTGTTGGAGAGTTATTTTGAAACTGAATTGTTTTTTTTTTTTTTATTATATCATAAAATTTAAATTTTTGTCTTGTGTAGATTGAGTCCACCAAGAAGCAGCCTACGAGATAGAGACTTTGGTCTAAATGCAAGAGAATTCATAATTTCCCCCCGTTTAAGCTTATCAGGAGACTCTGGGTTAGTCCATTTTATTTTTAAACTTTTAAAAATGTATTTTTAATTACAATATTTCACCCAAAAGAAAAGGAGTGCTAATCCCTTGAGGCTCAAATGAGTCTTCTCTATCCACCTCCTCACCCCTAACTCTAAACCATGTTAACATGGATGGGCATCGTCAACACTACTAGATGTAGTACTAGTGTAGACCTAGATCTAAAACCTTCCTCAATACTGCCCTGATTATTATTAGGGCTTTCAGAGTAAATGATATCAGAGTCAATGACTTTGCTTTCATCAATTTCACCATCTGACATGTTGAAATTTTCCACCATCACTAGCTAACTTAAAAAAAAATAAATTAAAATAAATTATCTTTAAAAAAACAACAACGAAGGAAGCCGCCATTACAGGTTACAAATGTTTAAAAATAGTAAGAATTAATCTGATTGGATGTTACAAACACTGGCTAACCAATCTTGTTGTTGGAACTATTGTGACCGATAGATCGGCCTTTCATCTTTTTTGAACCAAACCTATCAAATCTCGCATCATCTCCTAAAGGTTAATGACCTTGTCGCTGTTCATGGTTATAATTTCTCACATTTTGTTAGTTTGCAGTTCATAAATTGTTCAAACTTGAATAATTAAAAATATGTTCTTCTTTCTGATAAGGGAAAAGTAGTGATATTTCAAAAATTATAGTTTGACATGAATTAAAGGCATTACATTTTTAGTGTGTTTTCTGCTGGAGTAAAAACTAATCAGTCTATTAAGAGGCTGGAAGAGCTGCTATAAGTTTTGTGTGGTGCGTGTGTCACATGTAATCCTAAAAGAGCTGAGTTCCCCTTTTAGATCACAACCACCAAGTATTACAGATGCTGTATACAATAGGTGTTGCCATTACTTTGCCCATCTCATTACTTACATGACAAAGAATCATGCAATGTTCATACTTGCCTATTTAGACTGAGGACAAGTAGGACATTGTACATTGGATATGAGTGCTTGCAGAACATCATGCTTAAAAACTAATGATGTCCTTTTTTTTGTATAAACACAGATCTTTTAGAGAATCATATAGTACAAGTTTGAGAGAAGACAGACGAGATAACATTGGTCGGTCCAGAGATTTTGTTTCACCTCGCTCAAGTGGTGACTACATTGTTGAAAAGAGTAGTCGAGATTATCGTGACTCTTCGCGTGATTATGGATCCAGAGATTACCCATCATCACGATCTGCAGAATTTAGAGAACCACTGCGCAGGGATTTGTCCCCAAGAGACAGGTAAAATGTTGCAACTTTTTGTCACTATTAGGCATGTAATTATATATTTGTGTGGACATATGTTTTGTATTTAGTTTGAGTCAAAGACTTGCTGAGTGCAGGCATTTAATTAAATATTTACATTCCATTGTATGTATAGACTGCAGGTCATTATGAAGAGTTATATGGTAGCTTTTTGTCTTTCTAGATCTGATATTTATTATTGGGTGTTTCCAAATATTTTTTTTATTAATGTTTAGAGGGGGAGGAGAAAGGAAATAAAGCTACTTATTCAAAATATTTTAAATTTTCTTGGTAAATATCTACTTAGGCATCTGAGCAAGTCTTCCACTGTTGCTGTTGATAATGCATATTTGTTTTGTATAAAAGTATTTATATTTTAGTTTGATTTTTAAAAGATATATATTCTTAAACATTAACAATATTTGAAAAAAAAGCTTATATTATTATATAATAATTTTTCTAAAAAAAAATGCTATCTAGTTTATTTTTTAAATAATTTATGAACCTTTAGTTCCTTTATTTTTCGTTATCAAATAAAGTTTGGCACTTATGCCTGATTTTAATAATTTATTAAGATTTCAATCACAGTATCTTGAAAATTAATTTAAAAAATACAAGGTCCTTATTTAAAAATTAAAACAAATTTTTCTCTATGGGTTTTATTTTCTTCCCTTCTATTTATGTTATCAACTTGTGCTCTAGAATATTTTGTAAGCATTGCTTCTCTTTTGTTTGAGAATGTGTGTGTTTAAAAAAAAACCCAGACCACTACTACTTTTAAACCACCTCAAATTGATGTTGAAATGAAAACGTTTTACAAAACTGTAAAATTGTAATGTTACTTAGTCCACAACATTGGAGTAGTTGAGATTAGTTGTGAGGAGGGAACATAAATAAACTTTGGCAGTAATTAACAACAGTAAATTTGTTAGCTGATTTTATGATAAAACAGAATATTTTGTTTGTTTGTTTTACATAATTCGGATGTTCCTTCAGAGTTGAAGATAGTTTACTTCCTAGTCCAAACCTCCCGCAGGACGACAGGGGTTGGGAGCGGGCAGGGTTTGAATCCTCGACCGTCGATAAATCCGAACGGCAGTCCAGCGCGCAAACCGCACGACCAGGCAGCCATCCATTCTAGTCAGTGGGTTGAAAAGCAAAGAAATAGTGCTATAGAAAATATTAGCATCAAAATTAAACAATTGAACACTCTTGTTTTTGTACACCTCTACCCAATCTTTTTATCGTAACTTTCAATTGGCCTTAACTTTATACAAGTCATGTAAGTTTCTGACATTTATTTACAATTATAATTTTTTTTTACTTAAAATTGGCTTTTAATTACATTGTTACATCAGTCTACATGATAATTTATATTGTCTGCATAGATAATAAATGATGGTCCACATTTTCATAAAAAAGTATATTTATGCTCATAAAAAGTACATATATTTAATACTAACACAAGTTTTCAAAAAACCTTTTGACAAATAGTTTCAACTGTATTTGAGCTCAGCTTTTGTTAACACTATTAACTTGTTTCAATCTGTAGCATGTTTAAGTGTATTCTTTGTGTACAACTGTGTACATCTCTTTTTCTTTTTAATTAATCCCCCTGCTAGCCAGGTTACCACCAATCTTTAGTGCTAGAGTGTAGATTTTGTTTGATTTCCAGGTCAGCACAACACAGCTATGATAATGACCGCAGCTATAGTCCAGAACGCGAGTTTTCTTCCAGGGGTGGGCGAGGTGGCCACGTCAGTAGGCACAGTAATAACTCGATAGACAGAGACAGAGATCACCATCATAGTGGCGGTGACAGGTAATTTTGGACTCTGTACTTCCACAGAATCTGCTCTTAATTCTATTCTCATGAAATGGTTTAAGTTAATTAGGCATTGTTACTTAAGCCTTTACAGGATTTATTGTAATGATTGTAAAACATAACAGAATAAAATTATATGTAATGACAAGATAGAAAGACGCATAGAAGTTTTTGGGTTTTTCTGCAGTGACATGACGAGCAATTAAAAAGTAAGAACAGAAATAGAAGAGTTACGGACAAGAACGAAGGATAGCCACGATAGCAACGAAAAGGACTGTGCTAAATCCCTTCAACTGACAAAATACTTGAAATAGATCTGTATTCAGATGTTAAATCTACATAAATAGTAAATCCAGATAAAAATACACAATATGGCTGACACAGCCAGACACTGGTAACGGTTTCGAACTTTCTCTAGATCCAACGAATGAAACTAAAATCCAGCTGCAGTCTAGATAATTAGCATAAATGTAAACTAGATCCAGTAGACATACGAATAAACAAATGTTAGTCCAGTAATCCTCCGATAGTGTACTTATCCAAATGTAGATAGATCCAGATCTCTAGTAAAATACGAAGATGATACCCTGGCTTGTAATCAATGGGGTCGCCACTTCTGTTGATGGTCTATGTGTTGATAAATGTAGATGTTGGTGTTGCTCGTGAGTTCGTAGTAGACACAATCAACAGAACAGTTAATAGATAAACTGAATAATTACTGCTGATAACTTCAAACACTTTAATGGATAATAAAGGGCACAGTCCTTGTTGTCACTATAATGGCCGTCCTTCGTTCTTGTCCGTTACTCTTCTACTTCTGTTCTTACTTTTTAATTGCTCGTCACGGAAAAACCCAATTAAACCCAAAAACTTCAATGCGTCTTTCTATCATGTCATAACAATATGCTCTAAAATCCTTACTTATTATCAATGTACAACTAAAATGTTTCATATTTACTGAGGTATCCACAGGATAGTGTTGTAGCATAGTGGTTGTTTTTTATTTTAATTATTTGCTTGATGTGTTTTAAGATTAGATTGTTGTTCTTGTAAATATTATTTTACTGCCCCTAATATACTACCTCAAATACTATAAGACTGCTTGTCCCATGGTCTATGCTTGTTGTCCAGAATACTTGTATTCTAAGCTATATCTATATTTTTTAGAAGAAACAAATGAGACTTGAATCTTTTAATATTGATGCCTTAGCACAATTATGTGTATTGTTGAAGAGGATTAAAGAATTAAATCTTTTAATATTGATGCCTTAGCACTATTATGTGTATTGTTGAAGAGGATTAAAGAATTAAATCTTTTAATATTGATGCCTTAGCACTATTATGTGTATTGTTGAAGAGGATTAAAGAATTAAATCTTTTAATATTGATGCCTTAGCAGTATTATGTGTATTGTTGAAGAGGATTAAAGAATTAAATCTTTTAATATTGATGCCTTAGCACTATTATGTGTATTGGTGTTGAAGAGGATTAAAGTACTGTCAAATTCAGTCATAAACTAATGGTCAAGAAGTTAATAAGAATCCCAACTACTCCACAAGACATTGGTTATATTGCTTAATCCTATGCATCCAAAAGTTGTCTTTTATCAAACCTCATGAATGATTGCTTGTTTGGATTTTCATTTGATATTCCAAACATAAAACAAAGAAAGGTGTTTTTATCAAAGTTTTTTAATTGTGGCTCATATAATAACGTATGTTTTTCTTGCTCTGGGAACAGAGATTATGGATCCAGTAGATTCTCCAGATTAGATGACAGAATCTCTAGTAGACCACCAAGAGAGTTTAGAGGTAAATATAAAGCTCTATCTTTGTTAAGCTTCTGTTATATATAAGCATTTCTTACCCAGTAATACATTTCTTTGAAATTGCTTTTGTTTGAAGGTCGTGGAAGAGGTATTCGGGGTGGTCGTGATGAACGTGGTGGTTATATGGGTAAGTACCTTTGGTAAAATAGTAAGTGCTGTAGACTTCAAAGTGCTCATCAATTTTATACAAAGATTTTACCATATAGATTTTAAAAAATGTGTTTTCATTAGCCAAATTTAAGAATAATTTTGAACTTCAATAAGAAAATTCTACTTTTGTACCCAGGAAAAGTAGATTATGATATACACACTTTTTTTTAAAAAACAATGATAGAGAATGTGAAATTGTGATTATATTTGATATTTACAAAGCCACACATGGAAAAGCCATAAAACATAGATGCAATTGCTTATTTGAGTAGCTATTTAGCCCTAAACTGATTTTAGTACAATTTCAAAATGCCATCTATGTTTATCCTTTTAGTACATCTTTTTTTTTAAACATTTTCTCTCTGAAACACAGTTCCTATTTGTCAATGCTTTTAAACTTATTTGTTTTGATTCTTTCCTTCCAAAAATTTTGTTAATTGCGTAAAATACAATCATGAATAGTTTCCTTTGTTTTACAGAGCACAATGTGTTTAAATCTGTTAACTTAAATGTTTTCTCTTTTTTTTTCTAGTATGATTTTTCCGATGGTAGTAGCATTGAACAATTAGCCCAAGATTTCCATTAATAATTTTTGTTAATAATTTGTGAAAATATGGATAAATATCATATAAAAAATTTTTTTATTTAGATCATAAAATATTTTTAGATAAATGTTCATAATCCAAAATTCAATTTTTTTTTTATGTTTTATAAAACTTAATATGTATTTTATTAAAAGGGCATGCATTTTCCTTTTATTCTATATCCAAAATATAACATTTTCTGATAACAAATAGAAATGTTATTGAAGTATAATTATGACATAGTATCGTGCTGTAAATATGCTAAATGAATAATTCCATCAGAATGTGGAAAAGAATTTAGGATAGAAAAGAGTTAATATTGAGATAACAATTCTTTAACTATGTCATTGAATTATTTTAACTATGATTTTGTTGATTACTACCAGAAAAAAAAAAGTTGATTTTGTAAACATATTGGATTAAGCGATAGTTATTTGTATTTAAAATTTTGCCACACTGCAAGTGATGCTTGAAGGAGCCTCACAAATGATGATTTGATGAACCCTATGGAACTAAAGTATTACCGCTGGTTGAGAGTTAAAAAACAACAACATGATATGCTAAACTTGGTGTATTAAAAGTGAAAGTCAGTCAGTTCTGTTTGCATTCTGTACTTAAGGAATACCCTTGGATTGTGAATGGAATAATAAACACCAACTTTATTTATCCCTGTGATTTAGAAATGGAACAATCAAAAAGTGATTATCTAAAGGATTACCTCTCTCAACAGAGGCTTGTACTCTAATACAATATCTCACAATAGGAGTCTATGGATAAAATACTCCTTCAGATCAAAGAATCTGAAAGGTTAAATTAACATAATGAACAAAAAAATGTGACAGTTTAGTCATATTAATTCTGAAATCCAAAGATTTGTCAAATATTTGGTGATTAATGTCAAAGCACATAGATAAAAAGCCCTAATATTTCTTTTAATGAATGTTTTAAACTAAATATCCAATAATGCCATAATTTATTTCACCAATACAATGCACAGGTTCTAGAGGCAGAGGAGGACCCCCACGAGGCAGGGGGAGAGCTGGTTTCTCCGGGGGCAGAGGGGGTAGACGATCCCCATCTAGCAGAGATGGCCCACTTGGAAAAAGACAACGCATGGAAGGCGGAGACAGCTATAGCAGGCGATAAACATGGGGGAAAGATTTTTTCAATTTGAATATATAGATCAATGAAACTTGACCAAGCACCTAGAGGAAAAAACTAAATGTTGTACACAAAACCTTTTTGAAATCAGTTTGTGACTCAGTGGATGGAATAAGCAACTCTGTTCTGTGTAATCTAGCAAGAATGGATGTCTCTGTATGAAAATATAGTGTGGACAGGAAAGAAGATACGTTGCGTCAAAGTATACTGAACCTGACTCTTAGTGTTGCTGCTAGTGTGGCATCTCAAACTATTGCAAACATGGATTGAAGCTTTTGCAAATTATATGATGGCCATTAGCTGGATTCTAAAGAAGTCAGAGGAAGCATTCTCTTTATTTTTTACCTTACATTTGTTCATTTCAATGTTTCTATTAGAGAGTAGTACTGTAAACCTTTCATTTTGATGTTCATGTGCTCATTAACAATTTTAAAGTAATAAATTTTTTAAGAAGAATTTTTCATTGTGTATCTTTATATGTTTATGCCAGTAAAGCAATCAAATGAGGAGTATGATCTGTCAAATTAATTATTGCAACTTGTAAGAAGGAACAAAACGTGCATGCCAACTTCTGCCATCCAAAAACTGCTGTGTTTGCCAGGAGAGAAAAAAAAATTAACTTAAAATAGAAATTGCAACGAAATGGAGAGAACAAAGTTATTTCATTTAAAATTAAAACATTTTTAAAAATGTAAAATATAAATTCTTACTTGAGCTATATGTTCAAATTTCTAAAGAATTTTGAACATAGAATATTTTAGGGATTTGTTATACACATACAAGCATCTGGACTCTGGAAAATGATGCTCTAAGAATAATATCAAAGTGTATAACAGTTATTATCTGTGTGATAATTATTTTCATTATGCACAAATTATCACTATTTCTTTTTAAAAAATCTATTCACACAAAGTCTTTTAAATTGATAACCAAGATTGGATCGGTAAGGATGGGGTCTAATAATCTAATGTGTTTGTCGCTATTACATTGAGTAAAGCTATATACATGTATCCTTCAAAGTGTATTCATATACATATCTAATGCAAGCCAACAGACTACAGAGCAGTGATTTATACATCCAAAGAAGTTGGTTATTTATTTTAAATAAAAGCATATCAGAGGTTTGTTGTCAGGAGCGTGATCTGCAGACACCATAAAATGAAATCATCTCTTCTGAGGTAGGTTTTAAATCTGTTTTGTAGCTTTGAGTCTTGATTTTATATGCAAGACTTCACAAAAGATGAGCATCTTTATATATAGATTGTATATGTTGACTGGTGGACAGTAGTGATCTTGTGAATATATTTAAGTTCATGCTAAAAGCTGGACCATATGGATCTGACCTGTGCAAATGAAGGAATCATCATGACTTGATAATTCAAAGCTAAGGAATAGCACATTGATGATTTAGAGCTTACTGATGACTATATTATATATAAATGGGTCAGCACCCCCCCCCAAAAGGTCTATATTTTGAGTGATAATAATGCACAAAGTAGTGACAGATGGACAGCATTGATCTCATGAATATATTGAAGATTGATGCTAAAAGCTGAACTTACGGATCTGTGCAAAGAATCATCTACATCATGACTTGATTGTTCAATGCCATGGAATATATTTTATCACTTATTGATGGGTTAGAATTATCTGGTGAATATATTACATATAACAGCCTCTGCAAAGGTCTATATTTGAGTACCGTATAGTGCAAGTACTAATAATTAATAGAGAACTTTTGAATGAAGAGATAAACCTTGATTTGTAGCTCAAAACATTTTTGGATGATAACTGACAGCACTAATTATAAAATGTTTTCATTGAATTTAGGATATGGAGAACATTTTTGACTGACATTGCCTAGGAGTCAGTGATAGAAACCAGTGACATGTATACATCTGGATATTGTCGTGTTATTATAAAATGTATTTGGTTGTTGCTTGTAGAATTGAACTAAGCAGATACTGTAAGCTATATTATTTATTTTGTTGGAACTTTTGAGCCAGGAAAAAAATAGAAACTACAAAATCTGTTTGAGGTTCACATAACAAGAAAATATGGTTGGCTGTCAATTCCAAACAGGAGAATTTGTAGATGAGACTTGATTTCTCATTTGGAAATAAAAGGATGGCTTTTCTTGTACTTGGATGTAACTCAAGGTGTAGACACTGGAGCACAGAAACTTTCAATCCATTCAATGAGGACTGAGAAATTGGGAATTATTTTCAATAGACTTTAAACCAAGTACTGTGGTTTTGTTGTTGGACACTTTATCTATACAAGGATTACAATTAAAATTAAATTAGATCAAATCAACTGTTACGAAATACATTTCCTCAACAAATTATTACATAATATGGTAGCTATTGGAAATTTTAGAAACTTATTGTTTACACATTCTAGCGTAAAATCACATTTTCTTTTGGTTATTTAATGTCGAGAGAAAGAAATTATTTGTATTGTACATTTCATTTGGCAGAGGGAGAACAAGACAATTTCATTCATGAAAGTGATGAAGCTGTTGTCAATGAGAAGATTCGTTTACTGCTAGCAGGTTAGTTAAGTGAATGTTTGATCTTGTTTATTGCACTGAGTAAGTCTTGTAGTGAAGCACCAAAACGTCTACATTTTTATTATACTTTTAAGCCATGGTGGGTCTGTGATATTTGTTTTTTTTTCTTCTATTATCTCTGAGCTCTTTGAAGTGCATGTTATTACTAGTTTTTCATTTTTCTTATTGTTTGTATTGAAAGCAACTATTTGTCAACATAAAGCCTAGTTTTCCCAGTTTATTTCTTAAGTCAGTCAGATACTTTAATGTTAATATGTTGAATTGTCTGGAAACTGGAGATTTTATCTCATATTACTAGGGTTACCAGACACCTCTTTGACTTTTGATGCCCCCACCCCTAAAGATAAAAAGTCTTTATTTTTGGTCCCCTTTGCCAGCTAGGGGTTCTAGGAGAGACTGTAAAGTGTGAGTGGGGATGGAGTTTCTTTTATTAGAAACATTAAAGGTTTTCTATGACCAGCCTAAACTATATGTTCATGAAGGAAGTGTGTTTAAAAAAAAAAAAGGATTTTTCTGTCCTGCTAATGATTTCAAGTTGCAGCACTGGTCAAACAATAGAACCTCTGTTAACATCAATGCTCTATTCCTTAAAGTATTGTATACATAACATTACATCATTCATTCATGAGTTAGTTATTAAGATATGAAGGATTCAATTGAAATACCTGAAAAGTAAACATCATTGTGAAATCCAGACATTTTCACACTTTAGACTAATACTGCCAGATGAAGGACATAGATCAAACAGATGTCCTACTTCTGCAAGACATCTGGTAACTCTACATATTACTGGTATATCCTGATTAATGATACCTCCAACAGGAGATTTTTTAGATCTTATACAATGCTTGAGTGTCTTTGGTCTGTAATAAGTTTCATCTAAGCATGTTACAAGTAGCATGTTACAAGTAGGCTAGTCTATACCACCACTATAGTGCATTTCAGACATGTTTAGTGCACAGTACTATTCCAGACTTTTAATATAACATTGTGTACTGGTTGCTCCTAATTTCACTTTTTTTGACAGTCTCTGTTCAGATTTTTGAACACTAAACACTTGTAATTCAACTTCTCATAGATTTGGATCTATTTGTGAAATACAACTTATTCTTAAGATATCTTGTGTTCTTATCCTAGCAATATCAATAAACCTAAAGTTGTTTTTTTTTGGTTAGAGCTTTTTTTTAATTTTTGTTTTAATAAAACCCTGAAGGAAAGCTCTTGTAAAATATTGAGAATAAAAACATGTCATCATAGTATTTCCTTTTTAAAAAACAAAACATTGATCTCCTTTAGTTAGTTCAATTTATTAGACCTTCACCTTCAACTTGTAGGTTCTGACAGTTTGAAGGAAATGTGAAGAGAAAAAAAAAGGGGGGGGGGGAGGTAAAGTACAACATATATTATCTAAATTCTCATCTGTGTCAGTGGGTAAATATTTTGTTTCTATGTTGACAGAAGAAGCACTAAAACTTAAGGCAGTTTATCTCATGATCAATCACAAGAAGACTACAATATTCACTGATGTGAGAGAAGGCACGACCGTGAACCAAGTGAAAAAAATCCTAGAAGGCATTTTAAAAGTTGACCCTCAGCACATGAAGTTGTATCTCAATGATACCTTGATGGCTGGAGGAGAGCTGGCAGTCTCCCTGTATGGCTTGACACCATCTACAGCCAACTGTCTCTCACCTGCAGTGCTTCATCTGGTTCTTAATTCTGAAGAATAAATGATAGCTAGTACTAATGTCAAACAATAATTAGGTTATAGTTTTATGTAAATAGATATCATTATTTGTGAAATGTACTTGTTTTTTTAGATTTTAGTTTTCAAGACATTTCATTTAGAAATGTTTAAATCTTATGACTGAACAATGCAACTGTAATAGTATTTTGCTGCTCAATCTTCACCCTCATTGTTATTTTAATAAAAATTTGTTACTCCATGTGATTATATTTTGTCCACATGCCAGACAATCGCTTCCCAAACGACTTCTGTACAGAGAGCTGTGTGTGCAGGAAATCGCTATAAAGATACCCTTAAAAACTTCTTCATGGAGTGTGATATTGAAATATGACCAATCCTACCCATGCCACATATATGACCTGCATTTCAAAGTGAGGATTGGACTTTACAGTCATCTCTATGCTCATAGGAAATGAGAAATATGCTCATCTTTGACCACGAAGGAGGAGCTATATATATTATGGTAGCAAAATATTACATATAAGCAAATATGTATGTGTAAAATATGTATGTGTAAATTGCTCAATATTAATGTCTTTGTATTATTATGATATTACCTAACTCTTTTTACTATTTCTTTGCACAATTTTACATTTAAATTTTTTTGTAAATATTTTGTTACAATTATTATTAAAAACTAAACCTACTATTGATGTATTAGGATAGAACCATGTTTATTTCATTTGGACATGGTGGCTGAGTGGTAAAGTGCTTGGTTTCCGAACCGTTTGAATCTGAGTGAAAACATGGGATTTTGAATTTATGGATTTTTAGGACATTTGAGTCCACTCAACTCTAATGATTACCTGACATTAGTTGGTAAAAGTAAAGGCTGGTGGTCATTGTGCTGGCCATTTGACGCCCTTGTAAACCGTCGGCCATAGATACAGATGATCTTTATATCATCTTTCCTAGATAGCTAGGTCTGAAAGGGAAACTTTGCTTTTTACTCAATGTATATTTCACACTGTCACAGTAAAGTGGTAGGCTATTAGCTTCACAGATATCAAATACTGTGTATATCGATATAAAATACATGAATAATAAAATAATGATATCAATGAAAGGAGATCTGCTCTAAACTTTCATTGTTCAATTCTAACATTTACTTGTGACAGTGGTTCTCAAACTTGGGTCCGCAAGGTGACCCTCAGGTTCGAAAAAAGTTGAAAATTGTATACAATTAAAATAATTTCTTCTCTAAAAGCCAGTTTATCCGATTGGATGATTTGAATAATAATCAACTCACCTCTCACTACTGTTTAATATGTCTATTACCTAAACCAAACATTTGTAGACATTCTTCATTTGGATATTCTTGACTGGGTGTTGAGCCCTTTTGCACGCAGACAGTCAGATCCCAATTACAGATGAATCCATTCTAATAGAGAAGCAGGTTATTGAAATATCCAAAACTGAGGAACTTAAAACACAAATTCTGATTTCAAAAACAAGATTCCAATTTTTTATCTTGCATTATAGGTTATTGTACAGAAAATGTTGACTGCTTTCCCATCTTCTTATGTGGTGGAACATGGATTCAGTGCTCAAAAAATTTAAGATACTGATTAGAAACTTGTGCTCATAGCAACATCACTTACAAACATTGAGCCAGACATAAATGCCCTGATAAAAATCTCATCCCATTTATCCCAAGTCATTAAACAAAAGTTGTAATTTTATTAAACACTCCTTCAACAAAATGTTTGATTTTTACATTTGTAATTTATTTACTATGCATTTAAGTACCTTTTTCACTTAGGGGTCTGTGGGCAAATTTTGACTAAACAACTGGTTCCTCAGATCAAAAACACACATTCAGCTTAGAATTAACAAAAAAAAATGTTCTCACATGGTGGCTATTAAGTTTCTGTGATATTCATGTACATTTCTTTTACAACTTTCACATTAGATATGTTACTGATTTTTTTGTTTGCTACCAATTTCTTTTGCATGTAAATTAGGTAAAGTATGTATATGCTATGACTCCAATTTAAAATAACTTACATATGGTACAATCTATTTCATTTTGAATTATATGGACTATATGGATTATATTGAAAAATTATAATGTCACTTCTAAATGAAATAGCTGTTACTGTAATTCAAAATGTAATTTATGCAAGAACATCCTTATGAGTGGTGATATTTTATGTAAATATATTGTTGAAAATATAACCTAGTAGTTGATTCATAACTACAAACTGCAGTGGTATGTTGTTCTGTTACTTCACCAAGCTGAGATGTTAAAAGACTGTCTTTCACTTTGTTTTCTTTGATTATAATATTGAGATTTATATATCTACTAGTATTTTACACCCTTACTTTTATAGGGTGCTTTTATTTGGATATGTTGTTTTTCTTTTACAAACTTAGACTTCTTATATTTGTATGCAATGTGCAGCAATAATAAAATACATAATTGTAGAGCTTTTCTTTTTCTTAAGTCTGGGATGTATGAATGAGTGGTGCTTGGCTGCCTATCAAAGGAGCTGGAGCTCAAATTCTGATTCCAGCACAGTTATCTCAGTGCCTATTTCTCCTCAACAGGTCCCCCAAAAAAGTTTGGAGCCTACTGAGCATGCTACTGAAAGGCTCTATACAAAATCATTTAGTTTTAATAATAATAATAATCTTTATTATCCGTAAGGAAATTTGTCTTACAATTTGTGCATTACACCAAACAAAAAACATTATAACTATAAGAAACCAAAGTGTACATTCACACCAGACTCACTCATAATTTACATGTGACAAAGTTTATACCAGATTGTTCTTATTTAATGATTTGATTGCCAGGGGAACAAAAGAGTGTTTGTGTCTGTTTGTCTTTGCTATCGGTGTCTTGTATCTCTTTTGTGATGGTAAAATCACAAAATCCTGACACAAAGGGTGATTCTTTATTTCGAGGATCTTGTTAGTTTTTTTATAGATGTTTGTCTCAAACAACTGCCCAAATGGGGTTTGTTTTTTGCCAATGATTTTGCCAGCAGCATTTAGGATTCTATAAAGTTTATTTTTAATGCTCAGATTGCCATACCAGGCAGTGATATTGAAACTTAAAATATTGCAGATGTGATGTGATAAAACATAGCCAAGGCCTTTTCGCTAAAATTAAACAGGGACAGTTTTCTTAGTAATCTTTGCTGCCCTTTTTTGCTGATATAATCAGTATTTGCAGTAAAATTTAGTTTATTGTCTAGGATAGTACCAAGGTATTTAAAGGTTTGCACAATTTCAATAGTCTCTCCAGCTACAGAAACAACATCATTTTCCTTCTTGTCCCTACGAAAATCGATTATCATTTCTTTTCTTTTTTTTTTACATTTAATAATAAAAAATGATTTTTACAGTATTTTTCAATGTGTTCTATTTCTTTGAAATACTCATTTACGTCTGAGCTCTCTGGGAGCAGGGCAAGAAGAGCCGCATCATCAGCGAATTTTGTGAAGGAGCAACAAGAACTATCGGATTGAAAATAATTGGTGTACAAAATGAACCACAATGGCGATGTCACAGCCCCTTGGGGCGCCCCTGTGTTAACTATGCGTTCATTAGATATAACATTTTTTACCCTAACCCTCTGAGCTCTCTGGGTCAAAAATTCATTAGCCCATAGTATTATGTATGGACTAATCTGCAACGCTTTCATCTTTTCAATGAGTAAATGAAGTTGTATAGTGTTAAAAGCTGATGAGAAATCAATAAAGAACAATCTTACATAAGTGTTCGGTAATTCCAGATGTTTGTAGACACAGTTTAAAATATTTAGGATGGCATCGTCTACACCTTTACCCTTTTGGTAAGCAAATTGTAAAGGGTCTAACTTATTACAAAGATTATTCAGAAGAAACATTTTAACCAATTTTTCTTAACATTTAGACACAATGGAAGTAAGTGAAACAGGTCTATAGTCATTCATTTCCTTCGGTTTGGAAACCTTTGGCACAGGTACAATTATAGATGACTTCCACACAGGTGGTATCTCATGGTTTAGTAATGAAGTAGAAAAAATATCTTGGAAAGGTGCAGCTAGTTGTTCAGCACATTCTTTTAAGATTCGCCCTTTTATTCCATCAGGCCCACCAGCTTTCATTGGGTTGACGTTTTTGAAAATGTTACAAACTTGCTCTTTAGTAATCGCTAATTCTAAACAGTTGTTAACATTGACATCCTCAAGGGCTTTGAGTCTTAGATAATTAAAATCTTTAGTGACGAAGCGACAATAGAAATTATTTAACTCGTTGGCTAATGTTTTTTCGTCTCTTGTAGCAAGATTATTTTTAATTCTGACTTGTGCTCCTGCCATTTTGTTCATGATGCCCCACGCCTGTCTCATGTCACTTGTATTAATTGAGTCTTCCAGCTTGGTGCGGTTGTTTCTCCTCCCTTCCTCAAGAACGACGTTGAGATTACGTTGAGCAATTTTCCTTGTCTGTCCATCGCCACTCATAAATGCTCTTTTCTTTTTGATTATTTCCCGTTTTATTTTTGCAGTGACCCATGGTTTATTGTTGGGGTATATCTTGATACTCTTAGTACTGACACACATGTTTTCACAGAATTTGATGTAATTTGTCACTGCGTCGACCCATTCTTCCAGATTTGAAGTGGTCTCTTTAAACAAATTCCAGTCAGTGCAGTCTAGACATCCCTGTAGTTTGAGAATATTGTCTTGAGTTCATTCTTGTACGTTTTTTTGAATGATTTTTCCTTCTTTAAGTTTCGTACGGTAAGTAGGCAGCAGTTGTATTGTTTTGTGGTCCGATGATCCTAGTGGTGGCTTTTCACGAGATGTGAATGCTCCTTTGATGTTACAATAACAGTATTATCAAGGGTGAGTATAGATTTTGGTTAAGTAGCCACTCAAAACTCACATCATGTGCCTACTGTGTAGTCCTACATGGAATATGGTGGATAAACTAATGGCAGTTGATCACACAAATAATCTTTTTTTTTTTTTTTAATTTGGTTTACCACAAGCATATCAATAGCTGTTGTTTATTACAAAGCTTGTATCAGCTCACTCTGGCCAAAAGTTTGTCCAAAATTTTTCCCACACCCAATCTCAGATCAAATTGAAAATTTTGCAAATTTAATAATAATTTTATTTATAAAGCGCTGGCCATATTATTTCTTGTTATTTGACAAAACAAGAATTAACCAATTCAGAGGTATCCAAAAAAAGTAAATGTGTATTCCCAGACCTTGAAATGTGTATTTTGAGGGCGAATGTGTATTTTCCTAAAATAATAAGAAATATATTCAGGAAAGACTGAAATCATTCAAGAACGTAACATATATGAAATGCAGCAATCCTAAAAATTAACACAGCATAAAGTTATATAAGACATTTTGTACATTTATCAAAATATTTACACTTTAAAACTTTTCTAGAATATGTTAGAATGATGAGTTCTTGTCACTTGGCAATGATTTTATGATCATAATGCCTGATTCTGGCATTCTGCAATAGAACCAAGAGAATATTTTTTTAAAGAATGGGAATTTTTGTTAGAAGTGAAATAAGACTTAAATAAGATGAAATGGTTTGCTTGGGTGGATCAGTTGCACCTAATTTTAATAAAGTAGTATTATGCATTAGCTATTTCTTTACAAGGTATGCAGACTTTGGAAAAATTAAATCCCATTTTGAAAGAGTTCAGATTTTCTTCTTTCAGACCATTCTTTGCAGAGTCCGCAATGAAAGCTTTGGCATCTACAATGACTTATGACAAAAATTTTAAAGATTTTTTCTGACATAACCCTGGCTGTTGTAAGATAGCTATTTATTCTGGTTTCTGAGGCATGAATGTTTTATAAAATAAACAGGAGGGCACAAAGAATCAAGAATTTAATGCTTTTCTTTTGCCAACACACTCAACCTTGAATGTCTCTGATTTCGTTCTTTGAATTTAGGATTTCTACATATTTGATTAGCAACAAATTGTTTTTTTTTGGCTTTTGAGGGGGAAATGTGCATTTGTAGATGATAAACCATACTCTCATATTTACATGTCCATTTGTGTACAAAATACACAAGATATGTACTTGTAGGCAACTCTGTCAATTAGTTAATTCTCTATTGGTAATTAATTATTTTGTTTGGTATCGAACAAGGGAAAGAAATTGTACTGACTGATGTGATATAAGTTGAATTAGTCCCCTTTATAGTGTAGAGTTAGGCCAGTGAAACTAATAATAGATAACTATAAAACATTTTTTTCATAAGCACTTCACTGGCACAGTGGTTAGTGTATTGGCTCGAGTTCGAATTCAAGTTATAATTTTTTTTTCATTTAAAATTGATCACAGTAACATTCACCCAGATACCATGGTCTTCCCCACCCCTTTTCTCAACAGACCCTGAGAAAGCTAAGCATGAAATTGTGCTAATTGGTAAAAATATTTCCAATTGCACAGAATTATTATTTATTGCCTACATCTATTACAAATTTAATTACATGACTGATCCAAACTATTTGATACAATTATGCTTAATATAAGCTGTTTTTTTTAAGTATTTTTTTTTTATTTTTCTTGTTTTTAATTTTATCTTGGCACAAACTATCTGAATGACATGAACCTTTGCCTTTCACATTACTATAATTCATCAAGGCAGAAAAGATTCAGAATTTGTGCTGTGAACATTTAGTCTGGTACTGTAAATAAAAATAAAACTTCAACTCAACAGATCTACAAGGTAAGACAGAGAAACTTAATGGCAAAAGTTTAATGTTTGATAGAATGATAAGTACATGTACAGGACTACTTTGTTGACAGTCATAAATGGTAACAGACAAAAGACATCAAATTTGCTGTGTACAATGAAACCAAAAAAAAAAAAAGTTATATAAATGTATGCAGGCTTATGTTGCACACAACACGTACATGTGTATTGGCTGTACACCAGAATGATTCAAACAAATAAATGCAGAGAAACATAACTGGGCCGGGGGAGAACAGGCAAAAACATTTCTAAAAGCTGACATTAAAAGCTGCAATTTGACACTTGTAACATTTATCATCAACAGAGCAGTCAAGTTGGTTACAAACAAAAAGACATTTTTTTTTTACTTTTGTGCAAATACACAGGTAAAAAGAGACCTGTCGAGACAGTATTATTGCTATCAAGAACTAGAGAACTATCCCTGTTAACTATGGAAATAAATATTGTTTATGTTTGTTGATACTATTTTCTAGTCAACGTTATCCTGACAAAAATATTTTATATTCACAAATACAGTTACCAGTAAGTACTTGAATGCAATACATGTATATAAAAAATTAAATGTAGTCATTCTTTCATAATTTTGATGCAGATTGTAATATTTTGATATGGGAATTCTAGTCATCTTACAAGCAACACAAATTGTACACAAAATATCAGCCAATAAGAAGATAGATACATAGTATTTAACAAACATCAACAGATTTGAAAATAAAGTAAAAGTTTTTTGTTTTCTCTTTCTCTTGTTTTTTCCTTGTAAAAAAAATTAGCGTCAATATATTTCTATAAATAATTCTTCCTTTCCCAACATGATTCAATCATTAGAACAATTGGTTCAAAGGTGAAAATTGTAATCTATATAAAAAAAACATTGCTTTTTTAAAAAAAAAAATGCAATTAGTCTAACAGTCTACCATAGGAACACATGAATTAAAAATTAATAATCTGTATAAAAGAAATAAGACATGCTTATATAAATTAAGATGAACTAGGTTGATATTTCCATAAATCAGTTTTAGCCTAGGAAATATCCTTTCAGTATTTTTAAAAAAATAAGAGTACAAAGTTCAGATGTCTTCAAATAAAAAAAAAATCACAACCTTCAGTAGAGGTTAAAAATAATAAAAACGTTGAACTTTAAGAAAGCAAATACTTGCATTTAGGATGAAATTTAAAACATGCATTCAATACAGATAGAATTAAATGATATCAGCACTGCTGATGTTAGCATGTACTGGTCAAAATTTTAGATAGGACTAGAAAATCATTAAATAGCTAGACATAATTTAGAAAGTAAAAAAAAAAGCGTTCTTTTTTTTTTTTACCCTGAGAACATCATTGCTACTAATTTGTCAGACTAATCATTACAGCATTATTATTTGGATGATAAGACTGACAAAGGAAAAAAAAATGGCCACAGCTAACCAGGTGAAGTCCATGTGGATCTCAGAATATTCAATTTGTAGCTTAACTGAGAGATAATGCTCATGCGTATAAAAGGTCTATTAGGGCCAATTGAATTTCACAATGTATGATTCAGTTCAAGCACAAAGAGAACTAAAATGCACTTTTTATTTTAATGTACAGGCATTCTGCTTAATCCCATGGACAATGAACTGATGACATAAGCAGAGCCTTAAAATGAATGAAGTTTTACTAGCATACAGTTCTAATTTTCTGAAGGACAGTAGAAGAATTAGGAAATAAAATTTTAATAACTTACTAATAAAAAAAAAAAGCTAATTTTTACTTTCCTCACCCTTCATACACAAATTATATTGAATATAGCTATTTAAAGTGCAAAAAAAATATATACTTTTCTGCCTGACTAAATATAAATGCTCTATAAATGACCTAAAATGAATGAAACACCAGTTTTGTACAAATGCCAAAAGTCTACAAGTACAGGACTAATTACTTCAGCAAACTTACAAGTAAGACCAATTTTTTTTTAAAGTTTTACTGCCAATGCCTCTATAAAATATGTTTACTCTTGGCTTTGTTTTTTTTTATTATTTGATGGTGCAATTTGATATTACTTTTATTCTCACATCCTACAACTGGTTAACTAGTATAATCCAATTTCCCTTCAATACATTCAAGTCTCTAACTGGTACTAAAACAAGAATGACTGGTTACACTTTTTTTTTCTATTTAAATGCATTACATATCTTTAAAAAACAACTAGACTCTTTGTCTAACAGCATTAGGACCAGGTAAAACAATATTACAACCGATGCTACTACAAACCAGATAGATGTAACCAAATTAAGGGCAATTCAGAATAAATATGTGTCATTCACATAGACAAAAACTGGCATATACAAAAACTGTGATTGCTGAAAAATAGGTCTAACAATACAAATTCAGAAATGTAAAAAAAAAAAAAAAAAAAAAAAAAAAAAAGACTAGATACAACATAACAATTGTAAACTTCTTACTGACCTGCTTCAAAAATAAGTTGGCTATATGAAGATTTGTTTTTTTTTTCAAACAAGAGGTAAAAGATTCTCAATCCAATATTAACATTTTTCAGGTTAAAAATAAACATTGACTGACTGGCTAAAAAGAAAAGATAAAAATCTACAAATAAAGAAAACTTTCAATTCTCAGGACATATGCAATGCTCACTAGAACCTCTAACATTCATCATTAAGTCCAAAGTAATTGTTTCCTTCTGTTCACTAAAAGGCTTGATGTCTCTTCTAGCCATACACTAGCAATATTTTTCTAACTTTCTAAAATACTGTTCAAGTACTGAGACATAAAAGAACTTATTGTATAACACAAAAAGAAAAAAAACAACTCCCCCAATAAAATGTCAAAATAGATGGGACAGCAGACATAAACATTAAAAACAACAGGCAATTGCACTGAAATATTGCACAAATACAGCTGACATATGATCTCTGATAAAGGTAGTACAAATGATTCATTGCGTAACCACATTTTTAGTCCAAGAACATCTACATCATCTTATTAATATTATAACTACAGATAAAAAAATAGAGAGTAATTTCAATTATTCATTCCTGACAATCTAGCATTAAAGATCAAGAAAATTATTTTTTTTCCACTTCAAAACTAATTTTAAAAAAAATTAATTAATTGAATTACACAGAATTGGGTTTATCTTTCTTCAATGTGATTATTTCAGTTTCAGAAAAAGATTCACATACAAACAAAAAAAAAACAACAAAAAAAAAAAAAAAACCACCAGAAACAACTGTACATAATTACAAGAGGAAAAAAAAAATAGAACTTGCGAATAAGTTGTTCACCAATAGAAAATATTGAGCATTTTAAGTATGTCATACAAGGGACGATGTTTTTAATTAATTAAAAAAAAATAAACGAAGGAAAGGTTTTAATTTATTTCAAATAGGGAAGCATGTCAGTAACCCATTAATTACTCCAGGGCATCAATGTGACATCCTCATCAAAAACTATTTTAACTCAATTATGTCAAGTCAATTAGCACCCAAAATGATCTTCAAGTCTTCTGAGCTACCCAAGGATATTGCATATAATTTCTTTTTTTTTTTGTTCAATATTTACTAAAAGATCAAGGGTTAACTAAATTTGAACAAAATACATTCACCTGTTATTCACTATCAACTATAAACATTGTAAAGTATCTGTCAATTTTAGAACATGGGATTGCCACAATTAAACTTTTCAAAAGTAAAAGTGAAATTTATAACATAACCTCGACAGCATGTCAGTGTTCTTGGAATACAGGTTTGTTTGAAAGGCAGACCAAATTATGAGGACAAAGTTCAAGAATTTATAAGGGAATTAAATAAGTGGCTATGCTTTCTGTAGTATGCCAATGTACAGCCACGTTTGTGCACAAGTATTACTTCTATCAACTTTCTCTATAGTACCACATTGTACAGAGTTCAGTAAGATTTACAGCTTGAAATAAACAAATGCTAAGTTTAATTAAACAAAAAATACAAAGCATTCATTATGGAGGGCTGGCTAAATGGCACTGCACAAGTCAAACACTGCAAATGTACATGGACACAAAGAGTACAAATAATACAAACTTCCTAGTCACATGCCAAGGTATTGGATCAGTTTAGCTTAAAGACCTCAACACAGTGTGATTAGATAAGTGTTCAGCTAGATTTCTGATTAAATACTGAAATGATTGGCAGCTCACAGTGAACCTAACACAGTAGAATAGTGTTACTTCTAGCAGCAATGAACCAACTGATGACTATGGATATTTTATGAACAGATCTAGATTTCCAATGCACTAGGATGAAAGGCTTGAGAGTACATGGTGCTAAATGCTGGTCTAGAAAATCAAAGTGGAGGAGGGAGAAACAGGGAGTATAATCAGAAAGAATAATTCAACAAGCATTCTGTGTTAAGGCAATTTTTTTGCTTTTATACAGAAAAAATACATCTCTATGCATTTTGTCTTTTGCCCTTGAATATAGCAAAAATAGCAAAAACAAAACTAAAAAAATGCTAGAGAACTTTGTAGTATGAACTATTCTGATACTTAGAAATACCCCTCCCCATTTTTGTTTTCTTTTGATCTGATAAGAATTGAATGACAAGTAAGGTTAGGCATGAAACACTCAAATTTGATAATGCACTAAAACATGATAGAGTTGATCAATGAAGTCAATAATAATGGGTTAAACAAAAAACAAAATAATTAAAATGTCACTACTAATTATGGGATAATGAGGAAGAATATAGACTTTTTAACACAATAAAATGACAGTTAAAGCCTGTAGCATACAAAGGCCCATTGTTATAAAGTTAACACAAAAACAAAAATATATGTTTGTTTCCTCTCCAAAATGATACAAATAAAAAAAATTATGCAGATCAAGCTCAAGATCTTTGAATAATTTTGGACAAAGTAAAAATTTCAGGATAAAAAATCACACTTTCCAAATTATAACCACAATGTAGTAGGGCTAGTGTGGATAATGTCACCAGATTATAACTGGAAGTTGACAGATATGTTTGGTTTAAAAAAATCTTCCCCCCACAAACTCAAGTGCCAATACTTATAAATTTAATGAAAACTATAAAAAAAATGTTATCTGTTCAATTATTACGAATCAAGATGGCGATCATAAAAAAATGTAAATAAGCTACTAAGAGGATTGTTTTTGATTTTGGGTTGATATTTCCAATATTTAAATATGTGTTTCTGCTTTTGAGCTTTTACATCATTCTAGTTTTCAGAAGATAATTAATTTTATACATCTTACAATTTAAACGCCTTTCAAAGCGCTTTCTTTTTTAGGGCATTGGAATATCAAGTTTTCTTTCTTTTTTTCTCTCTGATTATCAAGAATTTCTGGACAAAAAATTTTGTTGCTATACACTTGGGCACTACAGAAACCATTTCGTTAAAATGTAATAAATAAAATGTATACAAGCGCAATAACAGGATTTCCTGATCATGAATAAAAATAAAACGAGATACACAATGAATAAACATGTTATTATAAGCCTTTATGCAGAGTAATTATATTCACTAATATGCAATTTGATAATAAGGTGTACCTAGGTGTTGGGGGGGGGGGATGCAGTCAAATAGTAATAAACTTAAAACTAGCTCACACACTGCTTCACACACATGTCATATTCTCTTGTTATTCTTCTCCAACACACACTCACTCAAGCATACACGTATATAAAACATGCAGACTTTAGTTACACGGGGGACCAGCTCATCACAGCATGACACACTTGTGTTGTTTTCTTCTGATTGGTTGAGGCTGTAGTACAGCACGCACAGCTTCATCAAATACCTGCAGACAAGGGAACATTGGTTTTTTGGTGTTGTTTTTTTCAGAAATTATATAAGAATAAAAAAGAATGAAAAAATAATTAATATTAAGATTTGAAAACTATCTTTAGATTTTTTTGGATCAAATAATGTAGGTGTTTATCAGAAAATGCTATGTTTCTAGATCTAGAGTATTCTAGACTAAAAGATTTTTTTTGAAGTCAATGTTACCATTCTGTCATTCATTGTCAATATCTAATCTAGATCTACATCTATCAGCATATCATCTAATCAAGATCTTATAGACTATAGTTCTAGTCAAGATTATTCACATTCAAGAATTGTTGTATATCTAGATCAGACTAGATCCAGACATTTTATCTAGACTGACCAGAATCACTGTAGATCTAAATCTACTATAATATAGATCTAATTCTCTAGATTCTAGATATAGATCCCCTAAATGAGAAAATTATTAAGTTAAGATATCTTATATAATACAGACGTTACTTCAAAAAAGAAGATGATTACGTCCTACGAGTCATGCATATTAGCCAATGACTTAAATTCTGCCAAGTCACTGGTTTTCCTGGCTAGCTCAGGCAACCCATTCCATGCTCTAATAGCACTAGGGAAGAAGGAGTATTTGTACAAATTTGTCCTAGCATATGGGACGAGGAATGTGCCTTTATCTTTGTGTCTTTCAGAGTATTTTATTAAATTGTGTTTTTGTATTTGAAGATTATGGTTCAGTGTTTTATGTATAACTAGACATACGTTACCCGCGACCCGTGGGTCTTTATTTGCGCATTACTTTCGATATAGTCACTGAGAGTGTTTTGTAAACAATTAAACGAAATAATAATGTAATAAGTAAAGCGAATGTGTCAATGTAAAAATAGCTAATAGGCTTAAATCCATTTTTTTTTAAATTAAAACATTTGCTTTTGAATAATCTAGTGGATTGGATTTAGATGTATGTTAAACGTAGCTGTTACGTGCGCATCTTAGTGTGAATGTGAAATGGTGCGATTGCGTGTTGAAAGGAAAGAAGAACCGAAATGGAGGACTTTGAACAAGAAAGTGTTTTCAGTGTTAATAAAGATTAAAGTATTTATAAACTGTGATTTTGTCGTTTACATGTCTAAAGAGTCTCATCCAATATGAAAACGTAACAAGGTAACCCACGTATCCCTCTATTCACAGGGGATCTCCTGTCAGCAGACAGTAGAGATAGTAAAATCTAGATCTAGAGACAGGAGAACATTCGATTCGATATTATTAGAAATAGACTATGGCGGACAGGGCTGAGGTAGCAGCGTTGAAGGAAGAGGGAAGGTTGTTGGAGCTTGAAGGGGCAGAACTAAGAAAATACGTACAAGAAAGGTTGATGGAGAGGGAGAGATTAGCGATGGAAAGAGAAAAAGAAAAGGAGAGATTAGCGATGGAAAGAGAAAAAGAAAAGGAGAGATTAGCGATGGAAAGAGACAAAGAAAAGGAGAGATTAGATAAGGAGGACAAAAGAGAAAGGGAAAAAGAAAAGGAGAGATTAGCGATGGAAAGAGACAAAGAAAAGGAGAGATTAGATAAGGAGGACAAAAGAGAAAGAGAAAAGGATAAGGAGATAGTAGCAATTGAAAGGGAAAAGAAAAATGAATTGGTCGCCATTGAAAGAGAAAGATTAGCATTTGAAAAAGAGACAGCAGAGAAAAGGTTAAAAACAGACCAAGGAAAAGAGAATGATAAAAGAAAGAGTGAATCTACAGGGAATAAACTGGCAAAATATAAAGGTTTGATATTCAACGAAGACAAAATGGACATAGACATTTTTTTGAAGAAGTTCGAAATAGAAATGAGAGAACTGGAGTACCCTGAAGACAAATGGACATTCTTATTGTCAAGATCATTTACAGCGGAGGTGCCTTCAAAAATATGTATGAACCAGAGTAACTACAGCATTGTGAAAGAACAACTACTTCGAACTTTCGGGAAAACAGAAGCTTTCTATCGCCAACAGTTTGTTAATTGTGAGATAGAACCAGAGGATGACCCGCAGACCTTCTTGGACAAAATGAGCAGCCATTTCGATAACTGGATAGAAACCGCTGAGGTAGAAAAAACCTTTGACAGTCTTAAGACATTTCTCATGCTGGACAAAGTGATGTACGAGTGTCAGGAGGAATTAAAAATATTTCTGTTGGAGAGGAAACCGAAATCCATAGAAGACATAGTAAGACTGATAAGGGCTTATAAAGTGGCACATCCCGAGAAGAAATTATCTAGAGGCAGTGATATAGAAGAAATAGTTGCCTTTAACAGAACATGGGAGACACAGAATAACTCTCACAGAACAAGGGAGACACAGGAGAGACAGTATAGAAGTGGTACATATGAAAGACAAAATGATAGCCGCAACGGAAGATATCAAGGAAACAGACAGGAAAGAAAGGACTGGGAGAAAGGTAGAATAGAGCAAGGCTTATCATTGTCATCTGATAGTGGAACATTGGAGATTTTTCATACATTCGTAGGGAACAAGGCAGCCAAGACCATCAGGGATACTGGGAGCACTATTATTGGAGTGAATAAGAATTTAGTGGAAGACCATGAATATACAGGCGAATCTAGGAAGTGTGTTATGTTTAATGGGAATATTGTACAATTACCGATTGCTAAAGTTAGTATAGACACACCGTATGTTAAGGGGACAGTGGAAGCTTGTGTTGTAGATCAGGGTGAGATAGATTTAATTATTGGGAATATCCATGGGGTGAAAATATGTTCAGTAAGGGAGATTGAGAATTGGAAGAAATATTATGGGATAAAGTCTACGCGAGGTAGAAATGGGGATGTGGAAGAAGACATAAGATCTCATACATCAGATGACATGGGTAGCAGAGAGCACGAGAAGAAAGAATTAACAGATAAGGTAGAAAGCAATGCAATAGGAATGGGTCCAAATCAAAGTAAAGTAAGGCAATCAGTGGTACAGGGAAAGCGATTTAAACCCACATATAGACGTACAAGTTCATACATCTTATGCTTTAATTGTGGGAGAAGGGGGCATATTAGAAGACAGTGTCAACAATTAATTAGAATTAAGGATTCAAGGTACAATAGTGAAGAGGCGTATACGAGAAAAGAGAGGGATATTAGCAGCCTAGAAAACAGTACAGCTAGATCATTAGGTAGTAGGATCACAATGGGACATCATTGCAAAGGAGGGAAGCGGAAAGGATGGCATGTCAATAATGTTAGAATTATATAGATAGGATTAGAAAAGGTGGGAATGATGGACATTAATTATTGTTCTATTCTACAATGAATAAATATATGTGTAATGAATTGAATATTGTTGTTACAATATGCATGGAGCAAGATAGACTTTGTTTGTTAACTATTTGATTGCGACTGGAATGATGGTGTTTTGTACAGGCATACGATTATGAGTGGGGAGTTGTATTAATAAAAATATGATTACTTATAGATATATGTTAACAGAAGTGGTTTCAATTGCTCATAATAACAGTTATTATTGTGATGAATATAATTGTTATTTCATGTTGGAATTGTATTGGTATTAACATGACATTGTGTTTGATTTTGTGTAGTTATTACATTATGGTTTTATATGTTACCGATTTGTTTTAACTTGGAATAGTCTGATAATATATTCAGTGATTTGTATTTTGGACGTTCGATGTGCATCGAACTTGTTAAACAGGGGGGGTGTTACGTGCGCATCTTAGTGTGAATGTGAAATGGTGCGATTGCGTGTTGAAAGGAAAGAAGAACCGAAATGGAGGACTATGAACAAGAAAGTGTTTTCAGTGTTAATAAAGATTAAAGTATTTATAAACTGTGATTTTGTCGTTTACATGTCTAAAGAGTCTCATCCAATATGAAAACGTAACAGTAGCTAATGATCCTTTCACGTTATTTCTCTTTCGCTACGAAAATAAAATTAGTTTTGCGAAAATGGTTTACGCGAAGTCGATACATTCTTATCTATTAAAAACGAAAAGAGCGATAGCTTTGTTAAATAAATGGGATTATAAAGTGAACAATTAAACGAAATAATTTTTAGTACGCGATTCATGAATGAATATAGATCTAGGCCTATCTCAACTCGGCTTCGCAGCTTTCGTAAACGAATGTAGCTTTAGAAAACCTAATTTGAATGTTTATTAGATCAAAATATGAAATGAATGGACTTTAATTAATATATTTATGTGTTAAAGTATAAAACTATCTGCGAAAAGAGAAGTTTTATCATCTTAGAGTTGGATTAGAGTTTTAGATCTAGGGATGGGATTATAAAACAAACAATTAAACGAAATAATTTTTAGTACGCGATTCATGAATGAATATAGATCTAGGCCTATCTCAACTCGGCTTCGCAGCTTTCGTAAACGAATGTAGCTTTAGAAAACCAAATTTGAATGTTTATTTGATCAAAATATGAAATGAATGGACTTTAATTAATATATTTATGTGTTAAAGTATAAAACTATCTGTGCGAAGAGAAGTTTTATCATCTTAGAGTTGGATTAGAGTTTTAGATCTAGGGATGGGATTATAAAGTGAACAATTAAACGAAATAATTTTTAGTACGTGATTCATGAATGAATATAGATCTAGGCCTATCTCAACTCGGCTTCGCAGCTTTCGTAAACGAATGTAGCTTTAGAAAACCAAATTTGAATGTTTATTTGATCAAAATATGAAATGAATGGACTTTAATTAATATATTTATGTGTTTAAGTATAAAACTATCTGTGCAAAGAGAAGTTTTATCATCTTAGAGTTGAATTAGAGTTTTAGATCTAGGGATGGGATTATAAAGTAAACAATTAAATGAATTAATTTTTAGTACGCGATTCATTACGGTATTGTCTAATGAAAGAATGTTCGTCAGGAAATCTGTAGTCACAGATGTCAGGAACTAATTTATGTAAAAAATGCTTTTGAAACACAAAATTGAAGGTTAATTTTATTATATAATGAAATCAATGGATCTTCTTTTGTATTTTCATGTGTCAAGGTAAAAAACTATCTGCGCAAAGTGTATTTCTTAAAATTAGATCTAGGTCTAAATCCTTTCTATCTTTTCTCATGTCAACATTGTAGACATGGCCTAGATCCATAAAATACTATAGATGTAATAGAGTCGGACAACTTTATTTTTTTTGAGGGTCTTAAGTTTGTTTTGGGGCTACAATACATACACTACGGTCTAAGTTGGTACCCAAGGAACATTCCTGCCTAGTTTTATCAAGATTGGTCAAGCAGTTTTGATGTCTATAAGTAACATACATACATACACCACACATTCTACTTTATAATATAGATTTCTACTTTACTTTTGAGTCTTCTGTCCTGAAGGCTTTCTAAATTTAGTGATTTTACTAAAGGTGTTACTCTAGTCAAATGTGAATATTCGTTTGTTATGAATCTCACTGCTCCATTTTGTGTCTGTTCCAGTTTCTTAATGTTTTCTTGAGTTGAGGGGTCCCAAATGGAGGAGGCATATTCTATTATTGGCCTAACCAAGGTTAAAAGATTTAGCAAGTTTTTTTTTCAACTTGCAAAGAGACTGATATGGGATTTGCCAAACCCAAAAGAATCAGAATTTTATCCTAACCTGTTTTAGTCCCCTTTGAGTAAGAGCAGAGCACTCCATGTACTTGACACCTCTAATTTTGTTAGCCAGCTTAATCCCCTGTTCTCTCTTCACAGGATTCAGTCCTTGAGCTGTCAAGCTTCCTATAGTTTCTTTATTTTCCCTCAGGTCAATTTTGGTTCCTGTAAAGAAATAGATATCCATGTAATAGATGCTAAAGCTTGTAACAAGTTATTAACAATAGTTGAATTATCCCTAATTACCATTTTAATTTATTGTGTTTCTATTTAAGTCTACAAGTTTGAATGTGTGATGAAATTATATGCAGTAAAGATATGACCTCTGCTTCAACAACTAAAATTTTTTTTACACACACAACTATTTAAGTTCATTTTGTAAACTAGTTATAAATAACAGACATTCTATTCATAAAAAAAAAAAAAAAGACTAATCCTATGGATTCAAAAAATACTTACTTATTGTCAATTTAAAAACCTCAGAAAAATAAGTAAAACAAATTGTACAAATGGTGTGACTTAAGTGGATATTTACTTGTGGTCTACTAGCTCTTAATGAACTTTGGCATATTCTAAATGTCTAACTAGTTACTTTTATATTCAAAATTAAGCTTTCTAGAAATTTCTTACAACAAACCCAAGTTACACTTAGAGAGAACAAGCTTATTTTTAGAAATGAATCACTAATAATAAACCTAGTTGTAGTGAAACTAAATACCAGAAGTGTTAATTTTATTAGAACATGACCATTAATTTATAGTTGACATGAAGCAAGAGAGAGTTTTTGTTAGCTTTCAATGGGGTATAAAGATAGCTTAGAGTATGATTTCTATGCAGACAAATGTGTGCAAATCAATCAAATCCATGTATGTACTAAAGTGTCCTAGCTGTAGATTTTTCTTTGTTGTAGATTGATTTCTGGAAAGTGGGAAATTTGCTGAAACAACATAGCCTTACCTACAACTATAACAGGAGCTTCTGGACAATGGTGTTTAATTTCAGGATTCCATTTAGTTAATACATTTTCATAGGATGACGGACTCACAACACTAAAACATATGAGGAATACATCAGTCTGTGGAACACAAAAAAAATGTTAGCAACTATAGCCAAAAGAAAAGGTTTTAGCATCTTTTTTTTTTAAATACATTTTGAATAATAATTTGTTTACAGCCAATAAATGTGTTAACACATGTTCACTGCCTATTATAATAATTTAGTCAAATACAGTTAATCTGACCACATTAAAAAGGATAGTCCTAATAACAGGATACAGCTGTATAATATGAATTATTTAGGTACTTTAAGATTTAAGGATTAAAGAGGTGGCTGGTCAAATTAACTAAAATCTACTTTATTTGTTAACATTTCATATGTTTTAGTTGGTGGTGATCAAAGGTACCAGAGGATAGGAACTATAACTTCACTCCAGGTAACTTAATTTTGGGTGGCTTCATTCAGTGGGCTCAATCAATCCACTGAGATCAGGGCAATCCTTTTTCTAATGGATGTGTTATGTATAGCATGTTTTGTAAATTAACATTTAATTTGTGTATATTAACCCATTAGCTCTTTCTGCAGTTGGAAACGTTTTCCTGTTTTTGTCCTTAAGTGTTGTAGAATGTTTCTGAAATCCCCTATTCAATATACTTGCTTTAATCTTTTTATAATGAAGATTTCTTCTAGTCTCATTACAAGCATGATTAGAAATCATTTTGGAGATTACCGATTCTATTTTTAATAAAACCAGGAAAATTTTTATTGCTTAAATAATTTTTACAACGTACAGGCCTATAGCCCCAGTATATAAGCCCCCACATGTGAAAATATTTTTGAAGCTTTTTTATATTCTTATGGTATTAAAAGTATATATTTTTTTTAAACTAGACATATCGTTCTATTTTTTAAAATTGTTTGTTTGTTTATATGTATTAGTTCTTAAATTTCATTTTTTTTTTAAATAAATATTTTTTAAGATTTTTAAATTTGGGGTTATCCCTCTTTGCTTAGGGCCTGTGGTTTTTCTTAACCCTCAAAATGTGTGAGGCCACGATCGTGGCTTCGAGTATATATGGTCATTTCTTTCGTAGTTTCTCTGTAATTAGTTGCAAAACCATACATATCCGTTTACTTCCTTCACTTCCGACTTGTAATTTGCGAAAGACGCTAAGTTAATTTCATTCTATACTTTTTTGTTGATTTTCCAAATCTGAATAAAGACAACCTGACGAGGAGTTTAGGGCTTCTGATTTAAATGAAGATTTATCTGGCAAGTGCAAATTATACAGATTATTAGATCTAAATCTAGCCTTCACGTGTAGCCATCTTTTTTTTTTTTTTAACAAATGTTTTTATCCATAGATTATTTTTTTAAGGGGTGAAAAAAAGTAACTAAAAGGGCGTGGCACCTCAAAGTGTTTGTTTACATTATTAGATCTAGATCAATATTTGAAAATTAGTAAGCTTTAATTTAAAATATTAGTCATATTACTAATATTAGATCTAATAGATAGATCTATCTAGATCTAGGTCTATCTGTAACATAATAATTTAAGTATAATTAGTCTAGATCTATATCTTATGATAATTTTTTTTTCTCAGAATCAGATGAGGCAGAATCTTTTACACCCTCTGCTGAAGAATGGAGACCTGTTGATGCTCATGATTGTGGTCCCAGGCCAGTTTTATTTACAGCCCACAACATGCACCAGCTCCAGATACAAAGCCTGTGGTTGTCAATAAAACCAATAAATACCCCAGGCAATTCATTGACGACAACCATGAAAACCTGGAAACCACACCAAGATCTCGTGTCCACAAATGGACACCTATCTCAAAGGAAGAGTTTAGGAGTAACAATGAACACAGGATTAAATAAAAAGCTCAATTATAATGCATATTGGGATTCATGTAATCTGAGCCACGAAACACCTTGGTTCCCTGTCCACATGAACCGAGATCGCTATCAGATCATTTTAAAATTTCTACATTTTGCAGACAACACTCTGTTACCAGATAGAAATGATCTTGGTTACAAGCTTTTAAAGGTCCAGGAACTGATAAAGAATTTCAATGCTAAATTTCAATACTTTTACCACCCCACTCAAAACGTCAACATTGACAAAAGCATGATTGGGTTTAAAGGGAAAACCCCTCATATCCCCCAGTTTATGCCAAACAAGAGACATGCTAGATTTGGCATTAAGTTGTGTGTATCAGACAGTGCTAATGGCTATCTTTGCCAGTTTGAAATATATGAGGGCAGTCAAGGAAGAAGAATCGGCAATGGCAGGTCTTACACACACAAGCTTATTATTAGGCTTATGACTGCAGCAGGTCTGTTAAACAGAGGACACCACTTAGGGATAGACAATTTTTTTTACCTCCATTGAATTATTGGAAGAACTTTTTACTGAAAACACTACAGCTACAGGAACTGTTAGATCTAACAGAAAAGGACTACCAGATCTTTGTGCTAAAACTAAATTGAAAAACAAGGAACTCATCGCAGCCAGAAAAGGTAATCTGCTTTGCTTGGCTTACCAGGATAATAGCAGAAAGCTGATCTTGCTATCTACTGCTAGTAAAGCTGGTCTTATTGATACCAGGAAACAACCTGTAACAAGACCTGCTGTGACTCATGCTTATAACCAGGCCATGGTTGGTGTTGACTTGTGCGACAAAAAACTTTATATGTATATGGCTGAGCGCCGAAGCTTGAAATGAACAAATAAAGTTGTTTTTTTCCTTATTTGGAAAAGCTATTCTAAACAGCTACATTATATATCATAGCAATATATCTGACAGACCAAAGCATTCAAGGTACAATTTGATCGTGTCTGCACTAGAGAGCATGACATCAAACTTTGTACCCCAAAAAGTGATACGTAGAAAACGCACTAGAGTAGAGATGGAGGCTGCAAGAATGGGTCCAACCCCACAAACCCAGACAGTAGCAGGTCATCCACTTGATGGACATGATTTTATCAAACGTACAGTGTGTTGCTGGTCATCCAACTCGTGTCAGAACTGGATGGGAGTGCACTGGATTCAAAGTTGGACTATGTCCCGAGTGTTTTGCTAAATATCACAAACAGTTGTAAATTATTATTCTTTCTACTTTTACAACTTTTATATATATGTGTGTATATATTTTTGTCTTAACATTTTCTAAATGTGTTTTTTTTTCTTCAAGTTTTTTCCTCACAGATTAAATTTTTATTATGCTATAAAAAAAAATGGTTTGTATTATTTTTTAAATATTTTTTTTTATTGTTAATTGTCTGGACTTAATTAAATTCTTTATTCAATTAGCTTTTCAAAAATGTATAGGTCTGATAGGCTACAATGCATAGTTTAGCTTCTAAAAGAAAAATAAGCAAGTGGGTATCCAAAGTTTGTAAACACAAGAATTTCAATCCCACTTTTTAATGCACTCTCTGTAAAATAGCTGAGCACTTGAAGGGTTAACCGGAAATAGGAGCTATTGGGTTAAATAACTGCTCCAGAGCACTAAAGCTTCAAACTATTTTACTCATGTCTAAATATGTACATGACAATTATTTTGTCTTTTGTTATCTTAGATGCAGTCATAAACTATATAAGCATTCAAAATACCTGTGGATAGCTAAGGGGCCTAAGTCTATCATAATCTTCTTGTCCTGCTGTGTCCCACAAACCTAGACTGACTGGAACACCATCCACCATCATGTTGGCTGTATAATTATCAAATCTGGAATCACAATGTACAAATGTGATATATTTCAAAGTAGATACAAATAAAGATTTAGAAAGAAATTAATATTGACTTAAATTGCTGACTTCTAATTTAATTTCTATTTCTTTTGTTTAACAATATTTTAGATTTGGAATCATATTTTTAAGGTGGACAATAATAACAATAAGAGACATTGTGTAGAATACTAAATAGAATACTAAATAGCTCTCTTCAAAAAAAAAAAAAAAAATCGCGGCAGAGATATGCTTGCAGTTTCCAGACCAAATATGGAACCTATCTCTAAACAATCATTTTGCTTGGCTATTTTATAATTATAGCTATAGATCTATGCCATAGGACCAAAAGTACATATTGTAATAAGCTACCAAATGCATCTGAAAACAAGTTCTGAAACAAAGACCTGGTTGGTGGATTCCCCCTTTAACAGTGTTAAATATACAGAAAAACAATATGTCAATGAACAGAGAACAATTACACCAGGACTGTCATTTCTCTTCTAATCAAACAATTCATGAAAATTAACATTACGATGGTTTGGACACTAGAAATGATGCCAACTAATTAACCACTGTTGGCACCAGATACTTAGAATGCAGAAGTGAAGTCCAAGAAAAAGATGTAACTTTGAATTTTGTGCCCCTAAGAAAGCTAAATATCATAACTAACGACTGGTCTGTACAATCAGATGGTGGATAAAATAAACCTGATTGAGTTCATTATGTAAGGAAAAAAGGGGGCACCAATTAATTTTGAAGTCATAGCTAAATATCAGCATTATATTTGACATTAAAATAAGCAAATAAACTTTATAGAAAGAAGATATTTTATAGTTAAGTATGAAGCATTTCTAAGATGTTTAGATTAAAAAAAATAACTAAAAATTTAATCAAAATTATAACATACACAGTGGGAACATATTCTCCAGGAAAACTGTCAGTTGTATATGATATCAACATACATGTTTTACCCACTGTGCCATCACCAACAACAACACATTTAATTGGGCGACCCTGGGCCATGTCCGTCATTTGAATAAATGAAATAAATTACAGCCCTCAGTATGAAGATAGGAAGTCAATCTGTAAACAAAAAAATATATTGATAAAAATTGTATAAAATTAAAAAAAAACTTTACTGTGAAAATAGGGAAGCACCATATCAACAAACGCCAACCTAGATGATGAGGTTGACTTCCGTTTTGCTCGTGCCAGTGCTGCTTTTGGCAGACTTCAAGAAGAAGTGTGGCAACGGGGAGGACTCTGCATATCCACAAAGCTGTAGTTCTCCTGTCACTGTGCATCAGAGTCCTGGACCCTATATTCCAGCCACACCAAAAAGCTAAACTCCTTCCACCTACGCCGTCTAAGGAGTATCCATAAGTTGTTGGTCCGACCGCATACCAGACACAGAAATATTAAAGCTGTCCAACATTCACAACATCAATGCGACAGTAAAAAGGTCCCAACTTCGATGTGGTACGCATGCCAGACAATCACTTTCCCAAGTGACTTCTGTACGGGAGTTGTGTGTAGGAAAGCGCTCCCAGGAGGCCGATACAAGCGCTACAAAAACACTCTCAAGAGCTCCTTCAAGGAATGCGATATCAACATTCACAGCTGGGAAGCACTAGATCGCTCCTCATTGCGTAAAGCTGTGAGTCTCGGAGTCTCAAGATTTGAAGCAAGAAGAATACAATCTATCATCTTATAACTAATTATGAATAATCTAATCTATCTCTAGAGATCTTATTCTTGTTGTCTTAGCCTGAAGATATGTCATGAGATCAAGTATATATTCACACTAGACTCACACACATGTAAATTTTGAGAGTCAGGTGTGAATGTATATTTTGGTTTTCTATAGATCTGGTTATAATGTTTTGTTTGGTGTAATGCACAAATGTAAGTAATGTAAGACAAATTTCCAATGGATAATAAAGATATTTAACTTCACACAGTTTCACACACACTACTAATATACTTTTAAATAGTTCTAGAATCTAGATTACTCTAGATCTACAATGCTAGAGTAGAGATGATAGACTTACTGATCTAGTTACTCTAATATTTTAGAGTACCTTCATAGCCCTCACGAGGTAAGGTACTGTAAGCATTGGAGGAAGAAGAATTACTAACTTGCGCTTCACAGATGACATTGATGGCCTAGCAGGGACAGAAGAAGAACTAGCTGACTTGGTGATGAGCATTGACAAGACTTCCGGAGCATATGGTTTGCAAATAAATGCCAAAAAGGAAGCAACAAATTAAGACCAATAACCAAATACCTCGGAGCTCAGACGAGGGAACGAAACCTAAACTACTGGCCTGAATAGCACAGTCCATAGCAACCCTTTCAAAACTTAAAATAATATAAAAAGACAAAGGCTTAGCCCTCGGCACCATTATCAGATGGATGCGCTCCCTGGTCATGGCCACATTTTGATATATATGCTTGTGTGTCTTGGACGCTGACTGCAGAGCTAGAGAGGAGGATCCTAGCAATGGAATTGAGATGCTACAGAAGGATCCTAGGTATCACATTCAAAGACTGCATCACAAATCAAGAGATTAGAAACAGGGTTACTTCAGCCATTGGACCCCATGATGACCTGCTAACTTAAAATGCAAGCTAAAAATCAATGACCATATTACAAGATCTTCAGGGCACGCAAAGACCTTCCTTAAGGAAACAGTACCAGGAAAAAGAAGAGGCAGACAGAGAAAGCAATGGGCCTGCCATTGAAAGAAGTTCTAAAGCAAAAGACAGAGAGGAATGCAGAAATACGGTGGAAATTTTGCATGGTATCCCAATGGTCCAACAGACTAAGGGATAGGAAAAGGTGATGAAAGTATTTTATAATTAGATCTATATTTATATATATTTATATATATCTTAAAATCTAGAGAGATCTCTAGTCTAGATCTAGTCTAGGTAAGTTATAAATTACTAGATCTAGACTATAATGTACAGCTCTAGATTAGCTAGATTGTCAAATCTTGAGGAGCTGTGTCTGTCAGTGTAACTGTAATATAATATCATACTATAGACTAAAGGTAAGTCATTTATAAGTAGATAATCTAGAATCTAGATCTAGACTATTCTAGAGACTAGAGTAAATCTATCTAGAGACTATTAATCTGATCTAGATTAGAAAGATTGTAAGCCTGTATGTACTATTAAATTATGTAGACATGTATGATGTAGAATCTAGATCAAGTCTACTCTAGATTCTAAATTTAGAGACTAGACTTTAGACTATTATTTGAATAAGTCTAGATCTATAACTATTGAGTCTGAGTATTTTTTCAATTTTGAGGAGTTGTGACTGTGAGTAATTAGAGATATAGTCTGAATCTGATCTAGAATCTAGATAACAAATATTGTAAGTCTGTACATATAGATCTATGTAGTTTACATAAAAAATCTGAGTATGAGGTAGATATCTAGAATCTAGATTTCTACAGTCAGTAGACCGAGTAGAGTCAGTCTGTCAGTGTAATAAGTGTACAGACTGTATACAGTGTAATGAGTGTAGAATTCTAAGAATTACTAATTAGAATAGAAATAAGAGACTTTAGTAACTTAGTTTATTCTTTATAACAAGAATCTCTGAGATGAGTCAAGAGATATTTATTATTATTATTAATTTTATAGAATCTTGATTAAATCTAGTAAATCTTTATTGGATTTAGAATCTAGATCTAAATAAATACATTGACATTTGTATTATTATTAATGTTAAAAATGTAAGATAAGAGTAATCATAAGAGTTGATGAGTCAGTCAAAACAGCGAAAAAAGAATGTACGAAAGTGTTGTTTGGAGGTGATTAAAAAAAAAAAGATACTTCGCGATTTCTGTTAATGTCTGTCCTATTGAAATCATACTACTGGATCCAGCACTTAAACAAATACATTATATGTAATTTAGAATCTTACTGTTAACAAAAAAGTAAACACGACCATTTATTTGTGGTATTTCATAGAAGATATTTGTACTTCTTTTGGCAGTTCCTACATAAACCCGGCCTTCTACATGGCTGCCATATTATTCACCATCACTGACTAAATATACTGGCCAATCAAAATGATTTTTTCAGCTCTGGAAGGATGATCTCCCTTCTAGCTTTATCTCATTGAAAGCTAGTTAGAATCTAGACTAGTGTCGAAAAACACTTTCATTACAAGACTACTTCAACAGATGTAGAATAGATCTATATTTTTTACGATTATAGGCTAGATCTCTATATATAGATCTTGACTATTAGATATAGATTCTACATATATTTTATAATAACATTTTTTTTAATTTAAGGAAAAAAAAACATATAGGTCCCCGGTTCAGAAATACGAAATATGCCTCCCCCCCCCCTTTTTTTTTTTCGGATAAATTGAGCTGACGTGAGTGACTGAACCCTAATTAAGCCTGTAGGACTATCTAATGTGAGATGACTTTTCCAAGAAAAGAACACTTAAGACATAATAATAAAGTACACACGTTCATCATGGGGTAAACAAGAACGAGGTCATCAAACTTAAGTAATTTGAAAAGTCATCGCAATGCCATTGGTTCAACAATGTATAACTTAGGCCTACTAGGATTCCCAGCCACATGCCGCATCTCTATATATTCTGAATGAGTTTTTTTTTCACAATAATAGAATCTTTATATACTCTGAATTATTATTATTCGCTGCGGGCAAAAACCAAGGTTAGGAAGCTACTCGTCAGGGAACTCCTGTATGCTGATGATGCAGCTATTGTGGCTGATTCTGATATTCAGCTACAGTCCATGGTTGACAAACTATCTGCTGCTTGCCAGAAGTTCGGCTTAAACATCAGTCAAAGCAAGACTAAGATACTTGTCCAAAACACAAACACTGCACCTCAAGTAAGCATTAATGGCCAACCACTAGAAGTTGTTGATCACTTTTGTTACCTTGGCTCCATCATATCCAACAACACTCTACTGGATAAAGACATAAACAACAGGATAGCCAAGGCAATGGCCACCATGTCACGGTTGCAGAAAAGAGTCTGGGACAACATATTGCTGACTAGCAGTACTAAAGCCCTAGTCTACCGGACCTGTGTGTTGAGCACCTTGCTGTACGGAAGTGAAACATGGTCAACCTACTCATGGCAGGAAAAAAAGCTGAATGTCTTCCACCTCCGATGCCTAAGGCGGATTTTTAAAATAAGGTGGCAAGATAAGATAACAAATGAGGAAGTGCTACATAGAGCAGGATGCCAGGACATCCGCTCTGTTATCAGCAGCAGACGCCTTGGCTGGCTTGGCCACGTTCGTAGAATGCCAGTAGGTCGACTTCCACAGGACATCCTGTATGGCGATCTAATTGAAGGCAGGAGAGCCGCTGGTCGCCCACTTTTACGTTATACGGATGTATGCAAACGCGACATGAAGCTCTTCAAAATCGACACTGGCAACTTGGAAGAGGTGGCACTGGACAGATCCACATGGAGAGAGAGCATAAAGGAAGGGTCACAGATTGCAGATGTCATACACAACAGAAGCAGAAAGAAGGGTGAAAATGCAATGGCGCCTGGTGATTTTATATGCCCAACCTGTGATCGCAGCTGTGTATCAAGGATTGGCCTCTTTAGTCACACAAGAAGTTGCAAAGGGAAAAGATCGTCTCACGAGACGTAAAATGCCACAGACAGATATTATTCGCCACAATAATAGGACCCTGTATAAATTGTCCTAACAGTCTCAGGACAACAAAAACAACAACAACAAAAAAAAAACAACAAAGTCCTGATTGAATGTCTTACATTAACTTCACAGGAGACAAAAGTTTTGAAAGCACATTTGTTAAGATCGTTGTTTATCAGACTCAGTAGCTCAAAAAATGATACTTTTAAAAACAAAGCTTATCTAAGGGTAGGGACCGCTAAGTAGGCCTACTGCTATTTATCTAAGGGTAGGGACCGCTCAGTAGCTAGCCTACTGCTATTTATCTCAAATTTACGGGGTTTTATCTTTCTTTCTTCTATATAAAACAAAATTAATCAATCACTACTAAATGATTAACTAATTAATTAATTTTTTAATTGATTCGTGTATTGTCATCGACTATGAAAAATTATGCTAAATTTCAACTTGATCCGAGAATGGGAAGTGGGAGAAAAAGACAGAGTGAGTTGATATAATCTTTGTAAAGCTTTATATAAGCTTAGTCTCCATGGCCGCCTGTAGTTCTGGTTTCCGGTTCAGCTAGCACTTCTCTCACTGAAGTATTGTAGGCGACTTCCCTAGACTTCGGTGAGATGTGAATGTTATTAGATGTTTCCTGGTAGTTCAACTCCATGTCCAAGTATCGCCATATGAAGCGTCTGTTTAGGGGTGCAGCTTGATGATGCATGCGTGTTGCGTATATGGCTGCCCGGTCGTGCGGTGTGCGCGCTGGACTGTCGTTCGTCGGTCTCGAAGGTCACCGATGTAATTCTCTTCAGAATCTAAAGGAACATTCGACACGTGTAAAACAATTTACAAACAATACTGATCACATCACCCCCCCCCCTGTTACAAACAATACTGATCACATCACCCCCCCCCCTGTTACAAACAATACTGATCACATCACCCCCCCTGTTACAAACAATACTGATCACATCACCTCCCCTTACAAACAATACTGATCACATCACCCCCCCCCTTTTTACAAACAATACTGATCACATCACCCGCCCCCTTTTACAAACAATACTGATCACATCACCCCCCCACCCTTTTACAAACAATACTGATCACATCACCCCCCCTGTTACAAACAATACTGATCACATCACCCCCCCCCTTTTACAAACAATACTGATCACATCACCCCCCCCTTTTACAAACAATACTGATCACATCACCCCCCCCTGTTACAAACAATACTGATCACATCACCCCCCCCGTTACAAACAATACTGATCACATCACCTCTCCTTACAAACAATAATGACCACATCACCTCCTCTGATAAAAAAAAAATCAATTGTAAATTTTTCCTTAATAAAACACTACGCACATTCTGATGATTCAGAGGAACACTTCACTTCTCGTGGTGGCCTACTTGTTAATTATTCCAGCAGTTCGTGGAACACCTATTAAGGTCTCGAAACACTAGGGTTCTGAGGAGCACAGTTTGGGAAACACTGCTATATTAAGACTCGGACGAAGTGATATTTTTATGTGAATAATACTTCAGACTAATTCAATGAAGTGTCCCCTCCTTTCTCTTGTTCAGTGAGGTCTTCGCTTTATCAAAAGAACAAAATTCTCGGATTTTGAGTAACAGCTAGATTACACGTGTACAGACTTTCTGTCTAGCAAATGATTTCAAGTTGCAAAACTGATCACACAACCGAACCATTCCTTTATGAACTGTAAGAAGGGCAATACATTTGTTTTTCTAGATTTATTTAAACGTGAGTTTGTGTGTCTAAACCGGAAGATATAAAGAGGTGAATTTAATTTGTGGAAAATTTGCAATTTCAGTCATCAAGAGAGTAAAAGTTGGACATTTTCACATTTTAGGCCAATGCCTACCGGACGGATGACACGACCTTTTTAAAGGAGGACATTTCTGGTAACCCTTCATTCGCTCCCAATGCCTCGGAGCCCGACTGCAGTAGCGTAGCTAGAAATTTGCCATCATTTGGGCCCCTGGGGTGGGGGTGGGGGGGGGGGGGCTTGACCTCTAGAGGAAGCCTTGCATTTTGATATTCGACATCATGACATAAGATGGTGGCGTAATATTTAATGCAAAAAATAACTCTTTTGGGAAACAAGTGGGGGCTCGGGAGGGGGGATTTTCAAGTTCCATAGCCACGCCACTGCCCGACAGCGACTGTGGTCTGCGTCAGATACACCTTTGAACTCATTCACGACTTTTAATAGACTGCTGACATAAGTCACAGTTCTCTTTTAGTTGTAACATCGTAGATTTGAATGAAAAGTAGAAATAAAAGGATGTCACAACAGAATAAGTACGTCATCTTTTTGTTCATGTCTAAAGTCTTATGATAAATACTATCTTGTCCATCATCAACATCTCTCTCTCTCTCTCACACACACACACACGCTGCCTCGCTGCCGGTTACACCGTTACGTTTTGATAACGACCATAAGTTGCGTTTCACCTAGAAATCAAACGTACCGACACGTTGCGTACTCTGACCTGCACGCGCGGAGATAGAGAAGGAGAAGGCTGGTGTAGGCTTTGAATGCCTAATTTAACGATTTCCTGGCTTGTCAAGATTTGAAAATGTCACGTGGGATACAGGTAGAAGGGTAGAATACATTTTATCTGGTTATGTTTTTTAAAAAAACTCCTTTCTATTTTTTTCCCAACTAACATTGCCTTTTTTTTTTATCCCGGTAGGACCTAAAATGATGAAATATTGATCGACATTTATAGATCTAGATCATGACAATAGATTTAACTTTTAAATTTCTAGGCGGCTTGTAGGAGTTTAAGAAAATCAACCAAACAAGTTGACTTCCACCAAGTAAGAGAAGGGGGGATCACAGGAAAATATTTTATAGATATCTATTTTAAAACCTGTTTGGATCTAAAAAAAATATTTCCGTGACCTATTTTTTTTCCAGAGATTTCTAAATTCGGCCCCGCCTTCATTTATTTTTCTCTTTGGCTTGGCTTATTCTGATATGGACCACGTGTTAGTCTTGGCTAAATTCTAAATGGCTTACCGTAAATCAAATTAATGGAAACAAGTGCAGCACATAGAGATCTAAGAACTATCTAAGGCTAAGGCCCAATGAAAAAGGAACGGTGCACGTTGAAGACATGAGTGTTTGCAGGCGTCTCCCATGTTCATGCGAGTTGATAGCAGCATATACCGGGGTTTGAATTTGTTGACTTTGTTGTACTTAAATGTTGAAGATATTTTAACGTGTAAGATATTTAAAATAGTCAGTAAACAAAGTCACACATATAATAATCAGAAAAAAAGAAGCGAAATATTAAAATACTTATTGAATAACATTAACAAGGTTTTATAAGGGAAATAACTGCACATTTACAGCTTACGGTACTGTAAGATTAATTTCCCTTTTTGCACATCAAACTGAATTATTTCCTTACCGATAATTAATTAATCTTTTTTTTTCTTTAAAAATAATAATTGTGCAAAGTTTCAATTTGATCAGAGAAAGGAGCTTTTAAAATGAGAACAAACAAGTATGGAGCGAGAAGAAAACCAAGAGGAGGTAAGAAATGGAATCGGAATGGGAGACAATGAAGTAGAGTGCTTGGGTGAAAGAGATGGGAGGTAACCAGCAAAGTCTTTGTTTGGGTTTTGTCAACTGTTTACATCAATAAATGTCGACATGCTTCAGCTTCACTGTGTGATTTGTGTTGAAATTTTAAAAAAAGCTATTACCTCCCTTAATTTTTTTTTTATTGTAGTGATTGCTACAAGACATTTTGAATGCAGGAAAAAAAAAAAGATTTTTTTTATAATATAAGTAAAATGAAACATTCGAAATAATAAAAAAGAAAAGACAAGACTGAAAAATGTCACAAATCCTACAGTATTTATTTTCAAGGGTAACAAGATGAAGTGTAACATAAGCATTTGCAAGTCATTTCTTTTCAGATTGCATATGTTGTATTAGTTGGGAGAAACTTGTGTTCAGACTCACAAATATTTACTGCATGGCTAGCAGAAAACAGATCAATGTAACAGTAAGTACAGTCATCTTAGCTCCATGTAAGAGTAAGTAAGTACAGTTATCTTAGCTCAATCTAAGAGTAAGTAAGTACAATCATATTAGCTCAATCTAAGAGTGAGTAAGTACAGTCATCTTAGCTCAATCTAAGAGTAAGTACAGTCATCTTAACTCAACCTAAGAGTAAGTACAGTCATCTTAGCTCAATCTAAGAGTAAGTACAGTCATCTTAACTCAACCTAAGAGTAAGTAACTCTAGTTATTTTTCTTTGCAACTGTACTTGGGGTCTATGGAGCAGAATATAAAGAGTTCAGCTCTTCTTGTGGCTGTTAACAAAGGTTTCATGTAGCCACCAGAGTGTCCAACTGACTTCATTGTCTCAATTATTTCATGAGTACTCTATAAGTCCTTGTTCACTTGACATAGATTCAAACTTAAGACACCTGGCTAGGAGCTAAACACATCACCACATTATCATATAATGATACATTCATAGAATGATGAAGTGTATAAGAAAAATATTAAAAACATGCAAAATATTCAAAAATACATAAAAAAACAAAAACAAAGCTTATCTAAGGGGAAGATCCGCAAATTCACTGCCACATCTTTTAATAGTGCAAGGATTAACTCCCTTTTCCCACATAAAACGATATTGATCAATTACCACTAATTGATAAAGTAAATTTTTTTAAAAATTGATTCATGTATAGCCATGGGCAATGAATAAATATGCAAAATTTCAACCTGATCTGAGAATGAGAAGTGGGAGAAAAAAAAGTGTACAAAATGTGTACCAGGCAGAAGAAGTGAGTTAATCTATAAGCTCTGTAATAAAGGTTTCTCTTACACATTTTGGGGACATAAAGTTACAGAATTATTTGTTTTTGTGATCAAGGATTACAGGAATGTTGTGGTTCTGTTAAAATGCCTAATTTATTATTCAACTTATTTCATTAATGGCAAATCTCAAATGAAAGATTATAGTTTAATTTCACAAATAATTCAAATACTTGCACACATTATTTTGTTCACAATTATTAATGACTTAAATTTGTCAAACTTTCCTCCTGCAACTTAGATGAATGGAAATACATTTCACAAAATGTCAATGAGAATCAACTAATCACAATCACTGAAGTCACTTCCAAGGTCAGCCTCGGTCAATGCCTCATAACCGAATGATTCCCTGACCTTCTCCTCAAACATTATCTCATCCTCAATGGTATTATAAGGACTCATCTTTTGTCTGTTCTTACCACGACCTTTGCCTTTCCCAGCAAAACTCCTGCCCCTAACCTGATCATTTTTTCCAGAGTAGGGCAGGACTCCATGACCCCTGATTGATCTGGAGTCATTCAAATGTTTCATCTGTTGCCTAAATTTATTCTTTTTGCCTGCAGTTTTAGTGCCCGTGTCTTCTTCATCTGATCCCCCAATGGGTTGGTCAAAACGTAAAGCCTTTTTTGTTTTGAAACTACGTTCAGATGGCATTGCTGATAATAAATCAAGGCTAGTATCCATGTCAAAACTTTCATCGCTAGAGCCAAATCCAATGTTTTTAGATAGCTTTTTGGATGCACTTGAAGTGCTTTTCGTTTTGTTGACAACAAAGTCAGCTGAATAGTTGGCATCATTCTCTGTTCTTTTATTTTTTATGTCATTACCTCTCAGATTTGTTCCTGTTTCAGACACCTTTCTGTTGGAACGTTTTTGGACATCTGTTTTAGCAACATTATCCATGCCCGCAAGTAAATCCTCAAAAGAGGTCTTTTGTGGGTTGGGCTTTAGAGGTGCAGCACTAAGGAGGGATGAAAATTTAGGCCTTTTTTCATCAGCCTCTAGTCTCCTCTCCACAGAGTTTAGACTGTGACCTCCTTTCAGTTGTTGCAGAATTAACTTTTCCTCTTTGCTTCTTTGGTTGAGGAATGCCAGTGTCTCTGGCAAATTCTTTTTGTTGATGATGGAGACATCAGCACTACGAATATCACCCTCAGGGGTATCAACATTCAACAGAGACCCAGCTAGGGCAGCAGGCCTGGAAGAAATGCTAGAACTACGGTCATTTGAACTTGGCAGTGTCTCCTTTTCTGCACCATCTTTAGTTGTACTGGAAGATTTTAACAAATTCTGCCTTTGATTCAAGCTTGGAACTTTTCCAGATGTTGGTACAATCTTGTTAACTTTATTAGCTGATAAATTGTTGGTCTTCTTGGAACTTGGACTTACATTTAAATTATTTCCCTTGAAGTTTCGTTTTTTACTTTTCATTTCAGACTCAGTAAGTTTAGATGTATCATCTTTTTCACTTTCACTGCTACTTTCAGACAAGTTCACCACACCTGTTTTCACTTTTGCGCGTTTACTAAATCCCATTCCTCCCCTGCCTCTGTGCGGCTTTATTCTGTCTAAAGAAACTAGCATTTTATGTTTAGGTGGTCCAGAGTTGACATCCTGGACACATTCAACAGCTAATGTTTTTGGCTTAATCTCTTTTGTCAGCTCTTTATTTGCTTCCAGAACTTTTTGAGCCATATTTGTCATGAAATCATCTGCAATGTCACAAGCTGATTCCACTGATAAACTTGTTTCAGGTATTTGAAGATTTGATTCCTGAGTTAATTTCTTACTTCTTGTAGTTTTGGTTTCTTTGGATTTGTTTTTGTTTGTTGGTTTTGTTTTTTGTCCTGCCTTTTTACTTCCCTTTGTCTTGGCCTGAAGTGTTTTGTAGCCAGATTTATCTGCTGTACATTCTGATAAGTTTGCAGATTTCTTCTTTGACTTCACCTCAAGAGTTTTCCCCTGACCCTCATACTCAGCTCTTCTTTTCTTTTCAACCACTTCTCCATTCTGGCTTGCGTCACTTTCAGAGCTGCTCTCATTCTCAAGTAGTGGATTGTTGACTAAATCTAAGGCTTTCTTCAATCTTTCACTCTTAATTTTGGAAGTCTTTATAAAACTTTCTGGTTGGAAGTAAGAGGAAATTCTCTTCTGATGCTGAAAAAAAAAATCGAACATCTTAACCAACCATTATTTAGTACTAAAATAAATATAAGAAACTTTTACATTATATTAAACGTATTTTTAAATTCAAGAGTTATACAATTGTACAAATACTTGAGCCGTTACACTCACTTCTTTTTGATTTAGTTGTTTCATCATTGGCAGTAGAGACTGATCTGTCTTTTCTCTATTCCAGCCAAACTTTATCTTAGCAAATATGAAATTTGGAGTCAAGAAAAATTCTGAACGTGTATGTCAAGACGCAATAAAACATCATTGCAATAAAAACTTAAACAAGAACATGAAAATAGTGTTGACAGAATCAAGGATACTCTCTTAATAAATCAAGTTCAGGCAAGCGCCAGGTGAACTTTTCCCTTGACTCATCCACTTCTGGGTTTAAGTAGGCATTGACAACAGCTTCACTTGGGAAACCTGTTAACTCACATACACAAAAAATAATAATAAAATTCTCTATTAAACTTTGTGTACTTTATACATGTTTACTTCTAATTGATATATTTTAGAAAAATTTGTAAAGCCAATATGAAGAAAAGGTAATTTTAAAATATTTGTTTGTTAGTAAGATAAGTTAAAAAATTAAAAAGGTGTGAGATTTTATATTTCATAAAACTATTTCAATTTAAATAAAGATATATTAGTGAATCCATTTGAATATCACATTCATAGAACTAAAAAGAAAATCTAACAAAAGCTTACCACTTAAATATTATTTAAGTGATACATGGGAGTCTAGAACTTAAATGGTAGTCCCTCAGTCTAATCACTATCAATGCCTTCTTGTCCCTAAGTCTAATCACTATCAACATTTGGGGGTCTCTCAGTCTAATCACTATTAATGCCTTCTTATCCCTAAGTCTAATCACTATCAATGCCTTCTTATCCCTAAATCTAATCACTATCAACATTTGGGGGTCTCTCAGTCTAATTACTATCAATGCCTTCTTGTCCCTCAGTCTAATCACTATCAACATTTGGGGGTCTCTCAGTCTAATTACTATCAATGCCTTCTTGTCCCTAAGTCTAATCACTATCAACATTTGGGGGTCTCTCAGTCTAATCACTATTAATGCCTTCTTATCCCTAAGTCTAATCACTATCAATGCCTTCTTATCCCTAAGTCTAATCACTATCAATGCCTTCTTATCCCTAAATCTAATCACTATCAACATTTGGGGGTCTCTCAGTCTAATTACTATCAATGCCTTCTTGTCCCTCAGTCTAATCACAATCCCACAGCAAAATATGATAAATGTTATAGTTTAAGGGCAATACTTAAGATGTTTGTGATCTTTTTACAATTAATGATCTCGAAAAGCTGTTATGGTCATCTAACAATTTTATTCTAGTTCAAACATTTATTCTGACTCACCAGGAACAAGTTTTAAATCTTTTAGACGAGCTCTGAGTTTACTTTCTGAGCTAGCAGTCATTTTTTTTTTCGCCTTGTCCCACCATTTCCTAGAAGCAGAAATGAGTAAGTATAGCATCAAAACTTTTTAAAATTTTTGTTTCACTTCTGAAAGAATATATTTCCTTAATGTGTTTTTTTTTTATAAGTATGCAAATTACTGTGATAGAAGAGGTGTTTGGTTAGGATAAGTGCTTACAGTAATTACGTACAGCATGTACATATGTTCTGATTTACACCATAAATCAGTTTACAAAATGAGGCAGATACAGATTGTCATAAACCAAGGACTTCCTGTATAAGTTTGTGCATATATAATTAAATTTAATAAAAAAACATTGATCCCATTTTCAGCAACATGAAGATGATGAAAACAATTTATAAAAGAAATTTTCTTTTTTGCCTTGTGGAATGACAGCCCAGACAAATACAATCCACTTTTCATTGCTTTAGCCACTAAAAATCAAAAGAAATGATAAAGCCAGAAACCTGAACAAAAGCAAGCCTTCAATTCCATCTCCAGGAAATTCAGCCATTATTTCCAAAGCTCTAACTGGGCCCACGCCTTGAAGTCCCTCAGTGTAGTCACTGCCACACAGCAAAGCAATGTTGATTAACTGTTCTCTACTAAGACCTGAGAAATTTAAAAAATGATTAAAAACAAGTACCTGAAGTGTGCACACTCAAACAAGCTATTCTACTGTTGTTTACATTTTTTCCATAGCCAAACACTGTATATGTAAATAGCCTTCATTTGTAACACTTCTTATAAAAAGATTATCCCCCGTAAAGTTTATTTAAACCACATTACAATGTACTTTTTTTGGCAAGCTTAAAGGAGGATGGCATAACAGCATTATAAAGATCAATTTAGGCACCATTTTGCCCTCACTGGCATAGAGGAAAGTAGCTGGCAGCAGATGGCCTCTGAAAGAGACAGCTGGAGATATCTCATGAAAGCCATGGGGAACACATTTGAGACCCAAAGAAAAACCATTGTAGATGACAGGCACAGAAGACTTAAAGAAAACTCACATCAACGATGACTTAGTTAGCATCAGATGTAAAATAATATGCAGGTCGTAACTGGGTTTGTATGGCCATGTGAAACACTGCACTCATCCTTAATGATTGGAATCAAAGGCATCGCCATTCATTCATTGATTCACAATGTACTTACCAAAATGGTTGCGTATGTTATCAAGACTGTACATCTCCACATATTTACTTTGATTGAAGAAGTTTTTGTACATCCTGCGACCTCCAAACAGCCAAATGTCACTGTCATCAGTGATAGTGCCATGAGTTTGGCCAGTGATATCCAAGAAGGCACACTGAGCTTCAGCTTCCATTGGGCTGACTATATAAGGGATTCCAAAAAGTTTCAAGAGTTCCTGAATAGGTTAACAAAAAAATTATTTCAACAAACCATACACTAATAGATAGGTATATGAACATTACACTGACAGACATTTTAGTTGAACATAAAAAATAATAGCATAAATTGAAACACTCTTGCAGTGTTTGCTCACATTTCTTAGGATATGTGTCAAGCATTATCTTTTAAGTCACACAGAAAACAAAACAAAAATGTATTATGCTATACAAATATGAAAAATACAAAACTATATTGAATGGGTACTCAGGCAGAAGCTAATCCCACCTTGTGATAAAAAAGCTGCATCTCATTATAAAATTGATAAGATAAAAAGTAAAATACAACAGCAAAATGTTGCTTAGAAAATGATTGAATATAATTGATGGTGGCTAATGAAGGAAAGAAGAGAATGAAACCCAAACCATTATAGTTTTTTTTTGTTTTTGCTTTGCTAGTAAACAAAAGTTCAAAGCACATTAGATGTAGATAATGTATAGCCTAAATCACTTTTGAAACATTAGAGAAATAAAAAAGAGATAGGATTCACCTGTGCCTCTTGGTTAATCTGATCAGTCACAGAAGTTGCAAATCTGTTCTGTTTACCTTGTTCTGAGACTAGAGTCTCTCGTTCGCTTGCCAAATAACTGTTAATATCCATTAGATCTTCCTGAATAGAGATTTAATAGAAAAGATAAAAATATATGCAGTAATCACAAACACAACTAAAAAATGAAATAGGGTCATAAATAAAATATAATGTAAATAGTTGAAGATTAAAACTCTTATCAAAACAAAAATGTTATTAAAAAAAAATATATTGTGTATTAATACCAAAGCTACAAAATTAGGTTTGAGTGTGTCAGTGTATATTTATATCATTTTTTTCTTTTACTGATAATTGTTACTAATGCATTATCCAAATTATCATGTTGACTTTCTTTAGGAGATGCTCTCAGAAGGTATTTAAAAACCAAACTCTAAAAGTACTTAGCAAAACATAGTACTAGTGCTCTCATTCTGAAAGGCTTCCTAAAACCAAGTGTTCAATCTCTCTTTCTAGTAATCCCTTATACTTTGAAACAGTGCCGATTCCAGTGTGAACCTAGTGTTTCTAAGGTTACAGAGATGTGCCAATGAATTGTTGAATAAAAATGACACTAGAGGGCACACCAATAGAAAATATAGGTGTTAATATGCCTAATATTAGTGTCATCTATTGAAATTGAAATGTAAAGTTCAACCCAGAGTTTGCTATTGAATAAACAGATCAAGTTAGGAGATCAAAGTCTCATGTAGCAATAAATGTCCCCCATGCAGTCCTAAGCTTAAACATAATTCTATGTCCCAATCAATTCCACCAGTCTTGCTCAACAATTCTAAGAAATAGAACTTGCTTTCACATAACTCTAACCTTAAATTAAATGAAACCTGATTTAAAGAAAAAAAAGCCATATTAATATCACAATATCCCCAACCTTAGAGTTAGCAGGAAGTGTTGTCAAGAGGCTAAGTGCCCTTGAACTTGGCTTGGCTACCTATGAAGGGGGCTTGAGGTTCGACACCCAACTCGGGCAGAGTTGTATTTACTGAGCGCCTGAAGGCAGCATGAAAAAACCTTCTCCTAGATACCCCCTCCCCCCACTGGTCAACATCTGAGATTGGACCAAAGCGCTCTGAGCATGCTATAAGCATGAAAGTAGCGCTATATAAAAGCCATAATTTATAATTTATTTAAGCAAACATTAAAATATATAATCTACACATAAATATATAATCCTAATAAACATATTAAAATTACAATTAAAATTTGCCAAAAACAAATAGTTTTTTTAAAAATGAGTCTTAAGAATTGAATCAGAAATTCCTTATCAGTAAGTCAACATTCTTTCCATTAGACAATTGAGGTTGTTGTATTTTTAGCCCATAGCCTTATAACTAGTATTTTGTTTTTAAAAAAATTAATAAGAAATACAACATTTCAAATAGTCAATAGCCATCTTAAGGAAAATATCCAATGATAATGAAAAACAATGTTGGCTTAATAGTTTCGTACGTGTCAATAAATCCATCAGCAAAAATGTTTGAAAGAGTTACATTTGAGAACATCTCCAATATTAACTAAATTCTTTGGTATCAATTGAAATGAAACAGACTCACCTCATTTAAATTGTGAAAGCTATCCCCCCTAATATCTGCCTCATCAAAATCTTCAGGTTGAGGTCTGATGAGACCTTTACTTGGTGACACAGACTCAGCTGTCATTTTTTTTGTAGGACTAATGGGTGTTGTGAAACTAATGGGTGGTGTGGAGTCAGAGTTCTGATTGTAAGTGTCTTCCATTGGTGTCTCTTGTTCATTGTTTATAGCAACTGAAGTGTCGTCATCAGAACTTTCCTCTTCACTAACATTAGAGCTTGGGACTTTATCCTCAACAGCAGACTTCTTTTCCTGTTTGGCTGTCTGCAAAGATAGCTCAATAGCAAGTTTCAAATCATCATCAGAATCAGAAGATTTAGAAATACTTATATTTGCAGGATTTTTCAAGATCTTAGGGGAATAAGTCAGTGCATGTTCTGGACTTCTCATCACATCAAATGTACTAGTAGAATTAGCATCGTATTCTGCATTACCAACATTGTTTATATTACTGCTGATTCCAGCATTTTCTTCCTCACTTGATTCCTCATGAAGAAATCCCCCACTTGTGCTGTAGTCCAAATCAGCAACAACCTCATTTGCATTTATTTTGGTAACTGCGATGACAGTATCTTCATCAATATTGGCATCAACATCACCACAAGTAGCTTCAACACTTTCTTTCTTTCTTGCCAACTCATTTCGAATGTCATCTAAAATACTCTTTCTCTTGGCTATTATGTCTTCATTGTATCCAGGGACATCTTTTATCAAGCCAACATTAGTTATGCCAGGATCCATTCCATCTCCACACTGATCAGCATTTTCCCTCTCTACGCTAGTATCCGCAGCAAAACTAGATGCAGGTGTAAAAATTTTCTCAACATTGCATGCATCTTTTTCACCATCATTGGGCTGATTGGACAACTGAAAAATACTGGCTGGAAAGAGATCATCTTCCTCCACTGTAGCATTTGGGTTGATTGTCACTTCAATGAATTCACCTGACCACAAAAATACAGTTTCATAAATATCATACACAATAAAAATGTAAAGCTTAAAAAGTAAAAAATTAATAATGGTTAACTGCTATTGTTATGATTTGCCAAAACCATATTATGCTTTAGGAGGCACGGTGGCTGAGCGGTAAAGTGCTTGGCTTCTGAACTGGGGGTCCCGGCTCAAATCCTGGTGAAGATTAGAATTTTTAATTTCAGGATCCTTAGGCGCCTCTGAGTCCACCCAGCTTTAATGGGTACCTGACATGTTAGGGAAAGTAAAGGCGTTTGATCATTGTGCTGGCCACATGACAGCCTCGTTAACTGTGGGCCGCAGAAACAGATGACCTTTACATCATCTGCCCCATAGATTGCAAAGTCTGAAAGGGGAAATTTACTTATTTACTTTTATATCATGCTTTGATATTTGATAGTACTGAGAAGTTCCTTCTTTGTACCTGCCTAGATATGTGTTATAGACAAACTCATTTGTTTGTTTCTTCTTAGAGTGTTACAGTAGCATGAAACCTAGATGGATATTAACAATGACTGAAGAAAACTTCAATATAGTTGAAGGTCTTCCTTTAAAGACAAAAGAAATTTATTTATTCATTTGAGGAATACACCCAAGTTGTTTAAAATCTAAATAAAGGCTTTTGCCACTAAGTGTGTTACAATGGTTTTGGGTGGTTAATATGTCTTGGTATTTCCAGAAGTTTAATCCAATGACACAATATTCAATTTGATTTAAATAGAATTTAATTTAATTTTGATAGTTGAAATCATAAAATGAGAGAAAACACACTGTACATCATGTAAAAATACAATATATATTTAAAAAATTGATAGTAGTATCAAGTCAATGATAATTTTTGTACCATGTATAGATTTGAGAACCATATAAATCTACACTTACTTATAATAAACACACAAGCATTAAACATCAAAAATGAGACCCCGATAATTTTTTATCAAAGAATTATTTTTTCTTTTGCATTTTGCACATTAAATTTCTGAGCCACACAAGAAAGCCAATATTAAATTTCATTGAGAAGTGAACATTGTGTACAAAATATTAAAGTATCAAAAACTTACCTTCAGAACTGGAATCTTCATTTTTCAATTCCTGCAATGATCTATTTACATTGTCATCAGTTGTACTGTGTTCTTTTAAAGAGTTGACCTTAGAGAATTCAGTGTGAGAATCTTTCCCTTTTTTATTTGTTGGTCTTGAGATCTTGCTTTTTCGTTTTTTACCAACTGACCAGTTTTTTCTTTGGTTAACAAACGTTTCTATGCCACTGTCAGAATCTGACGAGGTGGACATGACTTCTGGCTCTTCATAATTTACAGGGGGAGAAGTCTTGCTAGTTTTACAACTGTCCACAACAGCCTTGACCTCCTCTTCTTCCTCGACCTTCTCAAGTTTGACCCGACTCTGGAGCTCATACTTTTCTGCTTCTTCTTCCTGTTTTCTTTTTGTCAGTCCTTTGATGAGGACATAGTGGGCAGCATCTTCTGACACTATTCTTCTTGACTCTACTTCGTCCCCGTAGTAGTCGTCCCCTAGAGAGTAGGTGAGGTTTGTGGCGGTCTTAGAGGACATCTCTTTGCGGACCTCTTCTATGCGACTGGAAAGCTTGCTCTGTTTCATCAGCTTCTTCAACTGGTAAGATGAGAAACTGTCTGAATCCTGAAAAGATCAATGAAACTTTATGACAAAGACAACAATTAGGAAGACTCTGGAAACACAGTGTTTAATATATTATGATCAAGAAAATACAAATCACTGTCTGTCTGGTCAATAGTTTGTACACAGTATTTCTCACACACCCATTATCGAATCAAGTTGTAACTTAGCAAAATTATTGGTTCGCATAGGCAAGACATGAATCAATTAAAAAAATATTAACCAATTAGTCAATTAACTACTGCTAATTAATTATTTTGTTTGATACCAACAAGGGAAGTTAATCCTTCAGTATTCACAGTTATGGCTAAATTTGTAGGGTTTTGCCCCCCAGATAAGTGTTCACGTTATTTCTCCCACACGCATTCTCGAATCAAGTTGATACTTTTAACAATTTTTTATTGTACGTATCAAAACATGAATCAATTAAAAAATTAACCAATCAGTCAATTGGTTATTAATTATTTTTTTCTTCTCCTCATATAAGTTTTGTTTTTTAAAAAAAGGATTTTTGTTAAATTTTGCTTGTCAAGGTGGATTGAGTTTGAATTCCAACTCAAGCTGAGTTGTGTGTAACTTCTCAGATACCCCATGAGTCCACAAAGGGAGATTGGCCCAGAGCACACTGAGCATGCTTATAGCATAAACATTGTGCTATACAGAAGTAAAATAAAGTTTCCCATTTAGACCTTGGGCAGATGATGTAAAGGTCATTTTTTTCTGTGGCCCATGGTTAGGGAGGGTGATATGTAGCCAGCACAACCACCAACCACTTTTACTCTCCCCAACTAATGTCAAGTACCCATTAAAGCTGGGTAGACTCAGAGGCGTCCAAAAGATCCCGAAGTTAAACAAAAACAATCTTCACCAGAATTCAAAACTGGGACGTCGTTTCGGAAGAAAAGCGTTTTAAATTTTAAAAAATGTAGGGTACTGTATCCTTACTTCAGGCATCTTAGTTAGTGAACTTAGGCTGTGGTACTTGTTCCTCTCTTTCCATTCATGGAGAATCTCATGCTGTATCTCCATAGGGAGAGACTTGAACTCTTCTGACTCTGGGTGAGCTTCAGACAAAGATGCCAAGCCCTCCTATGTTGCAATAAAAAAACAAAAGATTTTTAAAAAATGAAGAAAAAATAAAAAGATGACAATATGGCACATTAATAGAGCTGTAATATGAGTCTTATGAGAATAAAACAAAAACAGTTCAGCAAATTAGTTGGTCAATATCTGATATTAAAAGAAAAACAACAGATCAAAATGACTGTGTTAATATATAGATAAGTAATAAAAAAGTTCCCCTTTCAGACCTTGTGATCTATAGGGCAGATGATGTAAAGGTCATCTGTTTCTGTGGCCCATGGTTAAGGAAGGTGTCATGTAGCCAGCACAATGACCAACCACCTTTACTTTTCCCCAACTAATGTCAGGTACCCATTAGAGCTGGGTGGACTCAGAGAGGCCCAAAGATCCAGAAATAAAAAATCCCAGTCTTCACCAGGATTTGATCCTGGGTGGGACCTCGGTTTGGTGGCCAAGCGCTTTACCACTCAGCCACCTTGCCTCCTAGATAAGTAATACCTTGTTCCATATCTGATATTAAAAGAAAAACAACAGATCAAAACGACTTTGTTAATATTTAGATAACTAATACCTTGATGCATTTTTCTTGTAGCTCAAAGTCTCGCTCCCATTCTTCAGCATTTAAAGACAAACTGAAAATAGTAACACACAGACACATAAATAATAATTATAAAATCTGAGCTTAGAGACACAATATACAACTAAAATTTTTTGTTTTCACAATTTAACAAAACTGACTTTCAATGCCATTCGTCTTACTTGCTTTAACAGAATAACTGTTTATTTTTTTGCTTTAAATTCAAGTATCAATACTGGCTAAGTACTAGGAGTTCAACTTTTTTTTAGAACTCCTGTTGACCAAGTTAAAGCCTAAGCATGAAGTTAGACATAAACATTTGACATGACAGCAAACAAAACAAGGTACCCAATTTCTTCCGTTTCTGGCAGTGGCGCCAGCTCAAATATATCTTTTTCCTGATTTCTTCTCTGTACCCCTGGAACAGGTCGGGGAGGTTTGCCAGAGACACTCAATGCTTGCTTAACAGCATTGCTCTGTACCAGATTGCGAAGGAGTTTGTGTGCAATGTCATTACTTTCTCTCACTGCCTCAGCTTTTCTTTCTCTTCTTGCAGCCTACGTAGTCAAGAGATCAATCATTACATAAACTAACTCTTCAATTAAAAAAAAACATAATAAAAGCTATGCAATAAACAAGTGTTTCCCAATTTTTTTTCATTAACAGAACACATCAGACATTCTGAATATTTAGCAAACACTTGGCTTATTTTTTAAGAGAAATTAATTCATGTTCCGTTAGTGGAACACCTATTCAGGCCCCGAGGAACACTAGGGTTCTGCGGAACACAGTTTGGGAAACACGGCAATAAAGTCTATCCTCTTAGATTTCAATTCAAGTCAAGCCTCAAATGTTTAAAACATTCTAAGCTTGATAAAACCTACAAAATTGACTTTTTATTAACAGTACTATGGAACCCAGACAAAATTCAAAAGAACTGAAAACTATACGATGAATGTTAAAAGTAATTATAAAATGATAAATAGAATCAATGAATTTATATAATGTACCATGGTTTGTTTTTTCAATAATGGCACACCTCCATCAAACACAAACACTGGCTTTATAGAATAAAAGAGAAGCTTGCAAACCCTGGAAAATAAACCCTGAAAATAGAGACAATCAGATAAGGAAAGCTAGTCAAATTATTTGAAATGCATTACTATATCATTTTTGTAATATTTTTTTTCTAAATAATGTAATTGTATAAAATAATCTTAACATTTAGAGTAGATTAATAGTAAATTGTAACATAAAATGTAATAAAATATATTTATAAAAAAAATATTTCAAAAATACTTTTTTAAAAACAAAGTTTATGCAAGAGAAAGAAATGCACATTTACTATCAATACTGAAAGATTTACTTCCCTTTTTTCTATATGAAAGAAAACTATTTAATAACCAATAATTAATTAATTTAATTGGTTATTTTTTTAAAATTGATTCATATTGTTTTATGAACAATTAATAATTGTGTCAAGTTTCAACTTAATTTGTCAATGGGAAGTAGGAAAAATAGCATGACGTGAGTTGATACAAGCTTGTAAAATTTTTTTAAAAAGTTTATAGCTTTAGAATGACAAAAAAAATTAATAACAAACCTGCAAATGGGCATTAGGTAATGGATTGCCATCTTTGTCTCGCATCCCTTTCATTGTCTGGTGCAGCCATATACTCACATCTTAACTTAGTCAAGGCAAGCATTACACTCATTCATAACTCAATCAATACAAATATTTTATGCATTTTTATTCAAATAATAAAATAATGTTCTAGATACATTACATGTAATTTCTAAGTTCCCCTTTCAGACCTTACGATTTGTTGGGCACATGATGTAAAGGTCATTTTTTTCAGTGGTGCAGTCAACCAGAGTGTCATTTGGCCAGCACAATGACCAACCACATTTACTTTTCCCCAACTAATACCAGATACCCATTAGAATTAGGTGGATTCAAGGGCGCCCTAAAATTCCTGAAATTCAAAATCCCAGTTTTCACCAAGATTCGAAGCTGTGACCCAAGGTTTAGAATCCAAGCACTTTACCACTCAGCCATCATACTTGCATCAAAATGCAAATGATCAAACCTTTTGTTTTGGTTAAATCGATTTAAAAATCAAACAATGACGGTTCTTTTTAATGTAGAGTAAATGAACTAAGCACATAAATGGTCCATTGAAAATAAGAATTAATGAAAAGAGTGTCTACCAGATAGTAAGGTGTCTAACCAGTACAATGATCATATGGCTACATTTTTCCAAAAAGTAATTCTTTGAAAACTTACCTAACAATTCAATTTATTTCTCTTTTCTTCTTAAAACTCTTTTCAGACATTAAGCACACAGAGACACAAACACATGCAAAATAAAAAAAAAACATTAAGTGGTATATATAAAGACTTGTTTTTTTTTTACCATATACCTCTGAGAAAGACAAAAGGATACCAACTGCTAGTACTTTCCCCTCCAAAGACTCTAATGAAACTGGTTGACCAGCTGCATGTAGCAACTGCCACAGTCCATGGACACCCATGATCTAGTCACAAAGCAACCCCTGTGGTAACGATTGGCTCAGGTCTCTGTTTACAATCTAAAGAACAAAAACAAATCCTAAAAAATTAGAAATTCAATGAAGTCAACACATCCAAATATCTTTATTGAAGGTTAATATATTGAAAGCAAGTGATGGTGGATCCCTGAAGGTGAAAATGATTGTATTGAGACCAAATGTTATAGTAGGCCTCTACACTAACCAGTGGGCAGTGCTAGTGGAGACCACTCTAAATATAGAGATCTATTCTATAATTGGAATCTGTATAGAGATCTAACAGAAGGCATGAGAGCTGCTTTCAAGGTACCGGTATACTAATGTATGGCACCTGTATGGAAACTTGACATGAAGCTCTTCAAAATCTACACTAACAGTTGGGAAAAAGTTGTTAATGTCTCAGATTCTATTGTTTATGTTTTTATCCAGTAGGAAATTGTTGGATATGATGGAGCCAAGATAGCAAAAATATAAGCATCTCGATACACCCAAAACATATGCACGAGTCCTCTTTGTAGATTTCTCATCGGCTTTCAATACCATCTAATGATAAACAAACTGAGTATCTTAAATGTCAGCCCTAACGTACAAGCATGGGTTCTAAGCTTTCAACCCAACATCCCCAGTATGTTAAAGTCAACAACACCAAATCATCAACTCAAGTACTATGTACGGGTGCTCCACAAGGTTGTGTACTTTCTCCTGTACTGTACACTCTTTACACTGATTACATAAGAAGCATCTATGACTCAGTTAAACTCATTAAATTCGCTGATGATACTGCCATAGTCAGTCTTATTTCAGAAGACGAAACTCAGTATCGAAGCTCGATAGAAGAGTTTACAAACTGGTACACTAACAACTTTCAAGAACTGAATGATACAAAAACTAATGAACTTATTTCAGATTTCAGAAAGACGAAACTCAGTATCGAAGCTCGGAAGAAGAGTTTACAAACTGGTGCACTGACAACTTTCTAGAACTGAATGTTCCAAAAACTAAAGAACTTATTTCAGATTTCAGAAAGAAAAAACAAACTATATGTGAACTGCAAATAAACACTAGATCTATAGAACAAGTGAAGGCATATAAATATCATTAATAACAAGCTTTCGTGGGAAGACCACCTTAGAACTCTGACAAAGAAAACAGCCCAACGACTTTTTTTTCTATACAAACTCAATAGCTTTAAACTAAACAAGAAGATCCTAGATACTTTTTATGGCGTGACAATACAAAATCTGCTAATATATGGAATAATTTGTTGGCAAGGCAACGCTTCATGTAAACTGTTGCGTCGTCTAGAAAACATCATAAAAAGGGCATCAAAAATTACACTCACAACATTACCACATTTAAAGGAACTTTTTGAACAAAAGTGTCTTAGAAAAATTGAAAAAATCTTGGAAGACAACAGTAACCCGCTCCATCAGAACTACATCAGGTCGTCGCGAAGTGGGTGACTGCTGTCAATCAAGACAAGAACAGAGCTGTCAAAAACTTGTTTGTACCTCACTCGGTCAGACTATATCAACGCTATTCGTTGATCAGGAAACACGAAAAGGACCAAGATGCCTGTGTGTAGTCGCTGAATGAACTCTTTATGTTGTGTCTGTTGTATTTATCTGTATATTTCTGTTGTGTTGTCTTTATGTGAGAAAAGAGTCAGGATTTGTAATCACAACAAATTTCCATAAGGATCAATAAAGCAGTCTTAGTCTTAAAATGATCTATTAAGTCACCAAGCAAAGCGAAATATTGATAAAAAAAAATAAAAAATATGCATGCAAATCTACTACATTTAATTATTTTTCTTTTGAACAAAATTAAGCTTTATGACTTACAGATCTAGAGTCATTTTATAGATAGAGCAATGACATAGTACATGACTCGTATTACTATAGGAAATAAAACATTTTAGAATTTTTAGAAGAGTAGCAATATCTTAAATTAATTATAGTTAATACTTTTATTTTTATCTGTTGTGTTGATGATTATGACTACAGTTAGATCTAGATCATTCTAGAATCTAGTTAGTTAGTAGTTAGTAGGTCTAGAGCAGCGGTTCTCAACCTTTTAAACTTGGCGAACCCTTTTTACAATATACCACTCTGACGCGACCCCCCTCCAATAGACACACACAGCAATAAAAGAATAGACAATAACAATCCTTATTTTTGATGGTCTTAGGCGACCCCTGGCAAATCGTCAATCGACCCCCAAGGGGGTCGCGACCCACAGGTTGAGAACCCCTAGTCTAGAGTCTAGATCTATAATCTATGCCCAATGTTGATGGTCTATTTTGTTGATGATTATATATGTTAATGGTACATGCAAGTTCATAGAAGACACAACAACAGAATGAATAAAGAATATACTTGATAACGCTGGCTGATAACTTCAACAATTTAATGAACAATAAAAAGGGCAGTCCTCTGTCGTCGCTAGCCTAGCGTCGTTCTCTAAGGCGTATTGTCCGTTACTCTTCTAGTTCGTAAACCTACTTTACCTACTCTTTTATTACTCGTCACATCACTTAGGAAAAACCTGATTAACCTCAACTTCTACGCATCTTGTGTCATTACACCAATCTATGCTATACTTGTATAGTCTTTAGTCTATACTCTTAGACTCTATACTTGTGACGGTGACTTGTCTAGTTACTAGTCTATCCTATAGACAGACAGGGTATAATTATTATAATAGAATAAATATAATATTTTTACTAAGATCTACATTTACATGATTTAGACAATTTAGTATTTACAGTCACCAACATCATTGAAGTTTTTGAACATGTCATGTGCCAACACTGCCAACAGTGATTTAGAATCTATTTCTAGATCTACTTCTCTAGTCAACATTATCATTCATTATGATTATCCTGCACATAATGATAATGACATATGGGTGACTAATTGATCTATTTGTTCACCTGCTTAGTGTAATAGATCTAGATCTTTCAAGATGTAGGTAAATCTATAACTAGAATTCTAGATAAACAATTAAACTGATCGCATTCCGTGTCCTGGACCTGGGCTAACTCAGCATTATTTTGTTTTGGTTTCTCAAGCAAAAGAAATCTTTTGTGATAAAGTAAATTTTCTTGCTGTTAAATTTGCTAGTGGTCTCAAAGATTATATATGTTTGTGCTAAAGATCTATGTCAGTGCTTTAGTATTGGTCATTCATAGTCATAGGCGTGGTAGCATTTGTGCATTCAAAAGCTGATGTCAGATGGTGGCACTAAGGACATATTAGGTTTACATCATTATGTTAATGTTGTTATCTATATCCAGTGCTTTTTTTTTGTGACGGTACCCACCGATACGGCGTACCGACACCCAGTGGTGTCACTGGGGGGTGCGGGCCGCACCGGGTGACACACACCAAGGGGTGACACCCAAGTCGGAAAAATGCATTTACCAAAATGCAACTTTTAAAAATAAAAATTACTCACAGTTTAACTTAAACATGTCCCCGAACCTTCTTAATTTAATTCTATTTTACTTGTGATCTTCCTATTATGAGAAAAATTATGTGTTGTAGACGTCAGGAGAAAGAGTTTCTGAAGATCAGAAATGTAGAAAAACGCTTGGCTTCGTCCCGGACAACTCTAAGTGAGCTTAGAGCGCTCCCTTCTCAAGCATCTTATCTGATGTTGAGTGGCGAATGTAGCCTAACATTTTTTTATTGTAAAATGTTGAGAAAAACCTAAACATAAGCCCCTCACACGCCATTCGACGCATAGGGCTGAAAGCTCTCTCCACAAAAATCAGTCTTAGGCGACTTTCACAGCCACTTTCCTTCATAAAAGGTGTGACGCCATGATTAAACGTTGACGGCCATGTTTTTGCGTTCCTCTTTTCGACTTTGGTAAATGTGTTTCGTCTTGTTCATGTCTCACAAATGTCAATCGACGTTCAGTCACCTCTTCCCTTATCTTATCTTATATGATATAGACGTTACTTCAAAAAAGAAGATGATTACGTCCTACGCGTCATGCATTTAGTCATGCATATTAACCAATGACCTAAACTCCGCCAAGTCACTGGTTTTCCTGGCTAGCTCAGGTAACCCCAGGGGTGCCACTTTTCCGGAATAACCCGGAAATCCGGGTTTTGATGGGTCCGATTTCCCCCCCCCCCCTCCGGGTTTGCCTTCTACAATTTTGTAAAAATCCAGGGTTTTAGTTGATTTAGATTTTTTCGAAATTTCTGGTCATTTTCCCCCGTTAATTTTAGTTTGTTAGTTCCGATCGCGCGAGCCGCCATTTTTAAACAAAATCGACCAGTCTCATATCTCGCTATTCGCGAGACTTTCACTTTGCATGCGCACTAAGCTTTATTTACCGGTACAGTATTTTTTTTTAAGTGACAAAAAAAAAAGTGTAAACATTCTAGATCTATAGAGAATTTCTAGATCTACGGAACGCGCCTCGGCTCGATTTAGAGTCTAGATCTATTTCTATGATCAATCTAGATCTGATCTAGACTGTAAAGTCTTGTATTTAGTATAGATATAGTCTAGAATAGTCTAGATCTACTCGCGTACCTAGCGGCTAGTCCTAGATCTAGAAATAGAAAAAAAAATAATTCACGAGTGAGAAAATTTTTTTTTTCCCCGTGTTTTATATTTTAAAATTTGTATAGGTTCCATATAGGCATAGAGCAGTGTTTCTCAAACTTTTTTGTCTGGCGGCACAGTGAAAAAACTACAAAAATTTCGCGGCACACCACGAAGAGCAACAGTTGTTTTAAAATAAAAAGAAAAAAATATTTTACCTGTTTTTAAGTATTACATTTAATGTGAGGGGTGTGCCTGTTTTTGACAGCAAATGCGATCTAATCGAGGCTCCAAAGTCGACAAACAAACTCGCATTTCATCGTCTATTGCAAGAAGTCTCTCTCTTTTCTTAGATTTGATTTCAGCCAGTGCTGAAAATCCAAACTCACAAAACCATGAAGATGCAAATGGAAGAATTATTTTGATTGCTTTTAAACTGATTGCAGGATATATCTTGTTGATTGAAATCCAAAACACATCCAGGCTTTTCTCGGCAAAACTTGACTTAAGAACTGCATCGTTTTTTAAATCAATGAGCTGCTCTGCTTCTTCAGTTGTCAGATTTGTAGCTTCATTGTTTCCAAATGGATAGCTAGCCCATCCATACACATTACTTCCAACTGTTGCAAAGTAATGCTGCAATGCTGACTGCAGGTGTTTCAAAGTGTCCAGAATTTCGGGGGTGATTTCTTTATTTGAAGCACATTCATAGTAAGTAGGAAAGCAGGACTCCTTTCGAGATCTTACTTTGCCACAAAGACAATTTTTCACCACATGACTTCAGTTTTGAGGATGCAGTGATAATGGTTTCTGAAGACTTAAATTCAATTAATTTAATTTGTCAAATAAATCAGAGAGAAATGTCACCTTAACCCACCAGATCTCGTCATGAATAGAAAATCCAGTCTTTTTTTTCAGTCTCCAAAATGAAATCAGCTCAACCTTGAGCTTCTTTTTACCTTCGTTTGGTTCCTTGCTTTTCATTTAACGCTTTCGCGGTTTCATTTTTACTAACGTATTTCTCCATGGATAAAAATGAATAATGATTATGGATAATTTGTTATTATTAGCATACACCTAACAAATTTACATGAAACACATCGCTTATTATTATCGTTACCAATTCAAGAACTGCTGTACGTCTGCTAAGGCGGCTAACTTTTAGTCATTATAATAATATATATATAGTGAACAATTCCATAACCTGAATAGCTAACACCCTTTTACGTCACTATGGAGCAATCCACTACTATTACTGGTCGTTGTAAGTGGGGATGTCATCGCAACGTAAAATAAACATTTAATAGTTGGTAGACCTGTGTAACGCTGCACGTGTAGCGTTCTCAAAACTCCCGCGGCACACCTGCAAATCTTCGGCGGCACATTAGTGTGCCGCGGCACACAGTTTGAGAAACACTGGCATAGAGCCTTAGCCTATGTCTAGAGTATTATAGAAGTAGGATCTAGATTTAGGATATTTATATCGTTTTTAGATCAGAACTAGAATCAATGATTGAAGAATTAAATTAGTAAGTTTGCATTCGCCTGAAGGCTAGAAAAAATAGATCGATTGGTCAATAGATTTATAGTTGTTTTTTTTATACAAATAAATTATAATTATGTATAGGCAGTCCAGCACATTCTAGCCATCTAGGTCTACATTTAAATATTAGAAACTAAATCTTAATGTTCATTTTGGAGTAGGTCTGTACTAAATCTCAAAATCAATTTTATCTTGTTGCAATAGATTTACAGGTCCATGCGTGTACATTGATGGAATCAGTTTTATCAATGTTGATTAAAGTAGGCTGCTTCAAAAGAATAATGAGGGAAAAAATGTTAAGAGAGAAACATCATTTAAAATAACTGTGTGTTGCGGGGGGGGGGGGTTACAAACATTGTTAATATAAAATTGTACTAAATCCTCTTAACTTGTATTACAAGCTTTATCAATAAATACACACAAACTCTATTTATTATAATGATAGGCTTACTAATTACATATTTAAAACATGGGGGGGGGGGGCATATTATGATACAGATCTAGGTAGTAATTTAATACTGTTCTTCTTTCGTAAAATTTTGGTGCTTAAATTGTATATGCGGTACGTTTCAGGGTTGGTAAAGTTTGGGGTTTATGATTTCAGGGTTTGTAAAATTTGGAAATTCTGGTTTCAGGTTTTACTTGGTCTCATGGGTGGCACCCCTGGGTAACCCATTCCATGCTCTAATAGCGCTAGGGAAGAAGGAGCTTTTGAACAAATTGTCCTAGCATATGGAACGAGGAATGTGTCTTTAACTTTGTGTCTTTCTGAGTATTTTATTAAATTTTGTTTTTGTATTTCAAGATTATGGTTCAGTGTTTTATGTATCATTTTTACTTTACTTTTAAGTCTTCTATCCTGAAGGCTTTATGAATCTCACTGCTCTATTTTATGCCTGTTTCAGTTTCTTAGTGTTTTCTTGAGTTGAGGGGTCCCAAACAGAGGGTTAATGCCTGTGCGGGAAAAGATTTCTCTATTGGTAACCTTATCTCGGTATGTTATTCGTAGGATCCTTCTCAGCCATCACTGCCAAGCATTCCAGGTCTCGAAGCCGTAGGTGGCAGTTGGGACAAGGGCTGTATTGAGCAAGTGGATTTTAATCTCCAGGCGAATTGATTTATTTGTTCAGATAGGCCGTACTTTTTGAAAGACGACTCTAGCTTTCCAATCCGACATGCAAGACCATGATATGCATCTCCCTCGATTGAGATAACACTGCCTAAATAGGTTAAAATTTCTATTCGTTCAAGATCTGTATGACCAATGTTGATGGGGGTACTAGGTAACTGGGTAACCTGCACCCAATATGAGTAACTTTGAAGTAATGCTATGTCGTCTGCAAAATCCAACTCGGTTTGGTTTACGCCATGAGAATTCGAATGCTACCCGTTTAATATATTTCTATGGCATCGTTGATGGCTGCAAGAAAGAGAAATGGGGATAATATAAACTTTAATCTTATATCCGTTTCGATGTTGAAGAATTCCACCGTCTGTTGTGATACAACAGCTTGATTTGCTTTAGACATGTTGCTGAATCTGGACAAATTGTTGCTAGATGCCTTATTTTCTTGCTATGTTCCAGAATAATTTCGATGGACGCTATCGAACTTTTACACATTTGAGACCAAAAGAAAATCTGCTGCCGAGGATAGACGCAGACGGCGAAAAGAAAATCTAAATCAACCACCTGCGGACAAGGATATGCTTGCCCTGGGTGTGGCAAAATATGTAGGTCACAGTTGGGGCTTCGCAGCCACCGGAAATACTGCATTCCTCACTGATCTTCGGACTCAAGCCTTATTATTATTAATCACTTTTGATAAAATAGAATCGAAAACCATTTTCGTTTGTTAACCAATCAATTCATTTGCTTACTGTTTTATTGTTCAACATAAAGAAATAGTTGTTTTGTTTTTTTAAGGAGAAATTATTTGTTCGCTGGGGGGGGGTGTGTGACACCTTGCCGACACCTTTTTTTAATGTGGGGAAAATTATTACTTTTCTTGTATTTATTATTAATTTATTAGTAGTTGAAAGTTAGGCAATCCATCACTGCGAGTAGCGTACCGGCACCTATTTATTTTGTTATAACAAAAGCACTGTCTATATATATCTATGTGTGTCGTTTATGTTTGTTTTTTATAAAACGTATTTTTGTCTAATAATAGACATGGGTGTTGCCATCATTTTTTTTCTTGTTTCTCTTTCTATGGTCGACGTTTAAATAGGGTAACTAGCACAACGGCTAACCGCCTTTACTTTTCCTAACTAATGTCAGTATATAAAGGCCTAATTAGATATTTTGATGTTTCTAATGTAGAATACAGAGTATAGAAATGGCTGATAAGCTATGTATTTTATAAGATAAGATAAAAGGTATATATAAATATTTTTTGTGCCTTTTTTTAAAACACTGTAAAATTATTTTTTTTTAAACTCTCTTGTAGCGCAAAGTATTTTTTTCCCTTAGTTGTTGGCAACAGTTATGTTTCAATAAGATATCGTCATTGTGATTGTTTCGTTTATTTTTTCAAAATCACAACCATGATTGTAGATTTTAGGAAGCATAAAGACATTTTCCATGAAAGAGGCCTTTCAAAACAAAGCAATTCTTAAAGACAATTCGCAATAATTAAACAAGTTACATCCCATCTGGATGAAGAGGTCGGCTTCTCTCCATTAAGGCTAGAACAGAAAAAATTTAAAGACTCATTTATGCCACTGCCAGTCAGTGTGTTCCAAGGTCACTTGTCGTCAACAAGAAGTACATAGTAGCATAATTCATAAAGAGCTGATCGTGTGCGTGTGAGTGCGTATGTTACGTACGTAAATGTCGTTTGTGTTTGCACCTATACTTTAATTGTTAGGTAGTATTGTTTGTAGGAATACTAAGATGAATTTCTATTTGTTTGGACTAATAAAATTATCTTATCATTCTTTTGTATTTTCAAGGCGTTTTTTTTTTTATAAATATTTTTATTTAAGTTAAACGTTAGAGCCTAAATTGCCCCAACTTTCTGCATATTGTAATTTATTGTTTAACTCCTTCCCTCCTAACTGACGATACCAGCGTTGATTCCACCATAATGTGGTAAATAATTACGGAGAGAAAGAGTTAAATAATGTAATGGATGAAGAAAAAGAAATGAGTAAAAAAGACAAACTAAAAATAAGTTTTGAATAGATAGCCTTTGTGCTCTTTTAGAACGCTGTAAAGCAGGTGGTATGTATATATTTCTGAGTGAGTTCCAAGCCTTTGGTGTGTGTACTGAAATAGAAAAGGTCCTCAAACCTGACAAAGCTAGAATCATTGAGTCTATGTAGTGTAGAGCTCTTTGAGAGGCATATATATGGAGTGATAAGTTCAATAAAGAACGAATGCACTTCATTGTTATAGATGTACAGAATGACAAAGTGTGGGGCACCTTGCAGTCGATTCTTGCCTTTACCGGGAAACAGTAGATTACACGTAGGAGGGAAGCAGCAGAATGGCGTAGATCTAATCGTGCATCGCTGTTCAGATTTTGTCATCAGCATAGAATTGTAGTTGTTTTACGAAATTAAAACATCTGAAAAAACATTGTTCGATCAACACAATCTCATCGTAACATCAATCAAGACATCGTTGTCATCTGACACTTAAAAAAAATCGCGACAGTAGTCGTTAATATTTTTTGGGACCTTGTGGCATTTGATTAAGGCAGAAGAGTTTGAAATTGAAAGCCACTGCAAACTTCTTTGTTGACTCTGTTGTCTAATCTGGTTGAATCTGGCAGAAGTGGATCAGCAAATGTATTAACTTTATGAAAGACGACAAATGTCTGATGGTCAGGAAGTTGAGTTGTAAATAGAAAACAACAACAACAAAAAAAAAACCAACTAATTGTTTTGCAAATTTTTATTGATATTTCAACATATTTTATCATTTAGGTCTATTGCATTAAAAAAAACCTGGCATACAGTTTGGTTAACCCATGATCACCAGTTTTTTCTCATTTTCCTATCCCACAGCCACATCAACGTGAGGGGGAAGAGTTGGCTGATAATAACACAACTGTTGAAGTAATGTAGAAGTAGATATAATATAGAAAAAGACATAATCATAAAAACTTATTACTAACAATTATGGTTTTCATTCAACATAGTCACAGCCGAAATGCTCAAGACGATATTTGAAACATGACTCTGTTTTAGCCTAATTAGAGATTTTCATCAATGGCGGAAAAACTTAAAGTAGTTAGCTTTTTGGTGCATCCGGTGTACAGAATAAAGGAATTGTTGATCGTTAATGATGATGATAATAATAAGAGGCTAATCTTTAGTATCCACGAGGAAATTTGTCTTACAATTTATGAATTAAAAATACGTTATAACTATAAACTCTGCTGTCTTGCTGCTATACCCCCCTTCCCAAATGGGAAATGCTTCGAGAGTCAGGAACCAGTTTGAAGCACTCAGTGCTACACCCTGACTGAACCTATAATGCTGCTAATGCCAAACTGAATCAACACTTGTTGCGGGGGAGGGGGATGTTGTGTGGGCGACTTCGTTCCGACCATAACTAATGCCCAGGCATTCATCTCTTTTCAATGAGATGATCCATAGTTTATTCACGACAGAAAGGGGCTGCAGTAATTGCTTCTCTGAACGAGTCTTTGTAAGGTGCACTTCATTACCAAATTTCCAGATGAAACAGAGATCTAGAAGTTTAACGCTTGAAGGAGCCCACTATAAATATAAGTGAACAATAGTCGTGTCTTACAATAAACTTGATTGGTACGAACCCTGAATGTGATATTGTCCAAGGATCCATCGTCGGGATACGGGGGGCTGTGCTGATCGTTGTTCTGATTAAAAGTGTCCTCTGTGTCAAACGTGACGTATTCTTCTGACACCACCATACCATAGACTTGTTGACAGGAGCCCTGAGACCAGATGATGTTAAGTCATCGTATTGAAATTTATCTATTTTAGTCTTAAATTGTCTTTCTTAAACCTGTTTGTTTAAATAAGTGAAAATGTTTTTTTTTTAATTTCACAAATGGAGACATAAATAGCCATGTTGAACTCTGTTTTGTGTATCAGATGTAAGGAATACGGAAGTCAAAGCAGGACGTTTTGGCGCAGGACGTTTTGGCGGACGTTTTGGCGCAGGACGTTTTGACGCAGGACGTTCTAACATTTATAGATACATTATATAGGTTCATTTCATTATTTCTTTAATTATAATGATACAGACCTATGTTATGTGCTGTTTTTTTAGGCGTTCAAGCGTATTTTTAATGCAAGGAACAAATAGCAATTCGTCCATTAGATGTTACATTTAAGTTTGTTGTGTAACTATTGCTATGTGAAGACTACACAATAAAATGTGTGTTTTTATAGTGTCCAAGAACAAAGTGAAATAGTGCTATAAAAAAAAAACGATGCAATTTTTGTTTAAAAAAAAAATAATAAAACGCTCTATTTATTGTATAGTTTCTCGAACTAAATATAAAAAAAAAACAAATAAACAAACTGATGTCAACTTGAGCGTTTCGCACATCTCACCTATAATCTATGTGAGGAAAGCAAATCAAAGTCGTGTATCATTGTTCGCGATATTTACTCATGAGGAAGGGTGAGAATCTAGGCCTATAAAATATTTATTCTTTCAAAGTATTGTGGAAAAAAAGGTTATTACAAAAAGTTTTCTGTTTTTTTTTTAATTATCGTCAAAATTCTCTTGCCCAGACGTCCCCAACTAAACAAATGCTCTAAAACGTCTGTGCCGAATCGTCGCGTTACCATTCAAAATTATTAATAAGCTTCGCAATTCTAAAAGAATAATAATAACCTGAGTGCACTTTTTAGCCCAGGAGTTTCAATTTTCTAAGCTTTTTCGCGTGTAACACAAAGTAATTGTTTTATTTATCAAGTTGGTAACGCGTCGCTACAACGTGAATTTATTTGAAAGTCTCTGACACTCTTCCACTTGGCATTGTCTTATGTTTTCATTTAGGTTCCATGCCAACCGCACGACCAGGCAGCTATCAAAAGACAAATATGGTTCCTTTCCTTCCGCCTCGGAAGCAATGGGTTCGCCAAGAAGAATCACTGGTTTTAGGTTCCTTTTTGAAACTGGTGCGGCAAAGTTTGCCACAGTTCGTGCATGTGAACCTGTTTTAGGTCCAGATGACTGGGCAGTTTTCTTTTCCTTTTTTTCTCTTGAATTAAGCAGCTTCCTATCTTTTGTTCCCGATGAGGTTCGTACCAGCACGCACAGTCTGTCAACATGCTGTTCAATTTTGAGCTATTCCCTCCAACATACTTTCATGGATACCTGTAGTTCTCATGTCGCGCTAGCAGACATCTCTGTAGGTTAGTCTTGGGCGGTCCCAGTGTTTGACAAATAACACACTCGTAAACGTATGCATCCCCTTCCCCGAAGCAGAGCAATGAACTTGACCATAAAACAGTAAATAGAAGAGTTGGAACTTACCCCATAACGCAGTAAATAGAAGAGTTGGAACTTACCTCATAACGCAGTAAACAAAAGGGTTGGAACTTACCCCATAACGCAGTAAATAGAAGAGTTGGAACTTACCTCATAACGCAGTAAATAGAAGAGTTGGAACTTACCTCATAACGCAGTAAACAAAAGGGTTGGAACTTACCCCATAACGTAGTAAATAGAAGGGTGACCTGTGAGGCAGCAATATTTTCTTGGTGGCTGGAGAATCCATCCTGAGAAAAATGTTAAGTCATACAATTAGGAAACTGTCTCAATGAATGACAATACCCAGCACACTAAAACCCAACTATATCCGGAAAGGATGGTTGGTAGTCAAACAGGACAAGCACTATACATAGCATCGGAGAGGCTATAATTAGGTAACTGTTATAGTTATGCGTGGAATCTGTTTCATAGATTATGTGCGACCAAAATGTTTCATATACATTACAAGTTCCAAATGTTTCATAAAGGCTATTATTTGTCCTAACAGATTAGTAAATAAACTGTAAATATATGTCCATATTGCTTTATAGACTATGTTTCTCAACTGTTTCATTGATTGTGTGTCTCAACTGTTTCATAAATTATATATTCCAACTGTAATTTATAGAATTATAAGCTTTGAAAGAGGCACGGACTTGTCTATGACTATAGCTGTCTTCGCGGATATCTTTTTTTTCAAAGCCCGAAATCGGCCAATTCACGAACTGGCCGGCTATTTCGCGAACTGGCCATTATCGCTTCACATCATGGGCGTAGCCAGGGGGGGGGGGTTTGGGGTTCAAACCCCCCCCCCCGAAATGAAATCCCCCCCCTCTTCCAAGGGGGGGGGGATCGGAATTTAGTGAATGATTTTTTGCTTTGATTTTGCTTATTTAAGGTGAGATTTTAATACTAAACCATCACTTGCCCCAGCACAACCAATGGGGTTTTGATTTTAAAACCCCCTACCAATGGGGTTTTGATTTTAAAACCCCCTACCAGGGGGTTTTTAGTTTAAAACCCCCTACCAGGGGGGTTCGAGTTTAAAAACCCCTACCAGAAGTTTTGAGTTTAAAACCCCCTACTAGGGGTTTTGAGTTTTAAACCGCTTACTTGGGTTTTTTGCAGCTAACTCCCCCTCTTCTATAAAACAAAAAAAAAATGCAAACGAAAATCCCCTAATTCCAAGAGCACAGTTAAGGGAGATTTTAATTTTAAAACCCCCTCCAAAATTTACGATAAACCCCCTCTTCAATATAAAAAAAAACTAATTAGGCACTCAAAATGTTATGAGCGTAGCTAAATGGGTTTTGACATAGTTTTGAGTTTAAACCCCACTTCAGCGGGGTTTGTAGGTAAAAAATAACTCTTTAATAATAAAAACAAAGCAAATTATACACTCAAAATGTTATGAGTGTAGTCAAAGGGGTTTTAAGTTTAAACTCCCCTCCAGTGGAGTTTGAAGCTAAAAAGTACCTATTCAATATAAATAAAAGCAAATTACTCACTCTAAAATCTATGAGCGCAACCAAAGGGGTTTTAAGTTTAAACCCCCCGCTAGGGGGGTTTGAGGCTAAAAAATACATCTTCAGTGTAAGAAAAAAGCAAATTACGAACTCAAAATGCTATGAGCGTTGCCAAAAGAATTTGAGTTTAAACCCCCTTCAGAGGGGTTTAATGCTAAAAAAATAGCTCTTCAATATAAAAAATAAAAGCAAATTACACACTAAAATTATTTGAGCGTAGCCAATCCAATCGGAGGTTTTGAGTTTAAACCCCTCTTCTACAGATTGAGTTCGTTTAAAACCCCTCCAGATGGTTTTGAGTTTAAGATCCCCCTACAGAGCATTTTGAGTTGGAAAACCCCCAACAGATGATTTTGACGATAAAACTTCTCTTTTCGATATAAAATCTTAAGCAAACTACAGTCACATAATTCTAAGAGCGTATTCAAGAGAGGTTACACATTTTTACCAGTGGCAGGGCTCCCTTAATAAACTGCAGTGAATAGTCATCTGCCGAAATTGAAAAACACTAAATGTGGCTCCACAAAGATGGCTAAGACAGATTTTAGGAGTCAGTTATTGAGATCGGGTTTAAATCAAGGAAATCCTATGCCGAACTGGGAGTCGACCCTTTAGTAAGATTGTGAGAGAGCGACGCATGAGGTTTTGCGGGACATGTTCTCCGACAAAATGAATTACGCATAAGAAGAGTTGTAATGATATCCTAGTACAACTTGAAGCCACTTTTTCATTGAGGTCCTCATGGCAGGTGGGAAGAGGCTTCAGACATTACCAGGGACAGATTTTTATGGAAACGGCTTGACGGCAAATGCTCCGAAAGGCGCAGGAGGGTCTAAGTCAGTAAGAATAGTACATTAGGTTTTTGAAATAAAACTTTTTAATAGCAGGAAAATGCACTGTAGATACCTCAGAACATGCATTTTGTTGGCTTTCAAGACAAGAAATAGTGCTTGGCGGCGGGGCTTCGCCCCGCGCTAAGGGAGCTCCTAGCGCTCCCCCAGACCCCATTGCTAGTAATGGCTGGGAATCTACAATTTTATGGAAACAGCTTGACGGCAAATGCGCCAAACGTCGCGGGAGGGTCTAAGTCAGTAAGAATAGCACATTAGGTATTTGGAATAAAACTTTTTAATAGCAGAAAAATGCACTGTAGATATCTCAGAATATGCATTTTGTTGGCTTTCAATATCAGAAATAGAGCTTGGCGGCGGGGCTTCGCCCCGCGCTGGGGGAGCTCCTAGCGCTCGCCCAGACCCCAATGCTAGTATTGGCAGGGAATATACAATTTTTCCACTAACTCATGGAAGAACCTATTCTTGGGCACAATAAACGTCTTCCGAAAGAATGAAGGGTCAGAATGCAATAAAGATTATGTACACACACACACACACATAAAAACATATAAAAAAAATTTCGGGGGGGGGGTAAAAAAAATCCACCCCCCCAAAACCCCCCCCCCCCCCCCGAAAAAAAATCCTGGCTACGCCCATGCTTCACATTGACATAACAATTTAGTAAAAGTTTTGACTTTTTGATAAATACATATTACGAACTATGATAGGTCAGATTTCGACGTCTAACTACACGATAAAGATATCCATACCTCCAGATATTATTGGCGAAGTGTAAAAAACTCACAGGATAATATCCATTATTTCTTGAAGTAATTGTTTTTTAGCTGGAGATAGCATAAATTAAATGAACCATTTATGTGTAAAACAAAAAAACTGCATCGATTTGTTTCTATCTTTGTTTCATTTTATTTTTAGACTATATTAAAACCCACTCAATATTATGATGTCAGTGACATAATGAATGAATATTATCTAATGTCTAAAACAACTTGTTTTAAACAAGTAACGCCATATGTTATTAATATTATAATATTAATGGCAGGAGATGTAGAGTCAAATCCAGGGCCTAGATCTAAAGATAGATGCAACATCTGCAAAAAAATATGCACCCTGAAACAGAAAGCCATTCAATGTGACACCTGCGATGAATGGTACCATGCATCATGTCTCCATATGAATACACCTGTGTATTATGCCTTAGGCAACAAAGACGCATCATGGCACTGTGTACCGTGTGGGTTACCTCAGTTTACATCAGGACTGTTTGATTCCTTTGATGCGGACACTTCTAACCCATACAACATCCTAAACACCATCCCGAACCAAACTCACCAACCACTAGCCAGATCCACTCCTGTTAAACCTAAATCTACTAAAATTAATACAACAGCCTCACTAAACAAACCTACTAAAGAAGTAATACCAAAATACCTTAAAACCTTAGTTATAAATTTTCAAAGCATTAGGAACAAAACAGCAGACTTAGAAATTTTATTAGAATGTGAGAAACCAGACATAATTGCAGGAACAGAAACTTGGCTGCATCCTGAAATTTATAATGCAGAAATTTTCAATAGTAATTATGAAATTTTTAGAAAAGATAGGGCTGATAATCATGGAGGAGTTCTTTTAGCAATAAAAAACACTCTTATAGCAGAAGAAATTACCTTACCTAACTCAAAAAATGTAGAATCAACATTTTGTAAAATTAATACCACCTCAACATCCCTAATAATAGGCAGCATTTACAGACCACCAAATTCTAGTTTAGAATACATGCAGGAACTATGTAATCAGATTACTACACTTAAAGAGACAAATAAAAATGCAGTTTTTTGGATTATGGGTGATTTCAACCTACCTGATATAAATTGGAAAACACTAACCATAGATAAACACCAAAACCTTAAGGACATAAATGAGCTTTTCATAGAAACTTTACACAACCTAAGTTTAGATCAAATCATTAAAAAGCCAACTAGATTAAACAACACATTAGATCTCTTCTTAACCAACAGACCTGGTTTAGTAGTTGATTATGAAATTATCCCTGGTCTATCAGACCATGAGATCATAAAAATACACAGTCAGATAAAAGCAGTAGCCAATACAAAACCCAAAAGAAAAATCTTACTCTGGAATAAATGTAACCTAACACAACTACACCAAGCTGCACTAAACTTTTCAACCTACCTGATATAAATTGGAAAACACTAACCATAGATAAACACCAAAACCTTAAGGACATAAATGAGCTTTTCATAGAAACTTTACACAACCTAAGTTTAGATCAAATCATTAAAAAGCCAACTAGATTAAACAACACATTAGATCTCTTCTTAACCAACAGACCTGGTTTAGTAGTTGATTATGAAATTATCCCTGGTCTATCAGACCATGAGATCATAAAAATACACAGTCAGATAAAAGCAGTAGCCAATACAAAACCCAAAAGAAAAATCTTACTCTGGAATAAATGTAACCTAACACAACTACACCAAGCTGCACTAAACTTTCAACAAACATTCTTATTAGAAAAAGACATTAACCAACCAGTCGATGACCTCTGGAATTTCATTAAAAACCATCTTAAAAGCATAATAGAAAATCATATACCAACTAAATACACATCAAACAAAATAAATAAATGCTGGTTTAATAATAGACTAAAGAAGCTTTGTAAACAGAAGGAAAACCTCTATAGAAAATTTAAAGAAACTAATGCAGAAAGAGTTTACAAAAAGTATATAAAAATTAAACACTTAACCCAAAAAGTAAGCAGACAGCTGCAGAGTGAATACATAAACAATGTAATATCTAAAGATAACAACAAAAACCTATGGTCATACATTAAGTCTAAGAAAATGGAAACAACAGGCGTAGCGCCATTAAAAGATGAACATAACATAATACATAATGATAATGAAACTAAAGCAAACATTCTAAACAAATACTTTGCATCAGCATTCTCAGCCCCAGGAGACAAAGACATATTACTGAATTTGAACCAAGTAGACAACATAGAAGATATAGTAGTACAAGAAAATGGAATTCAGAAACTATTAGCCAACACCAAACCAAATAAAGCTTCTGGACCTGATGGTATTCCAGCTAGATTACTCAAAGAACTAAGTAATGAGCTAGCCCCAGTGTTCAAAATACTCTTTCAGGCTTCACTTAACCAGGGCAGAGTACCAAAGGACTGGAAAGAAGCTAATGTCACCCCCCTATTTAAAAAAGGAGAAAAATCTGACCCAGGGAACTACAGACCAGTATCACTTACCAGCATCACATGTAAAATCCTAGAACACATAATATGTAGCAACATCATAAACCACTTAGACAAACATAATGTCCTCACACCATACCAACATGGCTTTAGGAAATATAGATCATGTGAAACACAACTAATAGGACTAATTGATGATTTTTCAAAAGGTTTAGATAATAGTGAACAAATAGATGCTATCTTACTAGATTTTTCTAAGGCTTTTGACAAAGTTCACCACCATAGTTTGCTTAAAAAATTAAAATATTTCGGCATTAATGGTCCACTGCATCAGTGGATTAAAGACTTTCTGATAGGGAGAGAACAAACTGTAATAATAAATGGCTCTAAATCAACACCGATAACAGTAAACTCAGGTGTACCTCAAGGTACAGTCTTGGGTCCACTACTATTTTTAATTTACATAAATGATTTACCAAATTGCATTAGTTCAGGAACAAAAGTCAGATTATTTGCAGACGATTGCATAATATATAGAACAATAAAAACAACACAAGACACAGATATTTTACAAAGAGAATTAGATGAATTACAGAAATGGGAATCAAATTGGAGCATGTCTTTCCACCCAGAAAAATGTCAGTTGTTAAGAGTAACAAAAAAACTAAAACAAATTAATTCCACTTATCTTATTCATGGCAAACCAGTATCACAGACTAAAAACGCAAAATACCTAGGTGTTATAATAAATGAAAAACTATCATGGAATCCACATATTGATGAAACTACAAAAAAATCAAACAAAGCATTAGGATTTATTAAAAGAAATTTCTATAAATCAAATAAGAACATAAAACTAAAATGTTACTTAACCTTGGTTAGGCCAATAATAGAATATGCATCCTCCGTTTGGGACCCCTCAACTCAAGAAAACATTAAGAAACTGGAACAGACACAAAATAGAGCAGTGAGATTCATAACAAACGAATATTCACATTTGACTAGAGTAACACCTTTAGTAAAATCACTAAATTTAGAAAGCCTTCAGGACAGAAGGCTCAAAAGTAAAGTAGCAATCATACATAAAACACTGAACCATAATCTTCAAATACAAAAACAAAATTTAATAAAATACTCTGAAAGACACAAAGATAAAGGCACATTCCTCGTCCCATATGCTAGGACAAATTTGTACAAATACTCCTTCTTCCCTAGTGCTATTAGAGCATGGAATGGGTTGCCTGAGCTAGCCAGGAAAACCAGTGACTTGGCAGAATTTAAGTCATTGGTTAATATGCATGACTAAATGCATGACGCGTAGGACGTAATCATCTTCTTTTTTGAAGTAACGTCTGTATTATATAAGATAAGATATGTTCTACTTTGCACGAGCCGAGAATAAATCAATGAAACCGTGGACAGAATAATAAAACAAGCAAAAAATAAATATTGCCTTTTAAAAGACAAAGCTTATTTAAGGGAAAGAATCGCACAATTACAGCATCATCTATCACTTCTGCAAGATTTGTCTATATAATACAAAATTAATTAATTATCACTAATTAAATAAATATCTGTTGTTGTTTTTTTTTATTGATTCATGTGTTGCAACAATGAATAATTGTGAAAAGTCTTCACTTGATCAGAGAAATAACGTCTACAAGATTTGTTCCAGACAGTATTTGTATTTTGGGTTTTTTGGGTTTTTGGCATATCGGCACAATTTAGGCCATGTCGTGCCCGTAATCCCTCAAGGGTTTTTTCTCCACAAGAGCTAAATGTATACAGTTAAGTCATCAAAAACAAGGTCTATTCACAGTTAAGATATAAAGATAGTAAAAAATTATTAATTAAAAAAATATGTTGTAAATATTACATGTTCACAATTTCTTTACCCTATCACAAATCAAACCTTCGCAGACAATCCCACCACCCGGACAAAGCCGAGTACCTTCCCAGGGTCGACATTATCAAGCAGTGTTTTTAAGTTGTGTGCTCCAAAATATTTCCCTATATTATCCTGGTATCTTCATATAAAGTTTGCAAAGAAGTCTCAGAAGTGACAGAGGCTCAGAGTGACAAAAGAAGTCTCAGAAGTGACAGAGGCTCAAAGTGACAGTCTCAGAACTGAGAGAGGCTCAGAGTGACAGAGTCTCAGAAGTGACAAAGTCTCAGAAGTAAAGAGGTTCAGAAGTTCAGAAGTGACAGAGGTTCAGAAGTGACAGAGTCTCAGAAGTGACAGTGGTTCAGAAGTGACAGAGGTTCAGAAGTGACAGAGTCTCAGAAGTGACAGTGGTTCAGAAGTAAAGAGGTTCAGAAGTTCAGAAGTGACAGAGGTTCAGAAGTGACAGAGGCAGGACATTCTCATTAACAAAGCAGCAGACGATCTGAAAATGATCGTCACAGTGAAACCAAACGATATTACACAAGACTCTACACTCTACAACTGCACTGCTTACCTAACAGTTTAGCAGCAGCAGAACATAGGATACTGGCATTGTGCGAAGTGGCCGGCCAAAGTAAAATAAACTTTTAATTTCAAGCACACTACTCAGCCATTTTGGGGTTTTGGTCATAACATATTGTTATAATATATATTACAAATATTTTTAAAAAGTCTTTTCATTTATACCAGCGGTTCTCAACCTTTTAAGCTCGGCGATCCCTTTTTACAATCCCCCACTCTGACGCGACCCCCTCCCCCCGCACACACACACAGTAATAGAGGAATAGACAAAAAAATAAACTTTTTCGATGGTCTTTGGTGACCCCTGGCAAATCGTCAATCGACTCCCAAGGGGGTCGCGACCCACAGGTTGAGAACCCCTGATTTATACTCTAATGGAATCCTGTGCTCTTACATGGTCTGGTCATAGACTTATTGCTTTTTAGGTATAGCCAAACTTTTTATTTTCATGTTTAATCAAATTACTTGATTTATTTAGGAAATAAAATACAACACCTTTCTATCCGGATATGAAATTCCTTATCAATGTTATGGTTATGCTAGCTATAAAAAAAGCTTTGTATCTCTACATTGGCCCTTTAAGAATTGAAAATTAAAAAAAAACCACTGATGCATGGAATAAAACGTAAGTTTGCATGTCCTATTATGGCACTGGCACTAAATTCGGCCACCGAATTTTTACAAAGGCATATATCAATGCCACCAAAAGATACAATTTGTTATATCATTTAAGTCAACAAATTTACATTGTAAAAAAGGTCCGAGTTCCCAACATAAAAGTTTAAATTTTGATTAATAGTGGTTAAATTGTAATTGTAATATTAGCAAGAAAAGCATAAAAAAAATGAAATAGCGCTTACAAACTAATTGATGAAAGTCATTCTAATCGCACATATTTATTATTGTTAGTCATCTCTACTGCAAATTTAATTACCGGACTGATCCAAACTAATTGATACAACTACGCATATGTTTTTTTTTAAAAATATTTGGATGTTTGAAATTCAGTTACCAACTTGTATTGGTTTAACAGCTTCTGTAGCTCTGTGAGATCTGGACCAATCTTTTAGTGTCGGCTAGGGAGAGGGATAGGCGCTCAGCGAACACAACTCTACTCACGTATATCGTTAAAAATGTATATTTCTTTTAGTCCTTTAATAGTTTAAATTGCTTGTGTTCTTACCTGCAGCAAAAGTACATCTTTGTGTCAGCACCGTACTCTCCAGCGGGCAGCGTTCCGTTGACCTTGTCGTGGTTGTCGTTGCCATCTTCATCATCCCAGTAAACCCAACCCGACAGAAAACCTGCAAATTGATTTCCATGTTGAGTTCCTCTCGTAATGCTCATGCTTGTGCCGTATTTGTGTCTATCTATCTGTCTATCTATCTATTTCTATATCTATCTATCAACATTGACTCTTAACCCTTCGCTTCTGTTGACAATGTCTTCGTCTCTCTCTCTCGCTTTTCTCTCTCCGTTGTTAGCTTTCTCCTCCCCCCCTTCGCCCATTTAACGTCTCTGCTAGCCCCTTTCTCACCTTAAACTTATTCCATACCTGCAGGACAAGCTGGCGAGTATCTGTGGATGCAGTAGGATCCTTTGGGCCAGTCAGGAGCTTCAGTTCCTGTAGTTTTGACACAGAACTGTTCAACGATTCGCTGATTGTTAAACTCACCTGAAAAATCAACAAAAAAAATTTAAGAAACATTCGGTATGATAGAAAGAGATGAAATCACATTTTTAATAATAATATATCCTCTATAGGATAGCTTTTGATATTTTGAATAAATACTAAAAACGTTAACAGCTATAAACACGATATTGTTATGCTTCAATCAAGACTTCTAACACACATGGGAGCCTGCACAGATGCTGGGCTTTTCAGACGCTCTTTAAAGAACTGGATAATGCTTTAGTACACCTTTAAAACGTTTATTTAGAGGAAAAATGGTCGTCTATTCTTCTCTGTAAGCGTCTCTATTGTCATTCTTTTTAGCGTCTCTAAGTATGTCGAATATCTTGTCTTATTTTGTCTACTCTTTTGGTCCCGAAATTACTTCACGAATAACTATCAAATATGTCTCATAATTATATTTATAATATTACTACAACTTAGTTGACATGGCATGAAAAATATTATTTTCGTCATTGTATGACACATGTATCCATGCAGACACATTCACTCACCTTTAGTGCAGTCTTCTTTGAATGCTCATGAAAGTCAACATTAAGCACTAGTGGCAAAAATAATATTTTATTTGTATTTCCCAATCCATGGTACACTATCGTATCGAAAAGGGGGTAGGGGCCAGAGGCGTTACCACCACCTACCTGACCGATGCTCTCTCCGAGAAAATGGAGAAAACGTATTTTTGAAGAGAAATTATACAGTAAAGACAATGTAGTTAGTAAATATATATTATCAGGGGGAAGTATGGCGAGAATGAATATGCTACTTTGTTGATATATTGATATGATAGTTATATCCCTTCGTCTATGTACTCCCAGACCCAGGTGAATGTGAATAGTCTTGCACGTGTTATGAACTGAATGTTTAGTCTTCATTGAATGTGCGAGACAGTGTTTTAGTCAGTGAAGTCTTGTTCCCGGTCCAGAAAGGTTGGACGGTTGCATCCTGGACTGGTGTTTGTGTATGAATATTTCCTGAGAGTTGATGGCATTGTGTGCTGTATTGGATATTAAAGTTATTGTTATTTTTCATGGACAACTGGAGTTGGTGTTGAAGTTTATCTAGTAATAATTGTTCTTATTTGAGTAACCCCTAACGAGCCAAGCAAGAAAAAGAACCTTGACACATATATATGCACGTTCTTGATAATGTAAAATATTCTTATACTGTATACCCCACCCTCTTTAACCTATAATTTTCACCCCCCACCCCCCATTTGTTTTCTACAAAAAAGCAGAATGCTTAACCTACAATTATCCAACAAAATGAATCCAATGACATTCATTATATATTATTACTCATTATATCATTGACAAAAGATTACGCTGATAGTAGGCCCTGGCGCTCCGAGGAGAATGGGAGGTAGTGAGGTTGGATCAAATTTAACCCACGAAACACTTTGATTTGGGAAAATGTAGAAATTACAAGTAACATTTAAGTGGAAGAAATTTGGTGATATTTTATGGTCTCAGATGTCCATATTGAAACAATGGGGTGGTCCGTAAGTACCTTAGAAATCCTTAACGTCTTTACAATTCCTCTATTCAACTCGTACTGTCGTGAAACATTCTAAGAAAAACCTGGACACGGATCTCGAAAACGGCTCTAAAGATATTTCTAGAAATTTTACAGGATGTATATCATTTGGAAAAAAAATATACTAGTACGTTGGCCACACCGGGAAAACTCTATTTTAACAGTGATAATTTTTCAAAGTATTAAAAAAAATATATTTGGCTGGGGAACTAGAAAATATTGATCACGAACGGACTATGTATCTTCAGGTATTTCCGCATTCACTCAAGAGTTGAATAAATTACTATTTAAGAACATTTCGCGCAACTTCTTCTAAATCTAGATCTAAAGGCCTATCATTGGAATATTATAAAGCCTAGTAGATCTACTTATTCATTTAATTAAGATTCTTTCTTGAAAAGGGGAGGGGAATGGGGTATTATTTTTAATGCTTTTCTTGTTTATTACACTATATCTATTCAAGTAGAACATTCGAAATGGATGGGTGAGTAAAATCTTCAAGGCGGGTGGACAGGGTTTTCAAAAACGGCTATAGCGATGTTGAAATTGATGTAAATCGTTGGGAAAAGAATTACTAGCTCATTGGCAACACTGGGAAAACTCTGGTTTGACCGTTTTAACTTTTTAAAGTATAAAAAAAAATAATTTTAATTTGGCTAAGCATACTAGAAAATATTTATTTTTAGAATGCCGGATTTCGCACAGATACACCCTCTCTCTCAAACACGCACATCTTACCGGCCAGGTTTAGGGGATTCGAGAAACTGTTGTGAGTGAAGTAGTACTCGGGAGTGAATTCCCTTGAGCCGTATTCCCATCTGGTGAGTCCGTCACTGGAGCAGCCAGCTTTGGGCTGAAGTAAGCCGAACTGGCTTGCTGGCCAGGCCAATGGAATAACAAACGAAGTTGGATCTGTGAAGTGGAAAACGAAAGAGAGACAAATGACATGCAAACATACAACGGCTATCAATAATAATAATTGAAGATAGTGGTGAAATATTATAGAAAAAAAAGTAAAAAGTAGTTTGTTTTTAAGGGCCGAGCAAGATATACTTCAAAGTTATTGTTATTTAAAATATATATGGTCTGAACCCATGGAGAGTCTAGATATTTCTCTCGTATGGCTGCCTGATCGTATGGTATGCGCTCTGGACTGTCGTTCGATAGTTTCGATTGGCCCAGGTTTGATCTCTTCCTGCTTCCATCCCCTGCCGAGCTGCAGTCCAGGACGTCTAGCCTGTTCCTGCTGTATCCTTGTAAACGTCTATGTAGTCCAGAACGTCTAGCCTGTTCCTGCGGTATCCTTGTAAACGTCTATGTAGTCCAGGACGTCTAGACTGTTCCTGCGGTATCCTTGTAAACGTCTATGTAGTCCAGGACGTCTAGACTGTTCCTGCGGTATCCTTTCTAAACGTCTATGTAGTCCAGGACGTCTAGACTGTTCCTGCGGTATCCTTGTAAACGTCTATGTAGTCCAGGACGTCTAGACTGTTCCTGCGGTATCCTTGTAAACGTCTATGTAGTCCAGGACGTCTAGACTGTTCCTGCGGTATCCTTGTAAACGTCTATGTAGTCCTGGACAACTAGACTATTCCTGCGGTATCCTGCCCGCCGCCATCCCCTGTCGTACTGTAGGAGGTTTGGACCAAGACGTTGGTGAAATGTCTTATAAGACAACCAAGCAGGACGACAAGCAAAAGAAACATCGATAAGTGAAAAAGTTATTACCATTGGTTGGGGCAGTGAATGTCTTGGCGTATTCTGTCACTGCCATCTTCAAATTGGCACCGTACTGGGGCAGGAGGGAGAGCAGGTTAGCAGGACAATCTGCTGGAAGCACGCTGGAGCTCCAGTGAAGACTCATCACTACTTCGCTAATGGGGAGAAGAACTAGAGTTATCGGTTCAGGATTCTGCTGTGAACCTCTCTTCACCGTCTGGGTTTCAACCCCGAACTGTAGGGTGCAATTCATAAAAAAAAAATAATTGAATAAGTAAATATACCAAGTGGTTGTGTATGTTGGTTAATGTTGCCTGCAGGGCTTCAAATTTAAAAAATAAATTATTACTGTACCTGTAGATGTTGACTATCATAGTTGCCAATTTCTTCAGCGGGAATGCTATAAGACTCAGTGTAGTTCTTATAAGCTCCACTATTCCTCACTGCAGGGTTATTCTAATGAAGAAGAATTCATATAAACAATACTCCAATTATATATACACACACATATAATGAGGCTATCTTTTTACAAAGCTTATATCAACTCTGTCTGTCTTGTAAAAAGTTTGATCATGTTATTTCTCCCACATCTATTCTCGGATCAAGTTTAAATTTTGCACAATTATTTATTGTACCTGACAAAAAAAAAAAAAAAAAAAAAGAATCAATAAAAAATAATCAATTAGTTAATTGATTATTGGTAATTAATTATTTTGTTTGGTATCGAATAAAGATATAAAATTACTTGATGTATGTGATGGATTAAGTTGAATTATTCCCTTTATACTTTGACGCTTAAAAGTTTGAAACTAACAATAGATAGTTCAATAGATAGTTATGAAATCTTCTATTTTCATAAACACTTCGCTGGCACAGTGGTTAGTGCATTGGCTTGAGGCGGCTTGAACTTTGAACCCTCAAGTTCGAATTCAAGTCGAACCACTTTTTATTTCTAAAATACATTTAAAAAGCTATCACGGTAACCTTCACACTAATACTCCCATTCTCCAAACTAATTGATACTATCACACTTAATATAAGCTTTATTTTTAAAAAAGTATTTTTTAAAATATCGTTCTCGTTTTTTTTTAGGGGTTAGCGAAGTGTAATTAAGTGGTATTAGCCGTTCTAGATATTTGAAATGCCTCGTGAATATTTGTGTTCGGATAATGAATTATCTGCATGTCCTACAGGTTAAGTTATCAGATGAGTGTAAGGCTACTCACAGAGACCAAAAGTGCGGTGATAAACTCGGACTTGCTGCCTCCTTTCTCGGTCATGACAGAGTAACCATAGTCGAAGGAAATCACGACATGCTGTAAAAACGTTAAAGGTAATCATGAGGATAAATATGGAGAGAGAGAGAGAGAGAGAGAGAGAGAGAGAGAGAGAGAGACATAAAGATGTTAAGTACTTCAAAGTTACAAGGGAAAGAAACAAAGTAGCGATCAAAAAAAAAGGCTATGATCAAAGTTAGAATGACACCTAAAATCCCAATTCAAAAAGAAAAATAATAATGTGGTGTTTAACAAACATTCCGCACATGGTTAATGTCAAGGTTGCATTGATATCCTCCCCCCCCCCCCCCAAAAAAAAGGGACAGAACTGAGATGATTCAATCAATTGTTTCTTCTTTAATTGTTTACTTATTCAATTGTTTACTTATTCAATTGTTTACTTATTCAATTGCTTACTTATTCAATTGTTTACTTATTCAATTGTTTACTTATTTAATTGTTTACTTATTCAATTGTTTACTTATTCAATTGTTTACTTATTCAATTGTTTATTTATTCAATTGTTTACTTATTCAATTCTTTACTTATTCAATTGTTTACTTATATAATTGTTTGCGTACTTAATTGTTGAGCTATGTAATTGTCGACTTATTTAATTTTTTTACTTATTTAATAGTTGACTTATTTAATTACTTACTTATTTAATTGTTGACTTATTCGATTGTTGACTTATATAATTGTTGACTTATATAATTACTTACCGTGCCCCAGTTTTGAATGAACTGGACGTAAGGCTGCAGAGAATATGTGGACGGAAGTGAGCACAACGCATGCGCAAACGTTGGCTCAATCAACGGTGTGTCTAGAAGCTCTGTCTTGTAGCGCAGCGTTCCCAAGGTGCACTGCGTAGTGATATCGTGAAGAACGTTCCCAGAAGGCCCGGAAGTCTCACGGACAACGCGTTTGTATTCTGACGGCCAAACAAAAAAGTTCATAAGTTAGTAAAACAAATACTTAAACAATTCTTAGTGCATACTTGAGTGGTTTTTTTTTAATGTTACACTAACAGTCTTCTATCTACTATGGCAACATTGTATAGTGAGGTCAACAGAGAGTGTGACCTTATATACCTACTTTTAATATAACAGGATACTTACGGTCACTTTCCACGAAAGCCAGTCCTTGGATGTCAAGGTCATTCTGACTGTCCACCTTGATCTGTTCCAGAAGCTTCTGCTGGTAGCTCCTGCCGGAATAAAAGGTTCGCTCCACGGCCCCGTTACTGCATGACTGTCTCTGGACCCACTCTACCTCGGTCGGCCCTGTGCTGTTCTGGCTCGAAGTGTCATTGCTGCTGGCACCAGTCACTCGCAGGATTCTTCTGGTCGCGTAGAAACCAGGATCCGTCGCTGTTGAAATGTCATAGATTCAAATAAATAATTTCTATTTATGAGAATATATTATATTAGTATCGACTGTTGCTGACAATACAATGTTTTCTTTTGTGAAGAAAACCAATGGTCTACGATAGTACTCAAATATTGAACATATAAAGGCAGCACCATGAACCAAATTTTTTAATGTGAGAAATAATTGAATTTAATGTTCCTTATTTTCGTTACATTAAATTAAATATTTTCGCTCATTAAAAATATTTTGTCCCTGGTGCTACACGTATATACTAATATGCATGTATCATTCATTTGTTTCATCCATTGGCTTCACATTGATAGCCACAAAAGTTGCATTAGTACCAGATAGGGCCATGACACTAGTTAGAAACTTGTATATCTACGTTTTATGCTTGTCTCGCTAATGATTTTTTAAATCTTTGACTAAAAAAAAATCAAAATGGATCAAGGCTCATTTCCACTATATGAAGGATCAAAACATTTCCTGTTTGTCTTGTGTTTCTGGCAGTGTAATACTTCGTCAATACTGAATTAACAAGAAAAGCAAAACAAATATAAAAAAAACAAAGCAACAAAGCTTTTATTAAGTGTAATAGTATCAATTAGTTCGGTCATTTGATTAACTTTGTAACAGATCTAGACTAACAATAATAAATCTGTGCGTTTAGATTTTTTTTACCAATTGTTTTTGTATAGCGCTATTACATTCTTTTAGCTTTCACAATGTGCTATGATCCTATCACTTGTGTAGACCAGTTGGGAAAGGTTGGTGGAGGGGGTAGGGTAAAGATGTATCTGGGTCAATGTTACCGAGATCGCTTTTTACAGACATAAAAAAAATAAAAAACATATTCGCTCAGGACTCAAGCCTCTTCATGGGTACTAATTCAATTTATACCACCACATCTGTCAAGTACGATTACTTTCCTTTGTACGATACGAAACAAAATAGTAAATTATAAGTTAATCAAATAATTGGTTATCTTTTTTTTTCTTGTTTTGTCAGGTACACAAAATAATTATGCAAAATTTCAACTTGATCCGAGATTGGGTGCGGGAGACATAACGTGTACAAACTTTTTACCAGACAGACAGACAGAGTTGATATAGCTTTATAAAAAGAAAACGCAGATAGTGTGAGCCACACTAATAAACTATCTACATTTTCACTATAACATAGACGCATGGCATTTCAAACAGCATGCCAAAAGTAATAACTATTAACAAAACGCATACTTAACACACAAACACACCACACGGAACTAACAATGGATTCGTATATCGACCTTGATTCAGATAATTGGGAAACCATGAGTGCAGCCTTTAAGTTAAAGTAAAAAAGATAAGGTAATCTTTTGTGCATATTTTGTCGATAAGCATTCGGTCATTTGATTTCATTTCTAACTACTTTGACTACATGAGGCTTAATCTAAAGGACACAGTTGGCTGTGTTTTATCTATTAGTTTAAACATGTGCAACTCTACATATTGTAGGCAATTGAAATGAAAGTTTTTAAAGTAAACTTTCCCAACCCACTTACCCAATCTATAAAACTATTGGCCCTACTGACGAAATAAAAACTATAGGCCCTACTGACGAAATAAAAACTATAGGCCCTACTGACGAAATAAAAACTATAGGCCCTACTGACGAAATAAAAACTATAGGCCCTACTGACGAAATAAAAACTGTAGGCCCTTCTGACGAAATAAAAACTGTAGGCCCTTCTGACGAAATAAAAACTATAGGCCCTACTGACGAAATAAAAACTATAGGCCCTACTGACGAAATAAAAACTGTAGGCCCTTCTGACGAAATAAAAACTGTAGGCCCTTCTGACGAAATAAAAACTATAGGCCCTACTGACGAATTAAAACTATAGGCCCTACTGACGAAATAAAATCTATGGGCCCTACTGACGAAATTATTATAATTTTTAAACGTAGCAGACGACAGAAAGGTATAGGACCAATAGATATTTAAGTTGTGGGTGTGAAATAAAAAAAAAATGCGGCGAATCCATGAGTTTCTTCTATGAATTTAAAAAAAAAGAATTAAACTGATTCTTATTTACAGAAAATTGTTTCATTCTTAGGAGAGTTAGAATCTTCAAACTGTCATGTGATGCATCTCTTTTCTTAGAAACTATATTTATTTATTGAGGCTGTGCTAAATGGTAAGGATTATAAGCCAACGATTCGAGTGCTCATACAGAGTCGTGTTGTTTTGTTTAACTTTACAAAGCATTTATAACATCAGAATTGAGATACTTCTAAAGTGAGTTATAATAAGATACTTGTGAAGGAGCAAAGGTCTGTAAAATAAAGTCAATAAAGGAAAAAAAAAGTATTTGAGTACTCATAATCTCGTTCAAAACTGATAATCTCGTTCAAATCTGATAATCTCGTTCAAATCTGATAATCTCGTTCATGTGTTACATTTAAAAACCAACCATCCTCACCTTTTCCGCGAGGAAGAAAAAATTGCTATCTTACCTTGATTACAGTACTTCCAATGACTTCAGAATCCAACTAACTTTAATAGGTACCTGACTTTAGTTGGGGAAAGTAAAGGCGGTTGGTTATTAGGCTGGCCACATGACACCCCGCTAGTTAACCGTTGGCGAAAGAAACAGATGATCTTAACATCATCTGCCCTATAGATCGCAAGGTCTGAAAGGAGAACTTTTTTTTACTTTCTATTCAAAGTGGCTATTATGCCCCACGCTTATCCACGTGTTAATTTAAAGTATATTAAGTCATGACTGATTCAGGCAACCCATTTCATGCCCTCACGGCACTTGGGGAAAGAAATGGCTCTCATCTAAATTAGTCCTAGCATAAAGAACCAGAAATATTCTAGGTTTCTGTTTAAGTACTTGTGAACGAGATTAATTAAAGCATTTATAAGGATTTAAATCTGGTATGGTTACTTGGTCGTGCGGTTTGCGCGCTGGACTGTTGTTCGGACTTGGTGGTTCCGGGTTCAAACCCGGTCCGCTCCCATTCCCCCTCTCCCTTCGGGAAGTTTGAACTAGGAAGTAAATTATCTTCAACTCTGAAGGAACATCCCAAACATTTTACAAACATACTGATATTTCCACCACACTTTTTTTTTTGTTTACTGAATATGTCATAGAAATCATGTTTACCCTGTGAGGCGTCGTTTCCTACAGAAGGATTGGCTTTGACCAGGTTATAACCAACTCCTATCCAAGGCTTGAAGTAGCTCAACGTGAAGTCTGCTTCAATCTTTGGAACAAGACAAAGAAGCAACACAAAGAAATACATGTTCAACACAAACTCGAAACCAAAAGTCAAAGAATAATCATGAGATTAGATCCAATGACTGAGTCCAATGAGTCTACAGGATCTACTTGGAATCTATCGGTACTTTTTTTTTAAAGCAAGCATTTTACTTGAGAGTTCTCAAAATTTGGTTAGGTAAGAATACGATAAAGACTTTCAATTTATTTTCTAAAAGCTTATTTCAATTCACTCTGTCTGTATGTCTGTCTGTATGTCCGTCTGGTGCAATTTCTGAACACGTTACCTCACTTCCCATTCTCGGATCAAGTTGATACTTTACACAATTATTCGCTGTACCTAGCAAAACATAAATCAAGGAAAAAAAAACAACTAATTAATGAATTAACTAGTGGTTAATTATTTTGCTTGATTTTCAAAAGTTTTGTTTTAATGTGGAGTTGTTCCCCTTAGATAAGCCTTTAAAAAAAATAAAAAATTTCTTGTTAAAAGAATAAAAGTGCGTTAGTTCTGAAGCTCTAGCTTTGTTTGCGAAGATCTTATGTTCTTTACGGCGTAGTTCAAGACCTTGAAACTACAATTATTGTTTGGGACAGTTTGGATCACAGGTCAGAAGTGGTCACGAGTTAGCCTTTCCGCTTTAGTACATGATCATGAATCTCATTTAAACTAGAACAACAAACTGAAATGACCTGTTATCGTTCTGCTTTTTGTCTTCTTAATTCAATGTAAAAAATAAATAATTACATTTTTAAAAATAAATATAAAGCTATTCTTTTTTAATTTAATGTTACTATAATTTACGTTGAACACACACACAATAAAAAGAATAATTATCAAATAAATTGTAACATCAGAACAGTTTGAGATACATTGCGTTTAAGATAAGCAAACTTTGACCTTTATTGTACTATCGACGGTGTCAAAACAACATTTACCTGCCGCAGCTTCAGATAATACATTTTCAAGACTTTTTTTTTCTTTTTTTTTTCTTTTACTAAATTAGTAATTATAACTTTACCTTTTTTTTTGTCAGTATAATACTGGCTGTATTACTTCCCTAGACAAAAAAAAATTCTTTCCACATTTCACCCTTTATCAATAAATAGTAATCTTTTTAGTGTACAGGATAAGGAATAATTGTTAAACTTTACATTTTTAAAACCATATATTAATTTTCGTGCATATTTTGAGCACCTTGAATCAGATTGAAAATCACAATCTCAACAAAAACAGTTTACTGTGAATATTCTTAAGTAGGAAAATCTTCAATAATTCTAATTTGTAAATATATTAATTTTCAAATTGGTTTGTAATAGAAAAATGCCTCATGAAGTCATTTCGTCAGTAGCTACTTGTCCTTTTATAAGTCTATGTCGGAGGTTGTTATGTCTCTACTCAGTTCACACAGACATTCCCCACATAATGGCATTTACCACAACATGGCATTCAATTCACCACATCATGGCATTTACCACATCACGGCATTTACCACAACATGACATTCACCACAGCATGGTATTCACCACAGCATGGCAATTTACCACATCTTGGCATTTACCACAACATGACATTCACCACAGCATGGTATTCACCACAGCATGGCAATTTATCACATCATGGCATTCACCACAACATGACATTCACCGCAACATGTCATTATCCCCATTATGGCTATCACCACAACATTGCTACATGCCCGTGTGCTTGCTGTACCACGGCTATATCACTTATTCCGTACCGGGGGGAAATCGTTAGTCAATGGAATCTTTTTTTTTTTAAATTGAGCCAAAAGGTGGCCGGCGTTACAGAGGTGCCCCCCTACAAACGGCATGTCTACGTGGCGTCATTTGAAAGAGGCTTTTCAAAACTAATGCTAATTAGGAGCTATTAATTAAGAGTTTTTGAGACACAAGTTTCAATTCAGGCAATTCTGTACATTAAAAACGTAGTCGCAAAAGGTCTTGAGATTTTAAGTTATTTTATAAGTTTTCAAGTTTGAAATCCAGAAAAGTAAACTTTTAGTTTGTATTTTTTTAGTTGTTGTAGGCTTTAAAATATACTTTTCCTAAGGTTGCATTGTGTCATTAGTCGTTGTTACAAAACGAGCACTTCATGTTATAATGCTAAACTGTTTCCGTTAGGAGGTCTTTAAAGTTTACTTAGGAATGTTCAGTTGATGTTTAATAAGTTTTAAATTTTCAACTCTTATATTTCCAATTATGTGATAACTAATGATAAAATGTCAGAGACAACAAAATTGTAATCTAGAGATCGGCACTCCTTTGAACGTTGTTTTAACAGAAATATACGAACTGTTTTATGGCGACACAAAAAGAACGAAACAACGATAGTTTGTAATTGGGAAGATTTAAGGGGGGGGGAAGCTAAGGGCTAGCTCACCGAGTGGCACTTCCTCGTGACGCCACTGGCTAGATCTAGATCTCCGTTATTTGCTTCACAGAAGAGCATGCATTCTCCTATAATTCTATACCAAAAGTAAGGTTTTCTGATTACAAGAAAAAAAAAAATTGTTGAAGTTAAATCATAACAAGGTAGAATGTTCAAATGTGAAAAATGAACAATTCTGTCAGAACATGGAAAATAAATGCGGAAATAATGAGTTACGTTTTCTTAATGTACATCTCTGAGATATTCAATTGTTTCGTTAAATAGAGGATAATTTTTGAAACATGTTTTTAGAGATCCCGAAATTCTTACAATATTGTTTTTATCTTTTAATGCCTAATATATAATTATATAATATAATAAAATACAACGTACTGAACATATATATATATATATATATATATATATATATATATATATATATATATATATATATATATTTATATATATTGGCCTACTATATGATTTTTCTTTCAAAATTTCCAACTGACCAGACGTATGAATAAAAAAAAAACACGTAACAAACATTTAAACTATTATTAATAAACTATCATGTAGTTACATAAATTTTATGTCCTTATTGAACTTAAAATCAATATTTTGTTAATCTATGGGAAAATGAAATCCTGAAAATAAATTCATCCTGATTACTGAATAAAAAACATAGAATTCAACTTGTAACCAATGACGTGGGGCTTATAATTGAGTGCTGTACACGAACAATTTATTGTGTTGATTAGCCCGCTTTGTGGTACATGACAAGTTTCAGGAATTCAATCGCACCAACAAAAACATTTATATTTCTTGGATCCCTTGGGCTTCCATAGGAAATAAGGACAGATCCTTCCGAAAGAATCCTAATAATTTCGCTCGTCTACAACACAGGACAATGGGCAACCACGTGATCGTCGAGATTGGACAGTTTATCAACAATTTTAACGTGAACTGTTGTGTAAACCGTCAACTTACGTTAGTGTCTTATGTGTTGTTGGCAATGTAATCATGTAATCTCTTCAGTACTGAATAAACATTTTTTTTAAATTAGTGATAAAACCTCTAATCCATCAACTCATAGGACAGGACCAATTCTGCTGATGTAATCCTGAAAATAATATTCTTGAAATGAATCACTTTCTGAGAGGTTACGTCAGTTTTAGCAAAGATAAAAATCTAATGGCTGCCCTTCTGTCCATTGATCAAGAAAAGGCTTTCGATAGAGTTGACCATTCTTTTCTGTTCCAGGTGTTGGACAAGAGTAAAATAGGTTCTTATTTACTGGGGTTTATTAGGCTATGTTACTCGGGAGCAACAAGTAAATTGTTAATAAATCACTCCCTTAGTTCGAGTATAGGTTTGAAAAGGCCAGTACGCCAGGGGTGCCCGTTGTCACCATTTCTATACACGCTTTGTTTGGAACCTCTTCTGGAATCTATTAGAGTAGACAGTTCAATTGTGGGTAGTAACATTCCTGGCCCAATACCTCTTGTTAAATTAAAAGCTTACGCAGATGATACAACGTTTTTCCCATCAAGCGAGAGCGATATCATCAATATTTTGGACAAATTTAAGTCTTTTGGACTGGCTAGCGGGTCAAAAATTAACATAGGAAAGTCATCCATTATGGGCTGGGTAAGTGGAAGTTTAAATATACCTCCTCGCTCAACCTGACAGTAGTGGACAGAATAGGATCTGTGGTAGAGTTTGGAATAGTAATGCACTTTATTCTTTCAAAGACCAGTGGGACAGTATTTATACTAAAACGTGTAACTTGATTAAAATGTATAAGCATACCTTGTCTACCATTTTTGGGAGGGCGATTTTGATTAAATAATGTGGTCATTGTCATTCCAAGGGTGGTCTATATGGCGATATAATGGCGAGTATCATAGAACTTCCACCCAATTTCACATTCAAGATGATCACAGTAATTAGAAACTTTATTTTTAGCAACATAATTAAATGTATCAAACATAACACTTTGATCCAAGATAAAAAAAGACGGAGGAATTAATTTACAGGATATTCGAGTTAAGATCAAGGTATTAAGACTTTAGTTTGTGGGACAGAAACCCTATAAAGTTCTCATTGGCAGTGTACTATTATGGTATCAGAAAGGGGCGACTACTTATAATTCGGAATGATACCCCACATTATTTTGGTGCACTTGTTCATCCATTTTATAGGTCGGTTTCACGAATCCTTTTGAATAATGAACACTTAACACATAATAAGTTCAAATTTACACGCCACTAAAGTACACACTAAAGGAGAACTTGGGTCTCAGAATAAAATGGGGAAAAGAAAGAGGTATAACAGAGTTTAGGGATTCCTTAATAAATCTTCATACTAAGCACATTGCGCCCAAGGCTATGAAAATAACCTATAGGCTCATTTTGGCATGATAACCATTATGTGCAAGAAATTTGTTGTAAATGTAAAATATGTAACAGTCCAGTGGAAGTGGATGAGAAACATTTGTTTCTAGAGTGTCCGTTGTTTTCTAAGGTGAAAAATACTGTTCAAAGTCTGTTCGATGCTAATTGTGACTCAGATGTCGATGTAAATCTGGCGATCCTTTTAAATAAGGTTCCCAAATTACGTAACAAGATCCTTGGGAATTTTAACCTGTTGGCCTTGAGATTATGTCTATCGACAAATTGTAAGCTTTGAGCTAGAGAACTTAGGGGAAATATAAAGGATGATATGTGTAGGGCTGTATATTGGTGAATGTATATATAAACGCTTGTGGGGATATTTTATATGCATGTAGGTATTATGTACTGTTTAGTGTATGCGGAAAGGTAGGATATATATGTATGTAGTTTTTAGTATTAGCCTACATTAGTGGTTTTCTAATTGCAAATGTATTTGACTTAATGGAACTATTTACATAAAATAAATGTCGGGCTTGTATTGGCATGTATTCAGTGGCGTAGCAAGGTACCCGAAGGCCCGGGTTCAAGAATATGTTGGTGCCCCCACCCCCACATGCACAACCCAATAAAATGTGCCAAAGGACATTCCAATACAAGTAGTGTACCTTTTTTATAAGTAATTAGTAACATTGTCATTACGTTTGATTCAGTTAGGACTCCAACAAGTAATAGTGTCTTAAAAGTTAATTTTTATACAATTTCTTAACAGAATTAAACGACTTAAAAAGTGTTTCAAATGACTAAAGAAATGTTTTATGAGTTCTACATTCTACACATTTACATATATATGGTACTAAAACACTTCTAGTTAAAAACTTTGAAATATGAATACAAACTTAATCTAATTCTACTTCCATCATTTAACAGTAAATACATGGAACATTTTTCTGGCCTTCAAATAGTGAAGTCGGTAACCAATACATCTATTTCTAAACTTTTGGCTGTTTCTCGCTCATTGGAAAGAACACCAAGTGAAGCAAACCAAATTTCGAAAATGAAGCTAAACTAAACAAATGGATACAGACAAAGTGAGAAATAAGATGCAGGCTGTGAAAATGTTTGGAAAACTTTATGATAAAATGTTATTGTCTATGATAAAAACAGCCAATATGTAGCTGTTTAAGATAAAATATAGCAAATCTCGAACAGACTTGATATGTCGTTATGAAAGGCTTCTTTAGAGGATTGCATCCCCGAACAATGTCCTAAGGCAATATATCTATTCAAGTTGCCCCTTACTATTGTTAAATATACCTATTCAACTTACCCCTTACTACTGTTAAATATACCTATTCAACTTGCCCCTTACTACTGTTAAATATACCTATTCAACTTACCCCTTACTACTGTTAAATATACCTATTCTGCTTACCCCTTACAACTGTTAAATATACCTATTCAACTTGCCCCTTACTACTGTTAAATATACCTATTCTGCTTACCCCTTACTAATGTTAAATATACCTATTCAACTTACCCCTTACTACTGTCAAAAATACCTATTCGACTTGCCCCTTACTACTGTTAAATATACCTATTCAGCTTACCCCTTACTAATGTTAAATATACCTATTCAACTTACCCCTTACTACTGTTAAATATACCTATTCTGCTTACCCCTTACTACTGTTAAATATACCTATTCAACTTACCCCTTACTATTGTTAAATATACCTATTCAACTTACCCCTTACTACTGTTAAATATACCTATTCTGCTTGCCCCTTACTACAGTTAAATATACCTATTTAGCTTACCCCTTACTAATGTTAAATATACCTATTCAACTTACCCCTTACTACTGTTAAATATACCTATTCTGCTTACCCCTTACTACTGTTAAATATACCTATTCAGCTTACCCCTTACTACTGTTAAATATACCTATTCAACTTACCCCTTACTACTGTTAAATATACCTATTCAACTTACCCCTTACTGCAGTTAAATATACCTATTCAATTAACCCCTTACTACTGTTAAATATACCTATTCAACTTACCCCTTACTATTGTTAAATATACCTATTCAACTTACCCCTTACTACTGTTAAATATACCTATTCTGCTTGCCCCTTACTACAGTTAAATATACCTATTTAGCTTACCCCTTACTAATGTTAAATATACCTATTCAACTTACCCCTTACTACTGTTAAATATACCTATTCTGCTTACCCCTTACTACTGTTAAATATACCTATTCAGCTTACCCCTTACTACTGTTAAATATACCTATTCAACTTACCCCTTACTACTGTTAAATATACCTATTCAACTTACCCCTTACTGCAGTTAAATATACCTATTCAATTAACCCCTTACTACTGTTAAATATACCTATTCAACTTACCCCTTACTAAGGTTAAATATACGTATTCAACTTACCCCTTACTAATGTTAAATATACCTATTCTGCTTACCCTTTACTAATGTTAAATATACCTATTCAACTTACCCCTTACTACTGTTAAATATACCTATTCTGCTTGCCCCTTACTACTGTTAAATATACCTATTCAGCTTGCCCATTACCCCTCACTACTGTTACACCCAGGGTTTTTTTTTTGTGACGGTACGCACCGGTACGGCGTACCGGCACCTTTTTGAAAACATTATTACTTTTCTTGTATTTTAACGTATATTATTAATTTTTAGTAGTTAAAAGTTAGGCAATTAACTGCTGAGTACCGGCACCTAATCACTGCGTACCGGCACCTATTTAAAACAACAACAACAACAACAACAACAACACTGGTTACACCTATAACAAACTCTTCTACGACGACGTTATTTATGTCACAGCTTATCAGAACAGCACATTTTCTGTTGTCCATGAATATCCAATGTACGTGTTTTACAAACAACTCAAGGTCGGTCTTGCTATTTCTGTCTTTTGTCTTCATCAAATTTCTGAATTTCAATATGGCCGTTGATAACTTGGCAAAAAAAAATATTGTAATAACTCTCAGGAAGTCAACTCAACAAGGACAAGTGTTTATTTATAGGACATTACAAAGTCATAATAACAATGTCTGCCTTGTGCACAGCTTCTTCTTAAGTCCTAAACTCCGTGTTTGTCTACAATGTCAACATTTCATCTTAGTCTTGTCTCTAACAGTGCAAGAGCTAGAGCGCAACTTCAGTACTAACTGCGCAAGGCAGGGTTATAACAATAACAACCTTTTATCGGCTATGGTATAATACTTTGACAGGTACTTTCCAACCAAGAAAATTAGGGCTGGATCAGAAATCCAACTTACCGACTTGACCGGGATAAACCTAACTGAATATTAATACATGTGTAGGGCGTTACACAAACGGAGCTGCTGATATTCTTTTAAATTCCAATGCGGTCTGCACTACAGCGCAATTTTGCTTCACTTTTTAAATGCTGGAGAGCTTTCAACGAAGGGATACTATCAGGCAAAACAATATTTTACAAGTTAATACAGCATTAAGGTTCTTGGTTGGTTGAACTTGTGAATGCGTGTTCCGAAACTATTAGCTTATAGCTTGTTCGAGTAGAGAAAAAAATGCTACAAAATATAATCGTTGATGTTAGCATACCAAGACATGCGTAGGACGTAATCATCTTCTTTTTTGAAGTAACGTCTGTATTATATAAGAAGAAGACAAAAGTCGTAGATTTAGTAAAAATTTTAAAACCATAGGCATAAACAAAATCACAAGTTAGAGAGAATATAGTTTTACATTTTGTCTCTTTATACAGTATTACGGTACGTTGAAAATACGAAAGTCAGGATTAGCTTGGAGGGAGGGGGGCATATCGTTTGATCAAGTTTTATACTCAATATCTGTAAATATATATTTAAAACAAGAAACTATTTGTTAATATTCTTTAAAAAAAAAAATTATCTAAGGGGAAGAACTCTGCACTTACAACAGTATCTCTCTATAATGTAGAAGTGAACAAAAGAGCTTTTGTGTGTGTTTATCTTTGTGATTGGTGTCTTGTACCCTCTCTGTGATGATAAGATGTTAAAAACGTGACCCAAAGGGTGTTTCCTACAAAATATGTTTTAGTTTTCTTAACAATGTTTTTCTTGAATTGTAAACAGTATTTATGCCATTTTTAGTTCGTTGTCTTACTCTATTGTATTACTTGTCACTGTCATTTCTTTATGCCACTGCCCATTACCTTTTGTTTCGGGCTGTTAAACGAATCATTCTTATTTACTTTTATACTTTGATATACGATGTGCTGTACACGTAACACTATTCAATACAAATCATTATCTTATCTTATCTTATTTTATCTTATCTTATCTTACACATTACAGACGTTACTTCAAAAAAGAAGATACTTACGTCTTACGCATTTCATGTATCAATCTAGACATGCATGTTAATCAATGACTTAAACTATGCTAGGTCGTTGGTTTTCCTGGCTAATTCAAGTAACCCATTCCATTCACTTGCACAAGGGAAGAAGGAGCACTTGTATGAATTAGTTCTAGCGTAAGGAATAAGAAATGTACCATTATTTTTGTGTCTATCTGAGTATTATATTAGGTTTTGTTTTTCTATTTGTAAGTTATGGTTCAGTGTTTTATGTATTATAGCTACTTTACTTTTTATTCTTCTGTCCTGAAGTGTCTCTAGCTTTAGTGATTTTACTAATGGTGTTACTCTAATCAAATTTGAATATTCGTTAGTTATAAATCTCACTGCTCTATTTTGTATTTGTTCTAGTTTCTTTATTCCCCCGTAAGGGGAAAAAGCCGCTATTAGGTTTGTGCAAAATGTCCGTCTGTCCGTCTGTCCGTCTGTCCGTCTGTCACACTCAGATCTCGAAAACTAGAAGAGATATGAAAAATATTATTTCATCATTAAATGCGGCTTGAAAAGTTTAGGTGCAACGGCTACTTTTGGTTTTCTAAAAGCAAACCGTTTAATTTATAAAATTAATTATGCAAGCGATTTTTTCATAAAAATACACCAATTCTAAAACAATTACGTAAATGTAAGGGAGGCAATGTTACAATATGCTAACAAAGATGGACAATTTTTGTGTATTTTCAGTATCACTAAGTCAAATATATTTTAAAAATGTACACGAAATGTTTACAACAAATATAAATAATAGTTAAAGATGTTTTTTCTGGTCAACTAGCTGCTAAAATTAAAAGAAAACATTTCTGTTTGTTTATAAAGGCTAATAATGCATTTTGTATGTAAATATCACGCACATTTTTTTTAATGGACTTTTTATGCAGCGATTTTCGTGCAGTAGCGTAACGTCGCTACATGATCATGTGCTAAACCAATTCCTTAAACTTTTTAAAAAAATCAGATTTTATTTATTTTTTGTTTAGTGCCCCCATCCAAATAAAAGAAGATTATTTTTGTGCGTTTTGTCTGTTGGTCGGTCTGTCCGTCACGATTAGATTAAAAAAACTAGAACTCTAAAAGCTATTGAAAATCTGTTTACACTTTAATGTTCCTCCCGTAACATCTCAATAGTTTTAAGTATCTAAAAATTGATTGTTCCGGATATTTTTTTTTTTTTTTGTGCAAAACTAATCAACCCCAACAAATGTTTGTTTGCTCTTCTAATTTATATTACATTCAATTCCCATGCTTAAACGTTGCAAAAACACATTATCAATAATATGTTGTTCCGTTTTTTATGTAAATAGCATATTAATGCTAAATCAAAATCTCTATACTGACTTATATTTCATTAAGTGTAAAAATGTTCCGGATATTGTTTTATAAAGCATGAATTATGCCTAATGATTGTTTGAAATCGCATAATTTACTAATATTACACTTATATTATTTGACAATGCGTCACTATAATTTGGTTATCAATATCAAATTGTTCCGTATCTTCATCTTTAAACAAATTTTAAAAATATCGACAATAGGTTGTTCAGGGCTTTAAAAAAAAGTAATTTATTGATTACTGAAAATTACTTTTTAGACTTTTTTTTTTTTGCTAAAACATAACATAGAAGTTTTGTAATCGATAAAGAAAGTTCCGGATTTTGTTTCTTACAAATCGTCGCCAGAAATTTCCGAATTTATTTAAAAATCTACTAACGCCAAATAATTGTTTGAACTCCCTCTTCTAATTAATTAACAAATAATCTTCTCATTTACGAAATAATGTTTTTACGGATTTTTATGAAAAATATTTTAACTCACTACTCTCTTACAGTACATTTAACTTTCTACCTAAAACATTATAAAATCTAATTATCGTAAATATTATGTTCCGATTTTTAAGGAAAACAGAATCCAAACACCAAAGTAAGGTATGAAAATCTCTCCACATGGCTGTAGTACATCTAATTTTTATACGAGACCATCCAAAAAATTTAATTAACGGTATTACATTTAACGGAAATTCTCTTTTTCTTTTACTATTTATACAAACATCCGGAACAATCAATTATATAAACTTTTCAATTGTGTTCATACCTAAAAATTATTGCGATGTTTTGAAACGTAAAATAAAGGTTAATCAATTTTTAATAACTTTTAGTTGTTTTTTTTTTTATATCAAGATGACGGACAGACCGACTGACAGACAAAACGCAAAAACAATGCGGCTTTGATCCTTTTTAAATAAATTCTATTAGAACTCAGTGCACCAATGTCTATGAGCCCTCGTTAAATATCTCGTGTAAATAAAGACATTTATTTTATGGTATCGGTACTAGCCTATTGTGAGGTAATGGAATTTTTTTTCTTTGACGTCATATGAATGGACTCTTTAAATGTAATGTTAAAAGAACGCACTCGGTGCACCAATGTCTATGAACACTCGATAAATGGCTCGTAATGATAAAGGCGATTTTTAGTCTAGCTAGGCCGTGTGACGTAGTGTTTTTTTTTTCTTTTGACGTCATATGGAATGAATTCTTTAAAAGAAATGCTAAAAGAACGCACTCGGTGCACCAATGTCTATGAACACTCGATAAATGGCTCGTAATGATGAAGGCGATTTTTATTCTAGCTAGGCCGTGTGACGTATTTTTTTTTTTTTTTTCCTTTGACGTCATATGGAATGAATTCTTTAAATGAAATGCTTAAAGAACGCACTCGGTGCACCAAAGTCTATGATCACTCGATAAATGGCTCCTAATGATGAAGGCGATTTTTAGTCTAGCTAGGCCGTGTGACGTAGTGTTTTTTTTTCCCTCTGACGTTATATGGAATTAATTCTTCAAATGAAATGAAAAAAGAACTCGGTATAGTAATGTTTATTAAGCCTCGTTATGTGACTCGCGTTTAAAAAAGGAATGATATCTTGATTTAGATCTAATCTAGATTTTTTAAACTAGATCTAGATTTTTATTACAGTATATCTAGATCTGGATTTATATTCTAATTAAAATTTTTCTAGATTCTAGATCTAGAATTTCTAGATCTAGTTTAGACTAAAATAGACTAGATTAAGATGTAGAATTTCAATTTCTAAACTTAAAGTGTAAAAAAAAAGTGTAGATTTTCATTTCCAAACGTTTTGATCAATATTGTAATGTTTTAATATACTAAAACTAATCTACTATTTTTTATTTAATTTAAATTTAAATTTACGGCAAATGAATCTTTGAAACATTATTACTTTTGACCATCAAAATTAAATCACCTCTTGAATATTATTTGCGAATATGCAGATCCGACAGGGATCCGACTTCGACGGGGGCCGCCTCTGAGTTTGTGTAACACAAACTCTCTTTGTAATCTTGTGTTTTCTTGAGTTGAGGAATCCCAAACAGAGGATGCATATTCTAATATTGACCTAACTAAAGTTATGTAACATTTTAATTTTATGTTTTTGTGTGATTTGTTAAAATCTCTTTTAATAAACCCTAATGTTTTGCTTGATTTTATAAAAAGTTTATCAATATAGGAGTCTCCGTGACAACTTTTCATTTATTATTACACCTATATATTTTGAGTTTTTAGTTTGTGTGACTGGTTTACCATGAATAAAGTAAGTAGTTTTTATTTGCTTTAGTTTTTTTGTTACTCTTAGTAACTGGTATTATTCTGGGTGGAAATACATGCTCCAATTTGGTTCCCATTTCTGTAATTGTTCTAATTCTTTTTGTAAAATGTCAGGATCTTGTGGTTTTTTTTTGTTCTATATATTATGTAATCATCTGCAAATAATCTGACTTTTGTTCCTGAACTAATCCAATTTGGTTGATCAATTATGTAAAATAGAAACAAGTAGTGGACCTTAGACTGTTCCTTGAGGTCACCCGAGGTTACTGTTATTGGTGTTGATTTGGAGCCATTTATTTTTACAGTTTGTTCTCTTCCTATTAGGAAATCCTGAATTCATTGATGTAATGAACCATTAATGCCAAAGTTTTTAGTTTTTTAAGCAGGCTATGTTGGTGAACTTTGTCGAATGCCTTAGAAAAGTATAATAAAACTGTATGAGGGCTGGAAACATCTGTCACTGACTCTCAGGTCACTCGGAGTTTTGCCAGCAGGGACTCTCAGGTCACTCATACCGCTACGATTTGACCGAAAGAAAAGACACAAAGTCCATGCAAATGACACGCAATCGCCATAAGAGAATTAGAATTACAAATAGGGACTATTGATGGGGTTCTAGATTACAGCATGACATATATGTATATCTTATCTATCTAGCTCTAGGATGGCTCTATCTATATATGCATAATTATGTCTAGTCGAAAAACTGTAAGGCACCCGCCCTGCACATTTCTTTTCTTGTCTTTTTTCTTTTATAAAGGGGCCTCATTTTAACGATCATACTGCGCCCCCGACACATACACGCGCTCGTATTTTGGGGGCTGTTAATTCTTGTAGCACTTTCGCTTAGCCGCTCCCATTACGTACAAAAACAAAAAGTTAGTCTTCGTACACTATGACTTGGCTTTGGCCTCTCAATTCAATATATATATAAATATATATATCGACAGTGACCCCTTCGCCTCTGCTTTTTTTTTTTTTGCAACCTTTAACACTAATGCACGCAACCTCCAATCTTAATGCAAGCAATGTACGGTACACACATTTCTTCATACCATCAGTTTCAGGCCTGGAGAAAAAAAAATGTATTTCCCTAAGGCCTCAATGGAATGCCACATTTCCTTTCCCTTTAGATATTTATTTGTGTATATTATTTTTTTATATCCAATTTCATTAATATAATATAATACAGTAATTTGAAAGACCCGCTTCATAATACGCCCCTGACACGTGCACGCTCTAATATTTTGGGTCCGTTATATTATATTATATAAATGAAATTTGATATAAAAAAATAGCACTTGTACTTATCCGCCCCCGCCCGGCCAGCAACAAATCCTACGTACACATTCCCGTTCCACTTTCTCTATTTCTCTTGGTATTTTGTTCTCTAAGTAAAAAGAAATATCAATTCGGTTTTAGTAGCCTAATTGTAATGGTTTATTTGACCAATTTTAAATGTATAGAAGTGACAATAGATCTAGATTTATCTTTTCAATGCTATTAGAATTAGATGTTTTTTTTTACAGTGTTACAAAATACCATTACTTTCTCTCTCTCTCTCTCTCTCTCTCTCTTGCATTTTCAATTCTCTCTCACGAGAGATCTCTAGATCTATCTTTTTAATACTATTAGGATTTTTTTTATATTTAGACCGCGTCTAAAAAGGAAGTGGAAATGACAAGGGAAAGAATTTGTACTTAATTGAAGTGGTGGTATAAGCTAAATTAGTCCCCTTTATAGGTCGTCGTCTGAGTCTTAGTGAAGACAAAATGAAAAATCGGACAAGACTAAAGAAACAATAGATAGCTATACAATCTTCTATGTTCATAGGCTCTCCACTAGCAGAGTGGTTACCGTGTTGGCTTGAGAAGCCTGAGCCTGTTACCACAGTAAACAGAACTAACGGAAGGGATTATTATTTCCTTTCTTTTATACTTTGATGCATTGAATAAGAGATTGACCCTTTACAGAACAATGAGATCAATTTGATAAGTTATTAAATGACATTAGTTAGGACAGGTTCAAATCGAACTTCTCCTTCACTTTCACCTATCCCTTGACCTGCTGAACCGTTGGGGCACCACACAAGATCTCCCAACCTTCTTTCTCCATTATTCTCTGTCATTTGCATTTGATAGAATTTCATTCTAATATTCATTCTGAAAATATTGAAACCTGCATTTTTACCAGCCTGGGTGGATCACTTCAGGGGCCGACTTTGAGTTTGTGTTCCCACACAAACTGTCTTTGTAAGTTGTAACCTTATTAAAAATATTTTGGTACGATTAGTTCGGAACATCTATTTATTATTCTAAAAAATGATCGAATGTCACCGGTAACGACATGGGACTAGATGTGCCAAAGAGAATAAGATTCATTTTTCCATCCACGTTTGAATATTCTCAAGACTTCTGAGTGTCCAACAAAACAGTCTAGAATAAAACACGAATTTTGTGATGGTAAAATAAAAAAGAGAACAGACACAGGTTTCTAACGAGATCTATGGAACAAAATTTATTTCACGCGATGTGTCATTTACTCTAGTGATCTTCATCTTGGTCCCTGGTTCCAGTAGCGGCATCGGCCACAGGGGTGTCTTTAAGCTTGTGGACTCATCAAACATTCAGTGCAGAAAGGCTGGACACGAGCTCCTGCGATCACCCGCCTCTTTTTTTTTCTTCTTCTGTGGTACTGGGGGCTAAGCTGACAGAATTTGTTTGCTGATATAAAATAGTATGAGGATATAAAGTCATTGCCCCCCCCTCCCCCATCTCTCTTAAAGGAGGAGGAGAAAAAAAAACCATCACGGTAATTATACAGACGTGTAGTAAGGGAAGGATGAAAGAAAAAAAGACAATTATTTTTACGTTATAAGCTGCCCCCCGTAACCAGAAAAGCCGCTATTAGTATTTTTTTTACTTTGTATGTCTGTCTGTTCGTTCGTCCGCCACGTATAGCTAAATAAACAAGAAAGAAATTCAAGTACTAAAAACACGATTGCACCATATTTTTTTAGACTGCTAATTTTTAGGTGTAACGGTTAAAGTTTTATTTGTTTCTGTAAGCGAATCTTTTTGTTTTAATATGCAAACTACTTTTGTAACAAAGCTTATATCAACTCACTCTGTCTGTCTGGTCAAAAGTTTGTACACGTTATTTCTCCTACACCCAATCTCGGATGAAGCTGGAATTTTACACAATTATTTCTTTTACCTGACAACACAAGAATCAATAGAGAAATTTACAAATTAGTTAATCAACTTTTGGTAATAAATTGTTTGGTTTGGTATCTCGAACAAGGGAAAGAAATTGTACTTGACTGAATTAGTCCCCTTTATAGATGGTCATCTGAGGCTTAGTGAACACAAACATGAAATAGAAATAATTGATAACTATACAATCTTCCATGTTCGTTTGCTCAGTGGTTAGCGTGTTGGCTTGTCTCCACGGTCCACAGGTTGCGACGTCTCAGGTCAGTGTTGAGGCCTTCTATATATGAAATGGTCTCTCACAAATAGGGTAGTAGCTATTGGTAATAGAGGCATTAGATGTCGAATTGGGGTTTTCATTAAGTCCTGGATACTCTTCCTGGAAAAGATAGCATCGCTAGGCTCACCCAGTCCTATTAGTAAGTGACCACAAGCTTAAATATACATTAATACTTTCAGGTTTTGTGCTGGCTACATTATTCCCTCATTAAACTTTGTTAACATAAAGCTTGAAAATTTTGCTCTCACTGAAAATCTAAATCCTCTGAGGAAGTTTTTTTTTCCTCTTTATATTTAGTCATAGTCGCCATTAACTTTTGATCCTCCAGCTGCCCTCCCCGAATTAAGACTCCTCGCCTAGCCCCCCCCCCTCCTCCTTTCATTCCGCTAGTGACACGGAGTGACCAACGCACAAAAAGTTATTAAAAGACCGGACTTTATCCAGCACGTGGGGACCGACTAGTCGCTTCCAAGAAGATAAACTAGGCCAAACCCTCACTACTCCCCTCTAGTGGACCGGCTTCCCTCGTGGGTGAGTGAAAAGAGAGAGAGAAAGAGAGAGAGAGAGAGAGAGGGTACAAGAGAGATAATAAATGGAGCACTGAGTGAAGAAGGAAGCGGAACAAGGGCTTCGAGAAGGAGGTGGAGGAGGCGCGCGACACAGTAACTCACTCCTCTTATAGCACCGCTTCAACCAATTGAAAACTTTTCTAAACTCGACGTGAAAGTTGGACACGACAGTTCATACAAGCGACTGTTTGTTTCAAATTTCTCTCGAGCTATCGATTTCTTGTTGTTGTTTGTCGCTGTGTTAATGCTTAAAAATAAAAAAACACTTCCAAACATTTTTCCTTTATTGCGTGTTAGCGTCGCAACATCTGGCCAGCTCGAATGTAGCCCATGAGTTCTATAGAAGGGAAAAAAAAAACGTCCGCGTGAATCAGACGGCAACATTTGGAGTTTGAAAATTCATGGTCTGTGAATTGATCTCTACTTTCATAACCAGATTAAACGTGAGCGTGTAGCAGATGAAGTCGTTTTGTGTGTGCCTACTATTAGAGTACAGTCAGCACTTGTGTTGAATTCAAAAGTAGTTGTTTGGTTATTGTTGACAAGTACCTTACGAATGATCATTCTTCGTATTGTGAAAATCGATTTCTTATTTTACTTACCTTGAACTGTAGAATCATTTTAGTTATAGGGTGAAAATTATAGAATAAATAATTTTTTATGAATTTATTTAAAACTGAATATTATCTCAATGTGCAGTCAGGCATTTGGACTATTAAAATCAAAGTTTTGTGCTTTTCAACTTATATAACGTTTTATTAATTCAGTCTAGCGAAAAGTGGTGTCTGTTCTCCACAAACTGAGTTGTTTATAATTCTAGTTTAAAATAGGTCTAGTTCAAGTGATATCCTACTCGCCTAGAATGTGATCAACTCAGAACCTGCTCACATCTTCAATACTGTTGACATGGCGAGCGTCGTCCTGGTCACGTTTCTTACCTTGGAGCTTTTACACCTGGCCAGTGGGATCAACTCTTGCAAGCCGCCTGCAGGGTCGGAGCTGTGGAACCCCAAACCCGAGGGAGTGGTGATCAACGTGATGTGGGATATTTTTGCGGATGAGGTGAGTTGAAAGTTGTCAAGATGAAGTCTTCGTCACATTGTTGTGTTGTCCTTTGTGTTGAGAACAGGATATTGATGTAACTACAATATTACTGAATAAAATAAAAGTTATATGGTCTGAACGTGGATCCGTGAAACATGTTTGATTGTATTTTATTGTAAGTGAAATTATAGGCCTACCCTGAATAAACCATTAAAAAAAAAAGACCCGTATCTAGTGCCTTCATTGTTACACATTCTGATTAATATTAAAGTACTAGCCGGACATTACCCGCGGCCTGCGGGCCTTAGTTTGTGTATTACTAATTTAGTGGATTGGATTTAGATCTATGTCAAACTTAGCTGATGTTCCTTTCAGGTTTTTCTCTCACGCCACGAAAATAAAAGTAGTTCTGCGAAAATGGGTTTACATTGGTTTAAATGGGTTTGTAAGAGCTCTACAACTGAAAAACGAAAGTAGTGCGAGATGAATATGATATAAAGTACAATTAAAACGGGATTACCCGATTAGTTAAACGAATGGTATTATAAAATACGTCAGGACTTCTAAGTTCGCAGATATAAGGAATGAATTTATGTAAAAATGCTTTTGAAACACACATTTGAAGGTTAATTTTATTAAATAATGAAATCAATAGACTATATTTTGTATTTTAATGTGTCAAAGTAAAAACTATCTGTGCAAAGTGTAGTTTTAAAAATTAGATAAAGATCTAGATCCTTTTGATCTTCTCTGATGTAAACATGGTCTAGAGTCTAGATCCATGAAATAGTAATACTTTCCTAGAGTTGGGCAACTTTTTTTTTGAGGGTCTTAAATTTGTTTTAGGGCTACTATACATACGTCACGGTTCAGTTAGTACCCAAGGAATATTTATGCCAAGTTTTATCAAGATTGGTTAAACGGTTTTGATTTATATGCGTAACATACATACATACATACATACATACATACACACATACATACATACATACATACATACATACATAGGCCTACATACACACATACACACATGCTCCTTACTTTCTGCTTTATATTATAGATTTGCAAGAATGCAAGATTTTACAAGAAATTCTTTAACGAAGACAGTTCTAGGCCAATAAAAAGACCTAGTCTGTTTCAAATCTATTAGCCTACAATCTTATGAATTACAGACTCTCCATTTAAAAAAGAAGATAATTACGCATTAAATGTGCTAATCCAGTCGTGCATGTTAATTAGAGACTTAAACTCTACTAAGTCATTGGTTTCTCTGGCTGATTCAGGCAACCCGCTCCATGCCCTAATGGTACTATGAAAAATAAAGCACTTGTAAGAATATACCCTGACATCTGTTTTTGTGTCTTTCTTGGTATTTTATTAAGTTGTATTTTGTAGTTGAAAAATATGGTCAGTGTTTTATGTTTCATGTTGTGTTTACCATGGGATTGTGTCGTTAGTACAATTATAATTCTCCTTTTTATTAATGTATTCCAATGACTTAAACATAAAATACGCTGAAAATCGATGAACTCTATAGCACTAAAGAAACTCCTGAATATATATAAATATCACTTTACTATTATTCCTTTGAACACATATATTTAGAAATAATGGCAATGTCTTCGATTCCGAAGATTATGGATACGTGCAGTGATGCACATGACTATGCAGACCCAGTTTCGACCTGCATATTTTCCCGCATCTCGTGCAGACAAAGCCGTTTACCGCTGGCTGTCTATTTAAGTTTTCTTTCCGTAATCTGCGCTTGTCTTCATTAATGGCTTTTCTTTGAGTCTCGAATGTTTGTCCCGCAGCCTTTGTGAGAGCTCTTCAACTGAAAGAGGTTCCTTCATCGTGTCTATTTCGTGTCTTCATCGTGTCTCATGAAAGCTGCGCTTTACGAAAGCCATTAAAAACTCGCCTCACATCCCCCTCCCTCTACGTTCTATTTACATTTGACAGAAAACGAAACAAATCTGTTGTCCACACACCATCTGAAATTGTTTAGTAGAGTTGGGCGTCACACTTGGAACTCTATGGCCAGCAAAAGCGAACAAAACGCTCCCTTCCACCGGCCTGGAGTGGGCGGCGAGTTCCTCCTTTCCGCCACCCTGTTTGATTTTGCATTCACTTCCAGTGGACACGGACACTCCGAACTCACGGACTAGAGACGCAGCCAAAGGCCGCACCACTGGGACCCCCGCAGTGTTCCTATAATTTTCCGCCTTGTCAAAAAAGTGCCTAAATTTCCAGACACACGAACAACTGCCTTTGCTTTCCCCAGGTACCTATTACAGTTGGGTGGACTCAAGGGAGCCCTAAAACCCTATTTTTAAAATCCCAGTCTTCACCGAGATTTGAACCCTGGACCCCAGGTTCGGAAGCCAAGCGCTTAACCACCCAGCCACCTCACCCCGGAATAATTTATAGTGGCATACAGTTTTATCCAACGATAGAACTATTGAAGACATAGAACTGGTCTCGTGAAGTTTAAATAATGAGGTTTTAATTGCGTTGTATACTGAGCTTAAAGCTGTTAACCTACATGTGTTTGTGTGTAGTCATGTGTTCGTGTGTGTGAGAGTGGCTGTGAATGTAAGGAAAGCTGTGTGTGTGTGGGTATGTGTGAGGGCAAACGGAGACAGGTTTCGACCCTTTCAGATCATGTTGTATGACTAATTAGGCCAGTTTCTAACAGCTTCACCAGCAAGCTGTCACCCTCAGACCGGGCTCTCTCAGTAACGAGTAATGTATGCTGCATAACGATTGGAGAGGGTCGGGTCGTCGAGTAGGCTGAGGAAAAAAAAGGGTGGGGGGATATCTCGGGTAAGAGATTGAGAAAAAAAAGAGGGGCGATTGAGGAGGTGGAGGAGGGGGGCAATCTTCCCTCACAGGGGCCACTAACCTCTCTAGCCAATAGTAGGAAAATTAAAGAGACTCGTCTGAAATTCCAAGAGGGCTCAGGGGCACCCTAGTGTCTCCTCCCGCAATCTCTTAATACCCTGGTTTCAAGAGGGAAAAAAAATCCCCCTCTTGATCACATGACCTTAAATTGGATACCCCCTCACCGACCCCTGGGGACTGCTGCATCATGAACGGGATTTACTTCACCAAGAATTCACCCGAACCATTTTGTTAACAGAAAAGTTATAATTGATATTTTCTTAAATGTGATCTACTTTGAAGTATAAATAGTTTTTAGATGCCATATTATAGGGAAGATGGGGGGGGGGAAGCTGTTCATTTTTAAAAGAGATTTACCACATAATTTAAACTATTTAAAAATGCAAATACGGTAAATTGGTGGTAAAATGAAGGCCAATCCATAAACAGTAAGCCTGCAGCATTATCCGGGGTATAGTATACAAAAGTTTTGATAAACTGCACATGTTTGAAACTATATAATACTTTTGTGTACACTGTTTTAGAATTGAAGTATCAAATTGAAAAAAAAATCCAAACATACACAAACAGCAGATATACGTTGATAACGTTTTGCATGAAACCACTTAATAAAAGAAAGTTGTAAGAAATTTTCTAGAATATACAATCAACATTTTCAATATTGCTGTTCCAAATACGATGCCAATTTGAAGCAATACTTAGTTCAGTGCGGCCCGCACTTCCTGCCTGCATCTCTTGACGCCTCATGTATTCTATATACACTATGTAGTGCATCTTTTCCATTTATAGGCCTACTCGTGCAGAAGGTTAACAAAAAAATGTATTTACTGTTGAACTTATTTTCTTTTTCTTTAAAGTAAACTGACGTCATTGATTACGACAACATGACTCAATAATCCTTCCCAGCTGGTCACAGCTGCAGCCGCAAAGTCTGTTATGTATTTATTTAAAACATCAACAATTACTAAGACCTCCAGACGAATACATTATGTACGTTTAGTTATCGCCCTTTTTGCTCCAGATCGCGACTCCTACAGAAATCGATACCGATATTTCAATCATTGGGCAACATTTCAAGTCCTTCGCCTTACATTACGATAAGCGATGTCTGCTTATTAGCGGTATCGATATTGTGGCAGGGGATGACTATTAACGTCCAAGTAAAGTGGAGTCGATGCTAATCGTGTCTGAGTTGTGTGCAGACGTCAATAGTGTAGCTGTAGAATGTTCTTTTCTTCTTGGGTCCTCAAGCGAATAGTTCCTTAGGTTTAGACTAAATTTGTGTGCCTTTACATTCTTTATATATATTTTTAACCTTTTACCTTTATCTGTTGGACAGTTGGGGTACCATGCAAGATTTGTCGACCGTCTTTCTCCATTTCTCCCAGTCTTTTGCCTTAGTTAGAGCCTCTTTCAATGGCAGCCCGTCCATTCTTTTATGTTCTCTTTCTGTCGCTTTCTCTGTCTGCCTCTTCTTCTTTTTCCTGGTACTGTTCCCTGAAGGAGGGTCTTTGCGAGCCCCAAAGACCTTGTAATATGACCATAGATTTTTAGCTTGCATTTTTTTCCGATAGTTAGCAGGTCATCAGGTCATCATGGGGTCCAATCGCTGCAGTAACCCTGTCTCTAATCTCTTGGTTTGTGATGCGGTCTTTGTATTTGATACCTAGGATCCTTCTGTAGCATCTCAATTCCATTGCTAGGATCCTCCTCTCTAGCTCTGCAGTCGGCGTCCAAGGCTCACAAGCATATAAGAATGTGGCCATGACCAAGGAGCCCATCAGTCTAATTTTGGTGCCGAGGGCTAAGCCTTTGTCTTTCCATATTATTTTAAGTTTTGAAAGAGCTGCTGTGGACTGTGCGATTAGGGGAAATAGTTCAGATTTCGTTCCCTCATCTGAGACAATATCTTCAAGATGTATGAAGCTGCTAACACTAGTCAACTTTCTATTTCTCATCCTTTACATACGTGTAGTAAATTTGGTTTAGTGTGAATGAAACAAGTTACTTTTAATCAGTGATTGCTTTTCTTTTTAACAAATTGCTTTATTTTCATAGGCCTATATATACATTACACACTTTTTTAAAACACTGAAAAAAGTCGCTCGTGGAAGTAGATTTCTTATACATGTTTAAATAAATTGAACGATGGTCTACTTGTTTGCTGTCTGCTATTTGAATTGTTTGGTGTTACAGACGTTACTTTAAGACAGAAGACAGTTAGTCTAGGTCCTACGCATTTCATGTGTCAATCTATTTATGCATGTTAATCAGTGACTTAAACCAAGTTTTCCTGGCTGATTCAGGCAACCCATTCTATTCTCTATTGGCACACCGGGAAGAAAAAGCACTTGTAAGAATTTGTGTTAACATATGTTTTATTGTTGAGAAACATTTGTATGAGCTTGTTAAAAGTGTTTAACACTACCGCAGATGAGGAAGAAGCAACTCACTTGCCAGGGAGCTAAGGGAAAGTCGAAATTAACAAAACAATATTTACACCTTTGTATACAGCTACCATCAGTAGTCTAATTACCTTTACCATCACCTGCTGGTATGGTGATGCTTCACTGGCACAAGGTCGTCAACTAAATTGAATAATTGAATAGCATTTTCTTTATCATCGGAACACAGCTACCATCTCTTGAAGAACTAGTTCATGAAAGATGCCTTTCCAAAACACACAAAATTCATAAAGACAGTCTGCATTTATTAAACTCACAGTTACATCAGATCTGGACCATTGGTCGGCAGCCTCTCTATCAAGGCGAGAACTGAAAGGTTTAAGCATGTGTTTATTTAAGGTCACTTGTCATCACCGAGAACGTGGAAGCCTAAATCATAGAGCTGATTGTGTGTAGGAGTACCTTGTATACAAGAGTGTTGTTCGTGTTTACATCTATATTGTCATGGTTACAGTAGTAATGCTGAGGTGGACAGTTGTAGTCAAACTGAATTTCTATTTATTTGGACTAATATAATTATCTTATCTTATCAAAAACAGCTAAGGAAACAAAAAAAAAAGGACTGTCCATGTATAGCATGGTATCGTACTTTCTCAGAAAAATAAAAATATCGTGGGCACAGATGAGAAAACTATGTTGACCTCATATTTGGTCAGACTGAGTAGGACAACCTTGCCACCATTTGCATCAAATGGCACTAAACATAAAATAAAAAAGGTTACAAAGACATTTTGTGTGGAAAAACAAACTAAAAATCGGCTCCCGAAGTGGTCCACCCAGGCAGGTAAAAAGGCAGGTTTCAATATTTTCAGAAAGAATATCATAATGAAATTCTATCAAAGGCAATGACAAAGAAGAATGAAGAAAGAAGGTTGACAGATCTTGTGTGGTGCCCCAACGGTCCAGCAGACCAAGGAATTGGTGATAGTGAAGATGAATAATTGTTTTATATAGGGTCAATCTCTTATTCAAAGCCTCATCGTAGAAAAAATTCCTTAGTTAAGCGTGTATTGCCTTTGTTCTCTCTGGAATATTCCCGCGATAATATGAAAATCTACTTATTAATTGTTGTTTTAAATTATGTTCCACTTATATGCTTATTAAATTGATTTTTTTCTCTTTGAAAAATAGTAAGCATTTTTTTTTGTAAATGTAGTAGTTTAGTATGACAGACCTTACATAACTTAGCAATACATTTGTAAAAAACAAAAATTTGACACATCTAAAACCGTTTTCATAAATGTTTTAAAAATATGTTATATAGTCATCTCCCTTACTAAATAGCCCCCTTGTGTTTGTTACTATTAATAGTGAATAGTTGTAAAATGGTGTATTTTTATGAATAAACTGCTTGCATAGTTGATTTTTAAAATTAAAATTTTCACTTTCAGAAAATAAAACAATAACCATTGCATCAGAACTTTGAAAGGTCTAAAATATCATGATGTCGAATGTTCACTATCTTTTCTAATTTACGAGATCTAAACGGGACGAACGGACGGACGGACTGACATTCCACACAAAACTAATAGCGTCTTTTCCCCTAAAACACTTCATAATCTCGTTTGGTTCAACAAAACCGATACTATAGCCAAAGTTAAGGGTAAGACACATTAAGAAATATAAATAACTCGTACCCACCAACCAAATTTGACATGACTAGACATATAGACTTAGAGACATACAGACTTAAAGACATACAGACTTAAAGACATATATATATATATATATATATATATATATATATATATATATATATATATATATATATATATATTTAGAGACATAGACTTAAAGTCATATAGACTCAAGGACATATAGACTTTAGAGATTAGTGAGGCGAAGAGTAGGTCAGAAATCAGAATCCACTAAGATTCAGTAGCAGCAGCATCTATCATTGATACCACTATATCGTTAATGGACATGTTCATGATAGCACTACTTATTCGATTATTGGTTTGGTGTGTATTTTTGTATAAGATTCGACGTATCTGAATACTTTACTCGAGTTGATAGAATATGACTCTTTCAATTCCAGGTTTGCTCAACCATCAGGGCGCTGCAAGCGTTCCATTGACTGATTCCTTTCTCTGGTCGCTGTTTCATTTTCCACCTCCGCCTTTTGGTAATCTGATCTATAAATCTCAAGTCTCTTACACTGTTCTCATTGGAGAAGAAAAGGTAGAAAAGTAAAGAAAAGTCGAAGACAGTAGAAGTGATTGGACTTTATTGATTTGACTCATTCCACTTTTATTATCCCACAACCTGATCATTGTGTCACTTAATAGCCTAAATAGACACTATCCAGAAACTTATTAAAAAATTACAGTTAAACTCTGTGTATGTTTATCATGTATATTGACCCTGAGAGCCCGAATGACAGAAAGCTTGTCTACCGAGCCGACAGTACGGGTTTCGAGTGCTGATAAAAGATTAGAAATAGTAGAGCAGTCATGGATAGCCAACGTTTGTAAGGGTGTTACTTAACACGTAACAACTTTGTCACAGACTTTGAGACGCAGGGCCGGATTTAGACTTGATAAGGCTCTAAACTTTTTTGAGGTATTGGGCCATGATTAAAAATGTCCCTGGAACCATTTTTTTTTTGGGGGGGGGGTGAAATGGGCATTAAGCTATAGCCTATGTTGTCTATAGGTAAATCCAGCACTGTAGAGACGAACCATTTAGTGTCGTGTACTAACTTTTTCTTCAGTCAACTTTGATGTTTCTCTTAATACTGAAACAAGTGAAGTAGCATACTGTCTAAATATCAATACCCCAATAAGAATTCGATGTTTAAAGAATCTGCTCTATCGTATTGATTAAACCGAAATGGTTCATATGGTTGTTTTGCTCTACTCTTCATCGAAATTAAGCTACATATTTAAAAAACAAACTACTGATTATTCCCTCCCCCTTTTTCTCTGTTTAAAATTTCCCCTTCCAGGAGACCCACGACTCCCGCACCCACATCACCCCTCCCATTCCCTCCAGTGTGCTGTTATGTCACATCTGCCCGGATAATTTAATCTAATCTTTTCTGGAAGACATCATTTGCCACGAGATATCACACAATTATTTTCTTGATGTCCGGATCGGACTCATGTGTTCCCTGCTTCCAGCCCACGGCTCCCCGCCACCCTCCAACCAGCGCCACCCTTCGCACACACATCAAAATTTAAAAACAAGACCCAAGGGCGTCACGTGAGCGTTGGCCGTGGGGGATTGGCTTGATAACTACCATAACGACCCGTGATAGTTGCAGGATGCAAATTTAATTAATCAGAGAAACAATGAACCATGGACAATGATAGACACACGAATGACATTGAGAGAAACATCAAAATTGACTGAAGAAAACGTTAGTACACGACACTAAATGGTTCGTCTCTACAATTCTGGATTTACCTATAGACAACATACGCTATAGCTTAATGCCCCATTTGATTGCCCCCCCCCCAACCCCCCCCCCCCCCCAAAAAAAAAAAAAAGGTTCCAGGGACATTTTCAATCATGGCCCAATACCTCAAAAAATTTTAGGGCCATATCACGTCTGAAGCCGGCCCTGCTTCTATACCAAACAATTGCTGAATAGCTTAAAAATTTTCTGATCCCCTAAAAAAGTTAGTTCAGATATTATTATTATTCTTATTCTGCCTTCGCATCTGGAAGTTATATATAGGTAGGGGCAGACAAGGAAATATAACACCAAGGGATGGACTGTCTATGAAGGAGACAAAAGGTACAAAGAAGTGATGATAGACTGTGACAGATCATGTGTGCTACCCCAAACAGACCTAGGTACTAATATCGTTAGTTTAATCAAATTCAGTTAATTAAAACTAAACCATATTCAGTGTATGGTGTCTCAACTAATCAAAGTCCAACTTTATTGTTTCACTGTCTATTTGTTTCCCGTACATTAACTCATTGCGCAACTGAGGCTGGAACAGGTAAGTTATGTCGTATGAATGTTGCCATTCCGTGATGACTCCCTGGTCGTGCGGTTTCCGCGCTGGACTGTCGTTCGGATTTACCGATGGTCTCGGGTTCAAACCCTGCCCGCTTCCGTCCCCCGTCGTCCTGCGGGAGGTTAGGACTAGGAGTTAAATTATCTTCAACTCGGAAGTAACATCCGAAACATGTTTTTTTTTTTTTTTTACAAATGTGCGCGTCCAAATGGACTACAAATACTATTATCTTTAACTGCCATTGTCGATTAAACTCCTAGTCTAGATTCTTATATATTGCAAATATGTCTAAACCGGTTTTTAGCAAGCGCCTATGAGTAAAAGAAACATTTGTACGAAATTTCATGCGAATCAGTATGATAGTTGAAGAGATCGCCAAGTGAATGAGTCAGTCAGTGGTGACTTAGAAATATATGGTAGATTCTTTTTTTTTTTTTTTATCTTTCTTCTTAATTGAATAATTCTTGCAGTTTTTTTATTCAATGACAATAAACCCAAGTCGATTAAAATCTCCTTCGTCTTTTAAAACTTGTTAATAAATGAGATTAATTAAGTTGGTCGACTCAAGGAGCTCTTGTATTTGTAGTCAGAGTTGTATTTTAACAATTTATCTTCGAAAAAATCTATTAGGGATCGGAGTGAAGTGCGTTCCTATGTATCCCATGACCGTTGGAAGGATTTCTTTCAACAGACCGGGAGCTCTTCACCCCAAGCCATGTCTGAAGAAGCCATTATGGCAGCGACCATCACTACGATTGGGACATACCATTTACCTGCCTTCTATTTACCTTCCAAATAGGACATGGCTCTGCGGATACGTGGATCTATTTTCTTTTGTTTAGTTATCTCCTCTTGTCATTATATATTTCAGTTGTGTATGCTTTAAATAAAATTGATTTTTTTTTTAAACCTATGCAAACCAGAAAAGAAAAAAAAAACAGGTCTGGAGGAGATCTTCATATTCCAATTATTTCTGAGCAGTGAATCATCTGACAAATAAGCCAGAGTCTAGTAAGCTGACCGCTGCCTGGGGCTAACTTTGTTAACTATTTGTCTCCACGGGCTTTCCTGTTAATAGAAATAGATAATGTCTTTGGCTGACACCCCCCTCCCCACTTTTCTCAAACCGACAAACGTCTCCCCCCCTCACCCCTCTCTCTACTCACCAAACCACAGCGCCCTGATGGCTCCCTAGTTTCTACTCAAGTTTGCCCCAAGTCAGATTTGGGCGTCCGAAAAAAACAACCCAAGGAGTAAATCTTTGGAAGAGCGGGGAAAGGGGAGAGGAAACACAAAGCGGCCTGGTAGCTTTCTCTTGATTGGCTAGTTCTGGCTTTGAAATATCTACTGTCGATGAGAGAGAATGAGGAAAAAAATCAACATAAAAGAAACTGCCAAAATAAAAAATAAAAAAATGTGGGGATCGGGTTGGTTTGGGAGTTAGTTACTTTGGATTAGGAATCATCCTCTAGCGACGTATTTGGGAGTTGGTAACTTTGAATTTAGGGATCCTCTAGCGACTTTTTTGGGAGTTAGTTACTTTGGATCTAGGGATCATCCTATAGCGACGTATTTGGGAGTTGGTAACTTTGAATTTAGGGATCCTCTAGCGACTTTTTTGGGAGTTAGTTACTTTGGATTTAGGGATCATCCTATAGCGACGTATTTGGGAGTTAGTTACTTTGGATTAGGGATCATCCTCTAGTGACGTATTTGGGAGTTAGTAACTTTGGATTTAGGGATCATCCTCTAGCGACGTATTAGGGAGTTAGTTACTTTGGATTAGGGATCATCCTCTAGCGACGTATTTGGGAGTTAGTTACTTTGAATTAGGAATCATCCTCTAGCGACGTATTTGGGAGTTAGTAACTTTGGATTTAGGGATCATCCTCTAGCGACGTATTTGGGAGTTAGTTACTTTGAATTAGGGATCATCCTCTAGCGACGTATTGGGGAGTTAGTAACTTTGAATTAGGGATCATCCTCTAGCGACGTATTGGGGAGTTAGTTACTTTGAATTAGGGATCATCCTCTAGCGACGTATTGGGGAGTTAGTTACTTTGAATTAGGAATCATCCTCTAGCGACGTATTGGGGAGTTAGTTACTTTGAATTAGGAATCATCCTCTAGCGACGTATTTCAAAACAGTCATGCCCCAATCAAGTTCAGATCCAGAGTTCGTTTTGTATAAGTATTTCTCGGACAGCCCTCCATCTTTTGTTCTTAGTCTCAAAACCATTTGGTCCCAGTAAAATAACACAATAGTGGCTTATGGTTCAGAACACTTTTGGTTATCTTTTGGAGGGGATTGTGTGAGTGAAATCCTTATCCTGTCCTGTTATCTTTTTATTAATGTTATAGAGCGAAGTGTCGATATCATTCCATTAAGAAGTCACCAATGTGTTTGTTTATTGATTACATTCTAGCCAAAACCTTCCTCAGTACGATGAGAGGAGGCAGCGGGCAGAGTTTGTGCCAGGGACTATCGAGAAGACTGTCCAGAGTGCATACCACGTGACCATGTATCTGAGTCCAGCGCTGGATGTAAGGCTGTGAGCGGGACTTTACCATAAAAAGAGTGGGGCGGTGGAAAGCCTAAACAAATACAAACTATTCAAACTTTAAAAAAATGCATATTCAACAAAAATAAAAGAAAGCAAATGAGTTTAAATTCTTCTCTTAAATTCTTCTTAAAGTCTTTTCATGCGTCATTACAATTTCCAACTAATTTTTTTTTTAAATATTCCTTTATGCGAAATATATGTTTGTAAAATTATTGTCTAATTCTTACTTTGGAAACAACCGAAATGTATTTAGGACAGTGCGATGAGAAAACCTAGATCTACCAAACGATCTAGACCTAGATCTAGTTCTCTTAAGCCAATTTAACAAAATGAATTTCCTCAAAACATGATTTGCTGTTTTTTTTTTAGAATAAGATTTTTATTATAATTTTCATCTTTGCCTGTTTTCCCGTTATTAAAAAAATACGATAAACATGCTCATATATGTAACCCTGATGGACCAAGTAAAACAAAGGACGTTTAGGCTACAAAATAAACAAAAAATATGTTTATCGTTTGTCTTTTTTTTTCAATACAGTCGTTCACCACTGATGCAGTATTTCTTTGTTTTTGAGTCTTTGTCCCGTTATTAGTAGGCTGATAATAAGAAATGCATCGCTAAAGTCTTCGAAAGCCTACACCAAGATTATATCGAAGTCCTCAACTTACTTAAATCTGGTCTATTTGTCCACCCTATTTTATCCCCTTCTACTGACTTCTAAAACCCTACTTTTTGAGGACGCCATTTATGGATGACCTCCTCCGTACTTCTAGCTTAGCTATAGAATGTTTATGTTGGCGTAAAAACGAACTTCCGTTTTTTTTTCCTGGCCAGGGCGATGTTTTATTTTCCTCCCCCGTCAACTTGGCTAGCCGTTTATGTGTCCCTCCTTTCTCGTAGCGGTCAATCTTACGGGCGTCGGAGATATTCATTTAGATTATGCGACGGTTGGGCGTCTGAAACAAACGAATTACGACAGACAATCCTAAGTAGAATCTGGCCGACATTTCGGGTGTTTGTGGACTTGATAGTCTTTGTACAACTGCGTATTGCTTCCTCATTGTATTGCTATTATAGATTCCTGGTGGCTCGGAGAAAATGACTCGGCCCGAGGCTCGGGGGATGTACAGTGGCAAATAGGAGGAAACAATTGATCTAATTTAGCGAGATGTGAATGTTGGATTTTCACCCCAGAGAGCCGTCAATCTAACAGAATTATTTTTTTAAAGAGAGATGAAGAAATAATATCATTTTTTGTGTATTATTTCTCTCTCTCTCTCTCAACCTCCCTACCTCTCCCTTTCTCTTTCTTCCCCTCTGTATCTCTGCTACTTTCTCTCCTATTTTTTATTACTCTTTCTCTCTTTATTGTTTTCCCTTAATTTCTTACGCTCTCTTTTCTTTCTTAATTTCTGTGGGGTTTTTTTCTTCCTCTCTTTCCGTTACTTTAAAACCTTTCATTCCCCCTCCCCTCTCCATTTTCAGATTAGAAACATTCTCATTAAAAATGTGTAATTACTAAACATCACATTAGTTCTGTCAACTATACTCTATGTATCTTATGCTTCTCATAGTTCTGTCAACTATATTCTATGTATCTTATGCCTCTCATAGTTCTGTCTACTATACTCTATGTATCTTATGCTTCTCATAGTTCTGTCAACTATATTCTATGTATCTTATGCCTCTCATAGTTCTGTCAACTATATTCTATGTATCTTATGCCTCTCATAGTTCTGTCTACTATATTCTATGTATCTTATGCCTCTCATAGTTCTGTCAACTATACTCTATGTATCTTATGCCTCTCATAGTTCTGTCTACTATACTCTATGTATCTTATGCTTCTCATAGTTCTGTCAACTATATTCTATGTAATGCATCTCATAGTTCTGTCAACTATACTCTATGTATCTTATGCCTCTCATAGTTCTGTCAACTATACTCTATGTATCTTATGCCTCTCATAGTTCTGTCAACTATACTCTATGTATCTTATGCCTCTCATAGTTCTGTCTACTATACTCTATGTATCTTATGCTTCTCATAGTTCTGTCTACTATATTCTATGTATCTTATGCCTCTCATAGTTCTGTCTACTATACTCTATGTATCTTATGCCTCTCATAGTTCTGTCAACTATATTCTATGTATCTTATGCCTCTCATAGTTCTGTCTACTATACTCTATGTATCTTATGCTTCTCATAGTTCTGTCAACTATATTCTATGTATCTTATGCCTCTCATAGTTCTGTCTACTATACTCTATGTATCTTATGCCTCTCATAGTTCTGTCTACTATACTCTATGTATCTTATGCTTCTCATAGTTCTGTCTACTATACTCTATGTATCTTATGCCTCTCATAGTTCTGTCAACTATATTCTATGTATCTTATGCCTCTCATAGTTCTGTCTACTATACTCTATGTATCTTATGCCTCTCATAGTTCTGTCAACTATATTCTATGTATCTTATGCTTCTCATAGTTCTGTCAACTATACTCTATGTATCTTATGCTTCTCATAGTTCTGTCAACTATACTCTATGTATCTTATGCTTCTCATAGTTCTGTCAACTATACTCTATGTATCTTATGCTTCTCATAGTTCTGTCAACTATACTTTATGTATCTTATGCTTCTCATAGTTCTGTCAACTATACTCTATGTATCTTATGCTTCTCATAGTTTTGTCAACTATACTCTATGTATCTTATGCTTCTCATAGTTCTGTCAACTATACTCTATGTATCTTATGCTTCTCATAGTTCTGTCAACTACATTCTATGTATCTTATGCCTCTCATAGTTCTGACCATTCTGGATCTGATGGTTCTCTCACATGCAAAGACGGCGAAAATATAAATTATATCGACCCTTTCCCTTTTTTTCCCGGTAGACAATAGATTTGACTGCAAATATTGTAGGTCACAGCTAGGTCTATTGAGGGGGAAATACTATACACTTCCTTTTCTTTGGACAAAGTCCAATGTTGTTGTTGTTGTGTTATCTCACTGCTGTGGCGATCTGATTTTCTGAGAGTCGACATTGTCGTCACAATAGTCCCGAGCTGGAAACCTGCCCCCGCCCTTTAAATACTTGTCGTTCTGCCAGACATTCGATTAAGAAAAAAAAACATCGATTTTCAGGAAAGTTTGTAACGACGAATTAGGTAGACCATGTTTTTAGACGAAATTACCATTGAGTGACTTGTGTGTGTTGGATGTTTTGTGGTCTGGTTTACATGACTATTGTGTTGAGTGCAAAGTGTGTGTGCGTGTTTAATTAAATTAAACCACATGCAGCTCAAAATACATACAAAATTAGGCCCCTTCATGTGACCTTTTAGATATTTTTACATTGATTTTTAGTTTTTTTTTTGTTTTTTTTTAATCTTTAATTCGTACAGCACAAAATACATCTTTAATTCGTGTGTGGCTTAGACTTAGATCATACAGCACCGTTTGGCACTGCTCTTCACAGAAATCTGGCACAAGCAACACCCTTCCTCCCTCTCTTCAGCTTGTGCATCCAGGTTTTAGGTCTTGTAAGAAGGTGCGACGCCATGTTAGATGGCGACGGCCCTGTTTTTTGTTGTTATATTTTCAGTGGCCATCGCGGCCATCTTAATTAAAGGTGTGTCTGGAGAACGTGTTTCGCCTTGTCTAAAGATTTTGTCCCTCGAAACTCACGTGACGTTCGGCAACCTGTCCATTTTAAAGGGGGGGGGGGTCGTTTGGCAGACGATTCCTCTATTGGTGACATTTTCTAGGTAATATGGGAAAGGGGGGGGTTGTATTATCCCCATTCATTCTACTTCATAAATCATAGAGTCTAGACCACGTCGGATAGATGAGATAGAGAGTGAAGTGGGTGGCCCAATTGGGCCTCGGGATCAAAGATAAATGTTTTCTGTGTCCACCAGGAGCTATTGATTCGTCAAGTTGGAATGTTTCTATTTTTACTTCGAGGAACTGTAATCACAAATGGAATAGTTAATACGATTAATTCCCTTTTTATTGTCAGCCAGCAGTGAAGCTAAAAAAAAAAGAAAGTCTCTTGATATGTTAAGTATAGGCTAAATCGTTGACTTTTAAAAGCCAAAAACATTTAGAGCAATACCAATTATTATTAGATTTGAACTAAACAAGAAATTATTTTTGTTGGGTCCAGATACTTACATTGATGAGTCAATCCTGTTTATGTTTCTATGTAGAGGAGACAAAGACAATCTAGATTTAATCTATCAAGCAAAAATTGATTGTCTTTTTTTTTTGTTTGATTCTAAGATACATCTGAAACAACAATCAAAATCTATTTATCAATCTATCATGCTATGTATGTATGTATGTATGTAATGTATGTATGTATGTATGTATGTATGTATGTATGTATGTATGTATGTATGTATGTATGTATGTATGTATGTATGTATGTATGTATGTATGTATGTATGTATGTATGTATGTTTGTATGTATGTATGTATGTTTGTTTCTTTGTTTGTATCTATCTATCTATCTATCTATCTATCTATCTATCTATCTATCTATCTATCTATCTATCTATCTATCTATCTATCTATCTATCTATCTATGTATAGCTCAAACATTTTATTATTATTATCTTTAAATAAGGTAAAAATATTTTCTTTTTTTTTTTAAATTGTATACCATTGGACTGATGTTGCAAAACATGTAGGTCACTGCAAGGACTGCGTATCTACGTGAAATACTGTATTCCTCCTTAATCTTCGGACATGAAGACTAGCTTTAGTATGAAATGATTCGATTTTCCTTGCTGCATGAATAGGTGGACACAGAATTCGAAAACGATTTTTATTAGAAATCTGACAGTTTATTTACAGCTTTGTGGAAAATATACTAGCTAATTGGCCACACGGGGTAAACTCGTTTTTACCGTTATTATTAGAAAGCTTATATTAACTCTTTCTGTCTATACACATTTTGAACATGTCATTTCTCCTACACCCATTCTAGGATCAAGTTGAACATTTACACAATTATTTATTGTACCTCACAAAACATGAATCAATTTGTCAATTAATTACTGGTAATTAGTTATTTTGTTTGATACAAACTAAGGAAATTAATCCTTCAGTATTCAGAGATATGATTAAATATGTGGGATTTTGTCCGCTTTGATAACTGTACACTTAATTCCTCCAACGCCCACTCTCAGATCAATTTGAAACTTTAAACAATTATTTATTGTACCTAACAAAACATGAATCAATAATAACAATAAACAAGGTTATAAAGACAGTTTATGTGGAGACACAAAATCAAAATAAGCCCCCGAAGTGGTCCACCCAGGAAGGTAAAAGGCAGGGTTCAATATTTTCAGAAAGAATATCAGAATGAAATTCTATCAAAAACAAATGACAGAGAAGAATGGAGAAAGAAGGTTGACGGATCTAGAGGTCCACAGACCAAAGGATAGGTGAAAGTGAATGTGAAGTTAGATGTGAACCTGGCCTAACTAATGTATTATAATGAATTGCTCTAATTGTTTTGTAAAGGGACAATCTCTTATTCCTCAAGAAAAAAAAATTTCCGTAAAAAAAAAAAATTCCTTTAGTTCAGTGTTCTATAGCCATGGAGCCATAACATCTCGTTACAGTTCATGCGATAATATGAAAAACTACTTATTAATTGTTGTTTTAAATTATGTCCAACTTATATGAATACTAAATAGATTTTTTCTCTAAAAAAAATAAACATTTTTTTTTGTAAATGTAGTAGTTAGTATGACAGAACTTAAAATACAAATATTAAAATAAATAATTTGTTGACAAAAAATCTAAAACCGTTTGCATAAATGTGTCAAAAATATGATATGCCTATTGCTGTCCTACTAAAGAGCCTCACGTGTTTATTACTATTAATAGTGAAAAGTTGTAAAAGTGGTGTATATTTATGAAAAAACTGCTTGCATAAGGGATTTTAAAAATTAGATTTTTCGCTTTCAGAAAAGAAAATAGTAGCCGTTGCATCAGATCCTTGACTGGCCTATAATATCGGATTTTCACTATCTTTTCTAGTTTACGAGATCTAAAAGGGTGGGACGGACAGACGGATCAACAGACATTCCACACAAAACTAATAGCGTCTTTTCCCCTTTAGTGGGCCGCTAAAAACAACCAATTAGCTTTTTAATTATTGTATATATAGTTGTATATATTTCTTCCCCTTAGATAACTTTTTAAAAATATATTATATTTTTTATTGTTTTTTTTTCAAAATATAATCATATTAACCTTAAATTTGGCTAACGTCTTTTTTTTTTAAAAAAAATTCCTTATTGAACACAGCTCAGCGGGAATTCCCGCACTCGACTCAAACGTTTCTTTGTGTTTAGTACAGAGTTCAATGACTAAAAACACATGTATAAACATTTTGCGCAACGTCTTATGTATGTCCATTATATGGACTGCTATAATTAGCCGTGTGCCATTATAAAATTTAATGGTTGTACAATTTACCCATACACAATATGAATACTATAAATCTAACCTAGTCTAAACTATTATCTTTTAATGTCTCCAAGTCTGGATCTATAACATCAAACTAGAATCTTCTTCTTCTATACTCTGAGGTGTAGATCTAGACCACACGACCAGGCAGACATTTAAACTCTCTGCACCGAAACCTGCCCGTTGCCATCCCTCGTTGCCCTACGGGAAGATTGAGCTAGTATGTAATTATGTTCAGAATCTGAAGGACATCCGAAACATCTAAGACATTTCACTAACAAATGTAGTCAAACGTTAAAGAGGCTTAAAACTTAAAACTAATAACAAAACAAGTATGTGGTATTATGGACACAAAGGGACACTACCCTGGAGGAAGACGTATCCGTGCCCATTGATTGAGCTTCAACTGGGGCACCACCACAGCCCCACCACAGCACCACCACAGCACCAGTGAGGAAGGTGGGGGAGTAGGGCGCATTGTCCTGGCATGTCCTTTGCTAGAAGAAGGTCTTCATCACATCTGTGAGCTGACCGAACTGCACTTCATTTAGCTCACTGGACACGTGGTCTTTCCTCTCTCTCACACACGCACACACACTTTATCCCTCTCTCCCAATGTCTTCGTTATCCACCCTCTCTCTATTTTTGTAGCTTTAACCCCCCCCCCCAAATTTTTCTCTCTCTCTCGCACATAACCTCTCTCTTTCTCTCATTATAGTCATATCTCTATCCCCAAACTCTCTTGTCCATCCCTCTTATGCTACTTTCTTCGGGATATCTCTCTACTTTATTTCTCTTTCATTTTCACTTCTCTCTCTCTCTGTCTTTCTGCGCCTGTCGCACTCTCTCTCCGTCTCTCTCTCTCTTCCACTGTCTCTCTATGTCACTCTCTGTTTCTCTCTCTCTCTCACTCTCTGCCTCTCTCTGTCACTCACGCTCTCTCTCTCTCTTCTCGCCTCCCTCTCTATCCTCTGTTTCGCACTCTCCCCTAAGCCTCTCTCCTCCCTTTCTCCTCCACCCCTCTCCCTCTCTCCCCATCTCTTGCTTTTCCGTCTCTCTCTTTCTCTCGCTCTTCCCATTTCTGTCTTTAATCCATTCTTCCCCCGTCCGACACTCTAATGACCACAAATCCTGTTCCTTTTACTGACCAATGCCCCTCCCGCCCGCACGCTTACAAATCTGTGCTCTTTGTCATCGTCCAAGAATACTGGACACTAACTGGACATCCTCCACACAGCGGTCAAATAAACACACCGGCCTGTCTGGAACAATAAATGTAGGGGTGCTCAAACATTTCCCCCTCAATACCACCCAATAGTGGTCACTCTTAATAGTAGCCAGTTGAACCAGGGGTCAAGTTGGTACCTTCCCGACCCCTCTCTCCTCCTCTCACATGCGCTACACTAATTTATTAGATTTTCCCCAATTTTCGTTTCGTTTTGCTTTTTTCCCCTTCTCTTTAGTTGATATAGTTTGTTGTCGGACAAGCCAGTGAAAATAATGACCAGGCGTTGGGAGAGAGGATGAGGAAGGTCAATGAGATGTGGACAATGGTCAGTGTTTTTTTATGGGAGTTACTGAGAGTCCGTCAGGAAGACGCGAGTAGACCGAGACCAATCGTCGTAGAAAGCCTGAACACTGACCTGCAACGTCGCAACCTGTGGGCAGTTTAGACCGACCAATAGCTCGTGGCCACGTCACAGGTCTGTATGACATGGCATGGAGCTATCGGTCTCCACTGACGCCAGGTTGCGATGTCTCAGGTCAGTGTTGAGGCCTTCCCTAACGCATGGTCTTGCGTAGACAGTCTCGAGATGTGACGTCATTGTCTCGTGTTCATACATGTCAAACTGTCCATGCTTATATTTCTTTTGTAAATAACTATTTTTTGTTGACTGCTTATAGGCGTCCATTCTCTTGATATAAATACTTCTAATGATAAAACAACAGGACGCCGATTCATGGACAATTATAGTTTACAACAAAACACAACATTGTTTGGCACTTCCGCGCTGTGTCTTATGGTTTGAAGTCAAACGGAGGTAACACTCAAATAATGAAATCCAATAACACAAGCGCAAGGCCAGCAATAGAAGTTAGTCGACGCTGATAGCGAATGTCAAATAAGAAGTTTAATATTAATGAAGGGAACCGTCGAATGTTGTCAAACTAAATCTTTATGTCTATAAAAACTGCCTCTCTCTAAACCCGTCAAAAGTAGTCTGCTTACATTTCGCTATTCTTCCTAAAATCCTGCTCTTGTTTTTTACTAGTCGCGTCATTGTCTCAAAAGTCAAAACGTTCCCTTTCAATGAAACAATTAATTCCTAATCGTTCCATACCAACAGATAGTAAGGTTTCTTCAGTTCATTCTACGGATGGAACATGTGCCATAAAATATAATGGTTTACAACGCAAAGACAATTGTAATAGCCAAGACTATAAAAATAAACAAACTTATATCCAATTAAAGACAGCATCAAAGAATGGATGGGTCTATCATTAAAAGAGATTCTATGAGATGAAATGGAGAGAGACGGTCAACAAAATCATGAGTGGTGCCCCAACGGGCCAACAGGGGATATGTGAAAGTGAACTTGATATTCCGTTGAACTGTAAAAGCCAAACTATCCGTTTAGTGCAATATCTCTTACATAAGTTACATATGAATAGTCCGGATTTACCTTTAGGTAACACAAGCTATAGTTTAGCCCCCCCCCCCCAACCCACCCACCCAAAAAAAAATAGAACTGACATATAGGCTAATAGGCACCTATCTGAACTTATAAAGGGCCCCCATATGTCAAATAGATTTGGGGCCTTTTTAAGTCTAAATTTTAAAAAATGTGAGGTTCCCCTTTCAGACCATGCGGTCTACAGAGCAGATGATGTAAAACTTATCTGTTTCTGTGGCCCACTGTTGACGAGGGTCTCATGTGGCCAGCACAACGACCAACCGCCTTTACTTTTCCCAAGCTAATGCCATATTCCCATTAGAGCTGGGTGGACTCAATAGGCACCCCAAAGATCCCGAAATTACAAATCTCAGTCTTCACCAGGATTCGAATCTGGGACCCTCAGTTTTGGAAGTGAAGCGCTTTACCACTTAGTCTAAAAATGACACTCAGCAAGATACAAAACTCAAATCTCTTAAGAAAAAAGATCAAACGTAAGTCTCCAAAAACATGAAACAGACTTTCTCCTGTCTCCAAATTTAATATGAACTCTAGAAACTTTTTCTTACGCTTCAACAATTTTACCAGAATATTTTTTCACTCCATATCACAAAAACTAAGATTCTAGTTATTTGAGTTTGTTAATGTCTGCCAGTGTCCCTTGATCGCTTTCTCTTTATTGAAGTTTATTACTATCTTTAGTAGCAGGGTCTTTTACTATGAGAACTCAACCAAGAGTTGCTGAAAACAAAACCTCAATATTCCTCTCATATCCAGACTGTGTTTGAACATTTTGAACTGAAAAAAAAAATCATTTTTTTTCAAGCTAATATTAACTCACTATGTCTGTCTGTTTGTCTGTCTGAATGGTAAAAATTTGAGCACGTTATTTCTCCCACATCCATTATCGGATCAAATTGAAACTTTATTTATTGGCATAGACAATATTAGTTAATTAAATACTGCTAATTGATTATTTTGTTTGATACCAATAAAGGAAATTAATCATTCATTATTTACAGATATCGTTAAATATGTTGGGTTTTATTCCCTTGAATTATTGTACACGTTATTTCTCTCAACCCAGTCTCGAATCAAACAATTATTTATTGTTACTTACATCAATCAATTTTTTAAAAAACTATCTATCTATCTATCTATCTATCTATCTATCTATCTATCTATCTATCTATCTATCTATCTATCTATCTATCTATCTATCTATCTATCTATCTATCTATCTATCTATATCTATCTATCTATCTATCTATCTATCTATCTATCTATCTATCTATCTATCTATCTATCCATCCATCCATCCATCCATCCATCCATCCATCCATCTATCCATCTATCTATCTATCTATCTATCTATCTATCTATCTATCTATCTATCTATCTATCTATCTATCTATCTATCTATCAATCTGAATGTGTGTCAATTTCTCTCTTCTCTTATTTCTCTTATTTATGTTTCATAATACGAGAAAAACCTAGAACTAGTTAGTTTCACCAAATGAACTGAAAACACCATAGCCAAATTTTGTTACAAAATGTTATGAGAATCTTTTTTTTTCTTTTGAGTTTTTTTGTGGTGAGTTTGAAACATCTTCCCATAATGCCTCCCGGGCAGCAGACGATCATCAACCGATGTTAACGTCAATCTCAATGTCGTCCTCTTTTGTTGTTCAGTTTCTTGTGACCTTGACAGGCTCATCCTATGAACAAAAACATTTTTTTTAAATAAAAGAACAAAATTAGCACTCGACTCTAGAGCGAAACAATTATGTTTTCTTTTTCCCCCCCTGGGTTATAATTATATTTGAATAATTCTAATGTTATTAACAATAATATTATTATGTTCAGGATTTTTTTTTTGTCATTTTGTAGAACCCATATGCAAATTGAGTTCCAGCGCTTCGAAGACAGTGGTTCTAAGCCTTATTATATTGCGGTAAATTTATACAACCTGGAAGTAATGCACCGCATGTAAAAATGCAAAATAATAGATAAAACATTTCTTATTTACTTTTTTTTTAAGCTTACGGAAACTCAATACGGAAAAGTAAAATGTTATGGGTTTTTTTTTAAATACCAACATACTATTGATATAATCGATGAATCTGTACAGCCTACTTTAAAAAAGCACTATGCTTATCTAAGGAGAAGAAATGTATATTTATTGCCATACATATCAGTACTGAGTTATTTCCCTTAATATCAAAATTAATTAATTAATTGGTTAATTTTGTATTAACTATTATTTTGTTCGGGACAATGAATACTTGTGTAATGTTTCAACTTGATCCGAGAATCGGAAGCTGGAGTAAGAGCGTGTACATAACTTGAACCAGACAGAAAAAGTTCATATACGTTTTGGAGAAATAGTTTGTGCTATAAGAAATGGAGGAGTTTATAAAATTAAATTAGCAGTACTAGAAATACTACGCACAATAATTGTATGCTTTTTTTTTAATGGGGGCGCGGTGGTTGAGTGGTAAAGCGCTTAGCTTCCGAATTGGTGGTCCCGGGTTCGAATCCTGCTAAAGACTGTGCCATTTAATTTCGGGATCTCTATGACGCTTCTGAGTCCACCTAGCTGTAATCGGTACCTGACATTAGTTGGGGAGAAGTAAGGCGGTTGGGCGGTGTGCTGGCCACATGACACCCTCGTTACAGAAACAGATAAACTTTACATCGCCTGCCCCCTAGATCGCAAGGTCTGAAAAGGTTTTTTTTTTGTTTACTTGTCAGAAAAAAAAAAAAAAATGGGAAATTCATATCCATATCAAATATAAAATTCTTTAAAAAAAAAAACGGGTTTACAAGATTTGTTAAAAAGTTTCTTTTTTTTTAATTAGAGATAAATTGAATGTTTCTTTTTATTTGCATGGCCTTCCAGCTAAGGGCTGGACATTAAACATACACTACGGTCTCCGACATGCTCTAAGGAGCATTTAATCCGAGTTTTATCAAGATTGGTCAAATGGTTTTGATTTCTATGCGGGGCATACATACATACAGACATCCGCCTTTCTTCCCGCTTTATATATTAGATATAAACAACACAGGACACAATTTTTTAGCGGCCCCCGTAAGGGGAAAAAGCCGCTATTAGGTTTGTGCAAAATGTCCGTCTGTCCGTCTGTCCGTCTGTCCGTCTGTCACACTCAGATCTCGAAAACTAGAAGAGATATGAAAAATATTATTTCATCATTAAATCCGGCTTGAAAAGTTTAGGTGCAACGGCTACTTTTGGTTTTCTAAAAGCAAACCGTTTAATTTATAAAATTAATTATGCAAGCGATTTTTTCATAAAAATACACCAATTCTAAAACAATTACGTAAATGTAAGGGAGGCAATGTTAAAATATGCTAACAAAGATGGACAATTTTTGTGTACTTTCAGTATCACTAAGTCAAATATATTTTTAAAATGTACAGGAAATGTTTACAACAAATACAAATAATAGTTAAAGACGTTTTTTCTGGTCAACTAGCTGCTAAAATTAAAAGAAAACATTTCTGTTTGTTTATAAAGGCTAATAATGCACTTTGTATGTAAATATCACGCACATTTTTTTAAATGGACTTTTTATGCAGCGATTTTCGTGCAGTAGCGTAACGTCGCAACATGACCAGGTGCTAAACCGATTCCTTCCACTTTTTTAAAAAATCAGATTTTATTTATTTTTTGTTTAGTGCCCCCATCCAAATAAAAGAAGCTTATTTTTGTGCGTTTTGTCTGTTGGTCGGTCTGTCCGTCACGATTAGATTTAAAAAACTAGAACTCTAAAAGCTATTGAAAATCTGATTTACCCTTTAATGTTCCTCCCATAACATCTCAATAGTTTTAAGTATCTAAAATTGATTGTTCCGGATTTTTTTGTGCAAAACTAATCAACGCCAACAAATGTTTGTTTGCTCTTCTAACTTATATTACATTCAATTTCCATGCTTAAACGTTGCAAAAACACATTATCAATAATATGTTGTTCCGTTTTTTATGTAAATAGCATATTAATGCTAAATCATAATCTCTATACTGACTTATATTTCATTAAGTGTAAAAATGTTCCGGATATTGTTTTATAAAACATGAATTATGCCTAATGATTGTTTGAAATCGCATAAGGCTTTTAAAAAAAGTAATTTACTAGAATTGATTACTGAAAATTACTTTTTAGACATTTAATTTTCTTGTAAAACATAACATAGAAGTTTTGTAATCGATAAAGAAAGTTCCGGATTTTGTTTCTTACAAATCGTCGCCAGAAATTTCCGAATTTATTTAAAAATCTACTAACGCCAAATAATTGTTTGATCTCCCTCTTCTAATTAATAAACAAATAATCTTCTCATTTACGAAATAATGTTTTTACGGATTTTTATGAAAAATATTTTAACTCACTACTCTCTTACAGTACATTTAACTTTCTACCTAAAACATTAAAAAATCTAATTATCGTTAATATTATGTTCCGATTTTTAAGGAAAACAGAATCCAAACACCAAAGTAAGGTATGAAAATCTCTCCACGTGGCTGTAGTACATCTAATTTTTATACGAGACCATCCAAAAAATTTAATTAACGGTATTACATTTATCTGAAATTCTCTTTTTCTTTTACTATTTATACAAACATCCGGAACAATCTATTATATAAACTTTTCAATTGTGTTCATACCTAAAAATTATTGCGATGTTTTGAAACGTAAAATAAAGGTTAATCAATTTTTAATAACTTTTAGTTGTTTTTTTATATCAAGATAACGGACAGACCGACTGACAGACAAAACGCAAAAACAATGTGGCTTTGATCCTTTTTAAATAATATCTATTAGAACTCAGTGCACCAATGTCTATGAACCCTCGTTAAATATCTCGTGTAAATAAAGACATTTTTTTTATGGTACCGGTACTAGCCTATTGTGAGGTAATGGAATTTTTTTTCTTTGACGTCATATGAATGGACTCTTTAAATGTAATGTTAAAAGAACGCACTCGGTGCACCAATGTCTATTAACCCTCGAAAAAATTGCTTGTATTAATGAAAACATATTTTAGTCTAACTAAGCCGTGTATCGTAGTGTTTTTTTTTCCTTTGACGTCACATGGAATGAATTCTTTAAATGAAATGCTAAAAGAACGCACACGGTGCACCAATGTCTATGAACACTCGAGAAATGGCTCGTGTTGATAAAGGTGATTTTTAGTCTAGCTAGGCCTTGTGACGTAGTGTTTTTTTTCCTTTGACGTCACATGGAATGAATTCTTTAAATGAAATGCTAAAAGAACGCACTCGGTGCACCAATGTCTATGAACACTCGAGAAATGGCTCGTGTTGATAAAGGTGATTTTTAGTCTAGCTAGGCCTTGTGACGTAGTGTTTTTTTTCCTTTGACGTCACATGGAATGAATTCTTTAAATGAAATGCTAAAAGAACGCACTCGGTGCACCAATGTCTATGAACACTCGATAAAAGGCTCGTAATGATGAAGGCGATTTTTATTCTAGCTAGGTCGTGTGACGTAGTGTTTTTTTTCCTTTGACGTCATATGGAATGAATTCTTTAAATGAAATGCTTAAAGAACGCACTCGGTGCACCAAAGTCTATGAACACTCGATAAATGGCTCTTATAGATGAAGGCGATTTTTAGTCTAGCTAGGCCGTGTGACGTAGTGTTTTTTTTTCCCTCTGACGTTATATGGAATTAATTCTTCAAATGAAATGAAAAAAGAACTCGGTATAGTAATGTTTATTAAGCCTCGTTATGTGACTCGCGTTTAAAAAAGGAATGATATCATGATTTAGATCTAATCTAGATTTTTTAAACTAGATCTAGATTTTTATTACAGTATATCTAGATCTGGATTTATATTCTAATTAAAATTATTTTAGAGTCTAGATCTAGAATTTCTAGATCTAGTTTAGACTAAAATAGACTAGATTAAGATGTAGAATTTCAATTTCTAAACTTAAAGTGTAAAAAAAAAGTGTAGATTTTCATTTCCAAACGTTTTGATCAATATTGTAATGTTTTAATATACTAAAACTAATCTACTATTTTTTTTATTAAATTTTAATTTAAATTTACGGCAAATGAATCTTTGAAACATTATTACTTTTGACCATCGGATGGCTGCCTGGTCGTGCGGTTTGCGCGCTGGACTGTCGTTCAGATTTATGGATGGCCCAGGGTTCAAACCCTGCCCGCTCCCATCCCCCGTCGTCCTGCGGGAGGTTTGGACTAGGAAGTAATTATCTTCAACTCTGAAGGAACATCCGAAACGTGTAAAACATTTTACATCAAAATTAAATCACCTCTTGAATATTATTTGCGAATATGCAGATCCGACAGGGATCCGACTTCGACGGGGGCCGCCTCTGAGTTTGTGTAACACAAACTCTCTTTGTAATCTTGTTTTCTTTGTTATTGTTCAATCTAGAATAAGACTAACTGAAAGCTTGGTAAAGACTTTTAACACAGTACTAGACAAATTTATACACTGTATAATTTGTTATTGTCATAAGATCAATGGCATGCATCGACCTACACACTCAGCACTTGATCTCACTGTGCAATAGTTCTGAGCTCACGGAGTAAAATCACTTTGATTTCACCCTCTTGAACTGGCTGGTACTCAATCACCTTTACTTACCTGACAGGTTGACTCAAATGGCCTACTTCTGTTATTTTCTTTCTGTCTTGATTGATTCGAATTAGATCTCTCTGTTGGCCGTTAAAGAGAAAACAGAATCCATTTATTGCTATCGGCTGCTTGGGAAGAAGGTTACCAGGTACTGTTCCTAACATGCGTTTTTTTTCCGTTTTGAATCACAAGACACAGTAGACAGAAAGCAGAAGAGAAAGACCAATATGAAATGTTAAGAGAAAAACCGATATGAAAAGTTTAGAGAACAGCCAATACGGAAAGCATAGAGAGCAGCCACTTTTTTAAGATTGACAACGTCGAGAGCGAGTGGATCTAATAAGAACAGTAGTAGTAGTATTGAATCCGACTTCATCTTTTAGGATCTACGAAACTATGGGGTACATGAAAAAAGCGTATGTTTCTTTGACCGACCTTACACTAGGGTGTCATGTGCCTAGCACAATCCAAGCGCTTTACTACTCGGCCAGCACTCCGATGTTGTAAGTAATATTAATACTAATATAATGGAGTATAATTTTCTGTTAGTAGACAATTGCTAGATTACTTTCATTCGTCCTATGATTTAATCATTTGTCTACACATTTGCACCTTGATACGTACGAGATGGCCGAAATTAAATTTGCTAGATGACATGGGCTGATATCCCAATAAGATGTTGGAATTAAAATTTGCTACAAATAGAAATGGTATTAAAAAGTAATCTGTTATGGCATGGATTGTTCAATAATGTTGACAAGTTGACAAGACCTACAAAATGGCGGAAAGTCGCATCATCTGTCGTAGAGCCCATTTTGTAAAGCTGACCATTTCAATAGAAAGTAAGCTTTTGTTTTAGGTCTTGAAGTGTCCATTTCCGGAAACAACGTTTCTCGACCCAGGGAACACGGCGGGCGGTTGATTAAAAGCTAAAAATAATTATCTCCATTTTTATCAGGCTAGAAACAAATTTGCTTTTTTGTATGTTAGTGTAAGGAAAACTACTATTGAAGAGAATTAGTCACAAGGGAAAAATGAAAGAAAAAGACAAATAAATATGATAATACTAGGGAGTCTGTGGTAAACACGAACTCTTAGAAGGTCCCTGCGGGTATTTACACGTTCCAATTGAACACAAAACTATAGAGCGAAAAAAAATGATTAGTAGCATGGATTGGCCTTTCTGTATTAAAATTGTTTTGAAAAGAAGTGTTTTTATATATTTATATGCAATAAGCTTACTTTGTTTAAGAGAACAATAAGAACAACATTGTAAAAATAGCTTATATTATGCTTGAATCAGTCATGTAATTACATTTGTAATAGATCTAGACTAACAATAATAAATCTATGCGATTATTAATTTTTACCAATTGCTTTTGTTCAGTGCAATCTCATGCTTTTAGCTTTCTCAATACACTATTATCCTATCACTTGTCTGGACCAGTTGGGAAAGGGGTGGGGTGAGAAAGAAGGGGTATCTGGGTGATTGCTTTTTAAATTCATTTATTAAAAAAAAAAAGGTGAACGACGTGAATTCAGGTCCGAGCTGGAGCGTGGAAGAAATAACGTGAATAAACTTTGTAAAAAAAAAAATTAAACGCTTTGATAAGACCATAAAAGTTGCATATTGCAAACGGATGAAAATGTTGTACATATATAAAACCAGTTTTACTTTATTAATTTGACAAAATAAAAATGTAACTCTGTTAAGAGTATAGGATATGCGCATATATAGTAGCTTAAAGGAATTGCGTCTGAATGCAGCATTGGCTCCAACTTGACTCACTTTGGTCATCGTTTCCTTTCGGAGGTGGCCGAGTGGTTAAGTGTTTGACTTCCAAACCTCGAGCTTGAACCCAGGTGATTACTTAGTTTATTAACTTTTGGGATTCTTAGGACTCCCCTGAGTCCAATCCCAATGGGTACCCGGCATTCGTTGTGCTGGCTACATGACACCCTCATTAACTGTCGGCCGAATAAATACACGAACTTTAACATCATCTGCCCCCATAGATCATGCCTAAAAGGAATGCCTTTACTTACTTTTTTTTTGTTACCGGGTACATATTGTTGACGATTGATTAACATTTTCTTTCCAAATACATTGTAAAAGTCGATAAAATGACCTTTCTATAAAGTAAAACAATGTTTTGGAAAACTATTTGAAAACAAATTATTTTTCCTATTTAATTTAACCTTTAGAGTACTTCAGAAAAAAACAAAGATTGTTTTTCAAAGACACGGCTCCACAGAAAGGAACGGACATCTGGAGTGAAGTGAAATTGTTGAAATGAAAGCTAGACAATATACAGACTCTAAAGTCTCAGATTCAAATGTATGCGTTTGAGAGAGAGAAAGAGAGAGAGAGATGGGAAGAAGGGGGGATTTGGGAGGGACAGAGACAGAGAGAGAGAGAGAGGGAGAGAGAGGCATAAAGAAAAAAAAAGCGCGGAGAGTGAAGATAATATATAAAGGAACTGTCCCAGAGGTGACCATTGTCGGAACTTCTAGAAGCGTGGCGTCATCATAAATTCCCCTAGTATCCAAGTGTGACTTCATTCCTTGAGACATGTCTGGCTTTAGATCACTTTGGAGATTGGGAATGGATTGAAAAAAGTTCGTATTTCGCCCCCCCCTCCCCCCAATTTTGTCCCCCCCCCCCCTTCCCAGTGCTTCAGTGATGTGAAGAAATTGTTGGCCCGTACCTAGATCTAATACGATTAGATCTGCGCCCTTTCTCCTATACCAGCCTTCGACTCAACTCGATTTTATTTTTTTTTTGGCCAAAGTTCTTAAATGATGTCGGGGAAGGGGGACATGTCGGTATGAGAAGATGTCGCGGTAGAGTTCAGAGAGTCGGGACGTCAATGAGAAGGAAAAGAAAGCCGGGGTGCAATGTCCCTTCAGCAGAGGTCAAGTTGGGTGTGAGTGACATTAGAACATGTTTCTAGTGTCATCGAATGATGAACTCCCCTTGCACGACCGTCGCCTCCCCCAATCCGTTTTGTTGTTACTGCTTCTCTCTCTCTCTCTCTCTCTCTCTCTCTCTCTCTCCGCCTCTCTTTCTATTTCTCACTTCTCAATGTACATCTCTTTATGTCTCTGATACTCTCTCTCTTTTTCTTTGTTTCTTTTGTTTTCCTTTATCCGTTTTTTCCCTCAATCTTCTTCTTCTTATCTTATATAATCTCGATTTTTTTTCTCAACCTCTTTGTCTCTCTCTCGCTCTCTCTCTCTTTCTTATAAAATCTGTTTTGGTTCTCTTTCATTCTGAATCCAACTCTTTCTCTTGTCAGTAAATGTTCTTTTAAACCTTATTATGTAATATATCTATCAATAAATCTATTTGTCTATAGTATAATACTCCAAACCCTGGCTGATGTTAAATGAATTCTCTATGTTTTTATACTATCTTTATACTGTGTCTCTGGTCCACGCAGGCTTTCGATCACATTGGTCATATTTGCGTGTAATCGTAGTACTGTCCCTTGTCCATCGCCTGAGTTCACGTGTGTCAAGTGAACCTACAGTTAACCCTTTCGCGCCGCCAATAGGATTATGTTATAACACTATCTAGCAGTTTGTGCGGAAGCTACTTGCAGTGTTCTTCTGGACATCCTTTTTTTTTTCCCATTCCCTTTAATCCATAAATGTCCAATACTGTCACTCTAAAATGTATCACGATGAACCCGCGTCCTTTATTCTCATTCAGAAAGAACTAGCTTTGACCATGTTGAATCTCTTCTAAAAAAAATATTTCTACTCTGAGAAGTATTATGTAAAGCAACGTAAATCTACATTCTCTCTCTCTCTCTCTCTGTATATATATATATATATATATATATATATATATATATATATATATATATATATATATATATATATATATATATATATATATATATGTATTTGTTTAAACATATTTACTAATTTGGCGAATCAAGTTTAACATACTTTATTATTTTTAAAACATGCCTAAAAATACACTATCTTAACCCTTGACCCGACAAATTAGAAATGGACCCACCAAAAAAAATCTTATTTCAAGAGTTTAAATCATAAGGTACCAGAAATCACAAAGATTAAATATAGAGGTTCAAAAAATTTCAAAGAATAGATCTAAAAGGTTCAAGAAGTCTCAAAGACTAGATATAAAGGTTCAAGAAGTCTCTAAGACTAGATATAAAGGTTCAAGAAGTCTCAAAGACTAGATCTAATGTTTCAAGAAGTCTCAAAGACTAGATCTAATGTTTCAAGAAGTCTCAAAGACTAGATCTAATGTTTCAAGAAGTCTCAAAGACTAGATCTAAAGTTGTATTTTTTTAAATAGTCATCTTCAAATCGTTCATCTTCAGCTGTCCTACATTTTTCTGGACTTTTACAAGGAAGTAAAAGGGAGATGACTTCAACTGTGTACATTCTTCCCCCCTTCCCCGAGGGCAGATAACGTCAACGCTTGATGTATGTGACAGAACAGAGAGAGCAAGTCTGCAAGATGTGACCTGGGCTTCCCGACGCTCACTTTTTTGTTGGCTTAGGCAGGTGCCCATTCTCGGTCAACTCTGTTGCCTCTCCCCAGTTTCCTTCATTAAATCACAAACACGTCCACCGACGTCTTGACCACTCTTGCGCCTCCTCCTCTCCCCTTCCTCTTCCTTACATTCCTCCCCCTCCTCCAGTCGTCCTATTGTCACGCAAGTAGTGGGCAGTAAGACAGGTCATGTCCGGCGAGTTCATTTGCTGATAAGCTCGGGGGGTCAGTTGACGCGTCCATCAATTATTAATGGACACTGGAAATGTGGGTCGACTTCAGGACGCAGACATTAGAAAACGGACCCAAAAAAAAAATCATGACTTTGCTAGTGGTAAGAGTTTATAGGTATTTCTGGACCTTTCCCAGAGTGGTCAGTCGTGATGCGAGTTGGTCAATACAATGCGCAAACATTTTTTGATTTTGTAAAAGTTAATGCTTGTCGAGTAAGCAATATTGAACTTTGATATGTCGAACAATCGATTTTTTTAGAAGCATGTTGTATGTCGTGACCTGGCTTTGCGCCATTTGATAACGAGGCATTGCTCAAGCTCGGACAAATGTACGACTCGCTAAAAGGAGAGAAGTGGTTGATGCGATAGTTACGTGTCACGTGACGAGAATTTACTAGAAGGGGGCTCACTTTTAAGTCATACGAAGAAGAGGAGGTCATCGTAGAGTGATCGCTTACTCAAGCAAAATGTGCTTTGGTGTTGTGTTGATAATCTTAAAAGAGAGAGAGAGAACAAGAAGAAAAGAGAGGGAGAGAAAGGGTAGAGAAAGGGAGAGATGGAGAGGAAGAAATAGAGGACGAAAAAGAAAAAGGTAGGAACACTTGAGGGAGGAGAGAGACAGAGAGAAAGGAAGAGAGAGAGATGAAAAGAGAGAAAGGAAGTGGAGAGAGAGAGAGGACAGAAGAAGAGAGAAGGAGAGAAAGGGGAAAGAGGAAGTGAAAGATGGGGAGAGAGGAAGAGATGAAAAAAGGGACATAGAAGGAGCAAGAGTGAGAGGAAGAGAGAAAGGTAGGAACATTTGGGAGAAATAGATACAGGGAGAGATAGAGAGGAAGAGAGTGATAAAAAGAGAGAAAGCCAGAGTGGGAGAAAGAGTGAAAAGAAGAGATGGGGGGGGAGATACAGGAAGAGAGAGAAGGCGGAGAAAAAGAAAGTCAGAGAGAAAGGAAGAGGGAGAGAGAGAGATAGAGAGAGGAAGAAGACAGATGGTAAGAGATAGAAATGGAAGTAGAAGGCGTAAAAAAGAAAGAAAGAAATTTCTCGATACTAGACAATTGCTATAATAAAATCCAATCTTCACAATCTGATTTTCTCAAGAATAACACAGAAAACTCCTGGTCACAAGGGCGCCTATGTCGTTGCTGGAAACAATATTTACACCCTTCACTAGAATCGATCATCCCCCCTCTTCTTTTTATTTCCATTCGAACCGTCGCCCTCCCAACCTAAAGCCTCAACTATGTCTACAACTATTGGCTTACCCAAACAGCAAAGAGAACAAAAGAAATAGTCCTCAAAGTGGAAGAGAAGGCTGAGTTGGGGAGGATGTCGGGGAAAATGGCGAAAAGCTCGCGCGCGCTAAGTTCAGAATGAGGCTGAAGGAGAAAAGAAAAATGAATGATACAGATTGCATTTTGGGTCAAGCTTAGTCTCAATAGAGCGTTTATTTTATTAAATATATGTTTGATTGCTAGTTTAAAAAAAAGAAAAGCGATATAAAATTTGCATTGAATAGAAACCTTTTTTTTTATGTGTGACTTAAGCGAATTGTAATTTGTGGTAGTCAGACAGTGGAAAAACTATCACTATGAATTGATAGGGGAGGTGGGTACTCTGCTTAAAGGGAGGATTTCAGAAGAATAAGAGCAAGAATTGAGAAATACGAGACAGCGATACAAGGGATGGAAAGAATGCATGATAGAAAGTAAGATAGAAAGTAAGAAAGAGGGAGAGAATAAGAGAAAGTAAAAGAGAGAGAGAGAAAAAAGAGAGAGAGAGAGAGAAAAAGAGAGAGAATAAGAGAAAGTAAGATAGAAAGTAATAGAAAGTAAATTAAAAAAGAAAACAATATAAGTGAGAGAAAATTAAAGTGAAAAAATAAGAGAGGGAGTAAGAGAGATAATAAGAGTTAACGAAAAAGAATGAGAGAGAGAGAGAGAGAGACAAAATAAGAGTTCGTAATGAAAATAATGTTAAAAAAAAAGAAATCTTGGACATCCTGGGGTAAAAGAAAGTAAGATATTAACCAAAATTCGCCACTGGTCTTAGCTTAATCTTCCTTGCTGCCTTCAATAGAAGAAAAGCTCTATGCGTGCTTTAACCTGTCTCCTTCTGATCTAGACACATCATCACTGGATCTTACAAACTCATTGTCTACACGCAATTCTAAGTGTCACTTGCTTAGAGACATAGAAAGAAACAACAAATCTTTCAGCGAGTCTGTCCCCTGGATATCTGTAACTCGTGATTCTATAGTGCAACCCATAATTACTTCCCAGCACTGACATGAAGAGAGACTGTCAAAAATTTGTCTGGGTGGAAATAAATACACGAAATGTGTTGTGCAATGTCTTCTCAATGTTTATGTGTTTGTAAAATGTCTCTGTCATTTCTCGTTGTTTCTAATGCATTATAAATTATAAAATTTCGACATTGTTCCAACAATGTCCAACATCCGCACTTAAAAAAAAAAAACAAGAAAAACATTAAAAAATACTTTTTGTTAGTCTACCCAGCTCTAACGACAGTTGGGGAATAGTAAACCCCGGTAGGTCGTTGTGCTAGCTACATGACAGCCTGGTTAACCATAGGCCACAGAAACAGATGACCGTTACATCATCTGCCCTATCTATCGCAATGTCTGAAAGTTGAATAGAAACAAAAATGGAATTGAGTGGTGAATAGGACTTTCTAATTTTAGTATCTGGATCTAAAATCTAAATCCGATGACCCTAATTCCATTGTACTGACGTGAAATATTTGTTTCGGCGAAGAAAGAACAGAATTATTCCTCTTTACGAAATAAAATAAAAAGTTTAATTCCTCTAGTAGAAATCATGAAAAGATTAAATGCTCATTATTTTTTTTTTATTATAGATTAATAAACGTAGACTTAACATGTAGCTTAAAACATATGGACTGATGGATCCCGATATAAGTTTGTCTCCCCTTGCTAGGCTTAGAAATCGACAGTTCTCCAACCTTCTGGTACCAGAAACCAATTATCTTCTCTACATTTTTCATCATTTATGTAAGAACACGTTATATCTAGCCTCTCCAACGAATGAATAAACTTGGAGATCGCACTTCTCCTAGCGCGTACACCACGTGACACTTTGTGTAAATAAACCCTCTAGATTTACGAAAATCGCGAAAGAAAAAGCATCACGTTGTCTTTAGGTCCCTATTGTAGACAACTTGGAAGTTCGGGGCATAGAAACGTGATCTCAGTACGACTTCTCATCACATAATGATAAGAAAATCGGAAGAAAAACAAAACAAAAAATGTTGTTCACTAAAGATACAGATAAAGATAAGATACAGATAGCGCTTGGCTGTTGTAGTCCATGTTGTAGTCGCTGTTGTAGAACGTGTTTTCGTTGATGGTTATCGAGCACATGAGGATTATTCTGTCAGATAACATCAGATTGAATAATGCTCTTGAATCTTCTCTTTCTCTGTCTCTTATATTATATATTAAATATGATATGATATGATATGATATGTTTTGATAGATATGCTATGATATCATGATATGATATGATAGGTGAAAGGGGGTATTTACTTTTCTTTTTGTCGCATAGCATAAAGCAGCTTTCGCATTTAGTTTATTTTTAGTTTTCTGTAAGCGTCTAAATAGCAGGGTCAAGGTTGATTGCCAACGGGTTCTTGGAACAAGCGTGCTTTCTTGGAACAGAAGCGGGCAAGTTAATTCACTATCCGGGATAACGATATTATTTGCGTGTTCAGTAATTGTTTAAAATAGAAATCTACACTAAATTATAACATCAGAAACGCATTGTCTGATCAACACAATCTTATAGTAACATTAAGACATCTTCACATCTAGCACTCAGATATGATTGTTACACTAATATTATATTACTAGTCGACCGGCGGCGTAACATACTCATAGAACCTGCGCTAATTCTAGGTGTATAAATTATTAAATTAAACCATTTTATAACAGATTTCCCGCGACCTCCTGTCAATATACCAGGAGCTCCTGGAAATCTTCTGAAATTACAAAATATACGAAAAAGTCCTGGAAATATCCGGAAATTATTAAAATCTTTTAAAAACTCATACAAATCTCCTGAAATATATAGACAAAAATTGTCATTTTGGGGTGCCATTCATTATGGAAAACGCCAATCCTACGCACGATAAATGAAAACAGCATTATCACGTAATTGTGGAATTTGATGAAAGAAGCTTCTCGCGCCTTAAACTAATGAAGAAATACTTAAGCTCAACTTGATCTATGTAGGAAATTTTTTTTTATGATATACTGTATGACGTCGCTACACGCAAGGCTCGTAAAGTAATTCTGTACGTAGACAAGAATGAATAAAATGAAAAGACAAATTTATTTTGTAATACAAACTCTTAATTTTCACTTATTATCCGTATCCCCACCCAAACTTGGCCCCGCGAAATCCATTTCGCATAGGGATCCACAATGGTTAAGTCCGGCCCTGCTATTTAATGACGGGTAAATACTACTTGTTCTCCCCCTCTTTTTTTTTCGCCTCTTAAATTACGTAGGGTAACTCTGAGAAAGATCCAAGCAGATGTCAATTATTACATCCATATTATCGATGGCTCGTATGCCTAAGCTTCGAGCAGTGGCGAAGCTAGGTTGTGGGGGAGGAGGGGGAAAATTTGAAAATCCCCCCGGACTCCCACTTGAGGGGGCCCCAAATGAATGTTTTTTTACATAAAAAAAAAATAAAATAAAAAATATATAAAATGAAATATTACGCAAAAATTTCCTAGCTACGCCCCTGGCTTCAAGATCGAATTAAACTTCCCCATATTCCTTCTCTGTACCGCATCAGTCGTGCAGGTGTCTGATATAAAAAAAAAGTCCCCCTGAGAAACGGTGTGCGGACAGTGATACGTTTGTCGAGGGTTCTTGTTTTTTTGCTTCCTTATTGGCTTTATAGTCTCCTCTCACAACCGTTTCCGAACTAGCACCGGGGTGAGGCAGGAACGCATTGCCCTGGATGTTCAAACTTCAATCAAGGAAAGAAAACAACTACAAACAGGCTGTCAGATATTCTGATCGCGTGACTTACACATCAGTAATCAAAATCCAAAGTCAATCAGCCAATGCATTTGCATGAATATTAAAAGCGACATTCACTCACACTAACACACACACACACATTGATGTATACGCGCGCACACACACACGCCAATGCACACATGCACATACACACGCATAGAAGCACACTATCAACGCACAAAAAAATCTAACACAAACACCTACCTCACAAAACGCATGCACTTGCCTGGTGTCAGCACTAAAACCTGAAAGACCTAAAAGTTTCTCCGTCTCGTGACTTGGACAAATTGTCTGTCTTTCGACGTCCGAGGTACAACAGATCTCAAGCCCTTTAATCTCAGCCCGCCTCAAACAAGTGAAAAAACAAAACAAAACAAAAAGGCAATCAATTAGTTTTTCTCCTCCTCAACTCAAATCACTCACCCACTCATGAGACAGTTTTCAGCGATACTACAGATCATGAACATGAAATATTGTTTACACAAAACTTTTGGATCTAGTTTCTCATCAACATATGCCTGAGAACATTTTTTTTTTCGGAGAGCTATATCCTACTCGTTTGAGAACACCGCGAGCTCGCGTGCTACTCTCAAATAACTTTTAATGATGACAAGTTGAGAAATGTGTATTTTCCTGTTTCTTTGGAGTCCTGTGTAACTAGCTTTCTGTCTGTCTGTCTGTCTGACTGACTGACTGTCTCTATCTATCTATCTATCTATCTATCTATCTATCTATCTATCTATCTATCTATCTATCTATCTATCTATCTATCTATCTATCTATATCTATCTATCTATCTATTTATCTATCTATCTATCTATCTTATCTATCTATCTATCTATCTATCTATCTATCTATCTATCTATCTATCTATCTATCTATCTATCTATCTATCTATCTATCTATCTATCTATCTATCTATCTATATCTATCTATCTATCTATCTATCTATCTATCTATCTATCTATATATCTATATATCTATATATCTATTTATCTATCTGTGTCTCTGTCTATCTATCTATCTACCTACCTACCTACCTACCTACTTGCTTATATTGTTTTCATCTATGTCCCTAACAGCCTTATCTAGTATGTGATCAGCCGATGAAACTTGTTATTGAAATTCATTTGCTATTGCGCTATTCACCTAGTGATATTAATTTTATATTATGTTGCCTTCCTTGGAATTTTTTTTGTTTTTGTTTTTGTTGAATGATTTAAATTTTAATTACTTCAATTTTTTTTTATTATTGATAAATAAAATGGTTTGAAAATCTTTCATAATCATTTCAGTAAACCCTGCCTTGATTGGTAAAATAGCAACAGACTCTACGCCACAGATCAACACGCTTTACTAGCCACCCGACAAATTAGGAGAATTCTAGAATTATAACAAATTCTTCAAATAGATTTAATATCTAAATATTTTAAATGGACTTCCCATCTTCCAACTAAGAACAGAACACACGCCTCTGTTGAATTACCATCTGAACAAAATGTCCCACACACCTATCCTTCTGTAGTAGTCTGTAGACACTGCATCCATTCCCACGAAACCATAAACCACATCCTCTTTCAATGCCCCTCCCTAACCCACCTTAGGCAGACACCACTACCACTACAGCCCAACATAACCAACACTCTGTGCCACTGGCGGATCCAGGGGGGTGGGCGGTAGGGGCGATTTGTATACGAATTTATTACTTATGTTAAAAATATATACTAATTATTTATATTTCAACCTATTTTTAGATTATTTCGCCCCCCCCCCCCCTTCTAGTATGTTGGCTGATTGGTGGGGTCGGGAGGGGCGGTGGTATCAATCCCCCCCCCTCCCAATACACTTTCGAGTGGTGGGGGCGGTCCAATTTTTTGTAGAAATCACAGCAGGCTAATAGAATCAATTTAATATCTATATTGTAGGAGCTTGTTATTGATTTTTTTAACCGATCTTTATATTGTGTCGTTCCCTGTTTGCCGATTGGTGTGGCGGGGGCGGGGGGGCGAATACCTCTACTGCCCTTCCCAACTAAACACTTTGAGTGTGAGGGGGGGGCGGTCCGTTTTTATGGAGAAATCATAGTTTGTGAACAAAATTAGTTGAATTAATTTATAAATTTTATATTATGTCGCTCCCTTTCTGGTATTTTGGCCGATTCGGTGGGGTAAGGGGGGGGGGCGATTGCATGTACTGCCCTCCCCACTATAGTCCCCTGAGTGCTGGGGGGGGCGGTCCTATTTTTGTGGAGAATCATAGTTTGTGAACAAAATTAGTTGAATATCTATATAATATAAACTACGTACTGATATGTGACCCATTGTATATTATGTCTTACCACAATCTAATCTCAAATTGTATCATTAGTAAATTTAAATGAAAAAGGGTTGTACCAAGTGGGAGGGGCGATACATGCAATCGCATTTCCCCCATCGGACAAATCCAGACTTTTTCTTTTTGTATTTTAGTTAAGAAATTACAAAATAAAAAACTCTGTCACTAATATAATTTATATTTACTATAAATTAAATTCTTATATCGAGTCGCCCCACCACACTATTCTTTAATGCCAAATGCAATCTTTAGCAGAAATTATTAAGGGAGCGAGGATTAATCGTTTTCACTCTACCGCCACTCCCATTTCCAGACAGAGTTTATTTAATTTCACATGAATTTACCATAACTATTTTAAGAAAGACTTTGCATTGGAAAAGTTAGAATTCAAACGAAATATTTCAGTATAAGAGTCATGATTGAGATGAGTTCTAAACTAAAATAATATTCTCATAGTCGCCTTTTACCAACCTGTACTCAATCTGATATTTTTCTATTTAAATAAATTTGGGACTATAACTCACAATTTATACTTGCATTTTATTGAATATTATTTATTAATATTTTTTTTCGGCGACGATCCTCAAAGCCAAAATCTAAATATGTGGGATATCTTATCTTTTCAAGGAACAAATCGGTTTTATTTGCAATGTATTAAGGGCCTATAAATTCATATTAGAATAATTTTCAAGTACAACATTATTCAAAAGGTCCTTTTTTAATAGTATGAATAATGAGCTTCGAACTCCATTGATGAATAATGAGTTGTAGATGTCAGGAGAATACGTTTATGCAATGAAAAAAGAAGAAAAACACTTTTGTCGTCGGGGCTTCGCCCCGAACTCCATTGATGAATAATGAGCTGTACTTGTCAGGAGAAGGCCCTTCTGCAATGAAGAATGCAAGAAAACGCTTTCGCCGAACCCCACAAGGGAACCTTATAGCGATGCCCCAGTTTTTTTGTTTTTCGCCGAAGGTTAAGAAATGCTGCTTTTTTTTATTCTCATATATATATATATATATGTATGTATGTATGTATGTATGTATGTATGTATGTATGTGTGTGTGTATGTATGTGTGTGTGTGTGTGTGTGTGTGTGTGTGTGTGTGTGTGTGTGTGTGTGTGTGTACGTTTATGCATAGGGTTAGGGTTTACTAGGCGTTAGGGTTAGGGTTTGGAAAAAAATCGCCCCCCCCCCCACTCCAAAGTTCTGGATCCGCTAGTGCTCTGTACTGAACAACTGAAGAAAACAGCATTCTAATTTTCCTTGGCACAGTCTGCAAAAGAGCTCACAGCCCAGCAGCAAAAAGCTGGCTAGAAAAGGAAGAAGAATATTGACTGACAAACAACTGTTTCCTCTATTTAATTAACTTTTCTCAAAAAAAAAAAATAGAACTAGTAAGTGACGAATACTCTAGCCATCAAAAGTCATACTAAATTTTGGATTTAAATTTACCTCCCCTAAATCATCTAGTTTTCACAGCAAAGATACCAAGAATCCAGATTTAGAATCAAATGTGTAGAAAAATATTTTGTTTACATTCTCCGGCAACTTGGACACATTGATTACGAAACAAATCTACTTTTTGTATTTGTTGGTGCATTGTTTGTTTAACGATGACGAAGTATACTAGAAACAAATGGACACTATTGGTACCAGTAGTATTAGTAATGGAGTTTAGGAAGTGGGAGTGATTAGGCCGTTACCCTCTTCAAGTAAAAGTAGTGAAGTTCTCCTTTCAGACCTTGCGATCTATAGGGCAGATGATGTTAAGGTCATCTGTTGTTGTGGCCCACGGTTAACGAAGGTGTCATTTGGCCAGCACAACGACAAACCGCCTTTACTTTTCCCCAACTGATGTCAGGTACCCAATAGCGACCAAAGATTCTTAAGGTTTTCAGTCTTCATCTTCACCAGGATTCTAACCTGGGATCCCCAGTTCAGCCACCGCGCCTCCTCGTCAAGTTTCAATATGAATGCACTTGAAATAATCTTTAAAAATGTAAAAACATATCATATATATAAATAAAACAAATATACTTGTATATTTAATGCCTTTTCACCCCCCTTTTTTTTTAAATCATCCATATTTTGTTAAAAATTTTTTTTTAATGTGCTAACCCTCATTAGGGCTGACGTCATGAGCGGCTTCTGTAATGACGTAGTATATGCAAACAAAACAAACAAAACAACAATAAACTTCTTCCAATAGTTTGGTATTATATTTCAAAGAGGAAGGGATTGCTTGTGGCCATAAGTCTTTTAGACATACACCAATATTTCATAAAGATTATAAGCACACACATTACACATAACAACGACAGGTAAAACAAGAAATAGGTCCAGGCAGAAGTCATTTACAACATTTCTTATCCTCTTAAGTTCTTCCAAAAATCGCAGGCTCGCGTTAGAATTTCAGAGATACTAAACACCTTTTTATCTTTACCTAACCCTTAGTCTGTTGGACCAATTGGTCACCATGAAAGATCTGTCGACAGTTTTTCTCCATGCTTCTCTGTCTTTTGCTCTAGATAGAACCTCTTTCAATGGCTGGCCCGCGTCCATTCTTTGATGTTGTCTTCCTATTGCTTTCTCTGTCTGCATCTTTTTTTCTACCTGTACTGTTCCCTTAAGGAATGTCTTTCTACACCATGACTAGGTATTTGTTCGCACCATCAACTTCAGTTATATCACGCATTATAAGTGCAGATTTAACGCTCATTATAACTCTAGATGTATCGCGCATTATAACTCTAGATTTACCGCACATTATAACTGCAGATTTACCGCGCATTATAACTCTAGATTAACCGCGCACTATAACTGCAGATTTACCGCGCATTATAACAGCAGATTTAACGCTCATTATAACTCTAGATTTACCGTGCATTATAACTGCAGATTTACCGCGCATTATAACTCTAGATTTACCGCGCACTATAACTGCAGATTAACCGCGAACTATAACTGCAGATTTACCGCGCATTATAACTCTAGATTAACCGCGCACTATAACTGCAGATTTACCGCGCATTATAACTCTAGATTAACCGCGCACTATAACTGCAGATTTACCGCGCATTATAACTCTAGATTTACCGCGAATTTAACTACAGATTTACCGCTCATTATAACTCTAGATTAACCGCGCACTATAACTGCAGATTTACCGCGCATTATAACACTAGATTTACCGCGCATTATAACTCTAGATTTACCGCGCATTATAACTCTAGATTTACCGCGCATTATAACTCTAGATTTACCACGCATTATAGCTCAGATTAAGCCTCGCACCATATTTCTAGTTTTATATCTCATTTGTTGAGTTTTGCTTTTCCATTGAGTAATTAGCATCCAATTACAAAGCAGTTATGTCATTAGAAATTCCATTACTGAATTTTTTTTTCGTTTTTTGAAGACAGGCTGTCATCCAACAACATTTACAATGGCCTTTAATTAACAGTGTGAAATGTTTTAATCTTTCAATTCAATGGAGAGTGAGAAAATGTGAGAGAGAGCGAGAGAGAGAATGAGAGTGAGGGATAGAGAGGAAGACAGAAAGAGAGAGAAAGGGAGCAGTGGCGTAGCTAGGATGGGAAGGAGGGTCCAGATTTGAAAATCCCCAGGGCCCCACTTGAGGGGGGCCCCAAATTTGTTTTAACACTAAATATTACGTCATTATCTCATATCATGATGTCAAATGTCAAGATGCAGGGGACCCTAAAGAAGTCAAGCCCCCCCCCCGGTCCCCCAAATCCTTAGCTACGCCTCTTAGAGGGAGACAGAAAAGGAGAGAGAGGGATATATATATATAGAAGAACGAGGGAGGTTGTACACAAATGACGTCATAAAATAACTTATCAAGGATACAATTGATGGGAAAGTGGCCGAGCGCTAAGGACAACTATAGTAGTAGGACGTGGATGTGAGGGTTAGAAATTGGAGTGTCTGCCCTTTAAGAAAACTAATATGTAGGGAAAAGAAAGAGCACCAAAAAAAAAAATACAGCAGGAAGAGGGGGGGGGGAGATCTAAGCCCGCCTCTGTAAATGAATCAAATAGAGTGGCCTGTACGTGGACGAGTTGTCCGCTAGGGGGGTGACGTCATGTTTGTCTGAAGCCCACACACACAATCAGAGAGCCCGTTCCACTAACGTCCTGCTATCAAAACAACTGCTTCAAGGAGATGGCGGCAGTCGTCTAAGGGAAAGGTGGGGGGGGGGGGAGGGGCTGCGAGACTCGGACGTCAGTTGGGGTGGGGGGTGGGGTGTTCAGACATTGTCTGGACGAGAAATAAGTCCGAAAACTTTTGACCACTGGAAGGACTAAGAGCACTATAAAAGTTTGGAAGAGAGGGGTTGGGAGGGGGAGTAAATGGGCATCTGAGGAGGTGAGTGACGTCATCGACTTCAGCGTGAGCGGCCAGCAGCACACAAAACAGATCGGCTAACATTTAGAAGCTATCACACGTCAAAGAATAAGCTTTCATGGTCTGGCAGAACAAAAGTTTCATAAGATTTGGGGGGGGGGGGGGGCGTGTACGAGACCTGAGGGAGAACATCTTCCATTTTTAAAGAAATACAAGTTTCACTTTTTAAAGAAATACAAGTTTCACTTTTTAGATATCATGTTTCACTTTTTACATATCATGTTTCACTTTTTACATATCATGTTTCACTTTTTACATATCATGTTTCACTTTTTACATTATATCATGTTTCACTTTTTACATATCATGTTTCACTTTTTACATATCATGTTTCACTTTTTACATATCATGTTTCACTTTTTAGATATTATGTTTCACTTTTTACATATCATGTTTCACTTTTTACATATCATGTTTCACTTTTTACATATCATGTTTCACTTTTTAGATATTATGTTTCACTTTTTTTTTCAGATTTATGTAATTCTCTAGGATGTAGAACATACGTTGAAAAAACAAACAAATTAGTTTCACTTTTAAAATGTACATTTTTTGTTCGTGTATTACATAGTCTCACCTTTTTAATTTGATAGTGTTTTGTTATCTTTAAAAAGCTTATATCATCTCACTCTGTCTGTTTGTCTGTCTGTCTGGTATAAACTTTGTTCACGTTATTTCTCCCACACCCATTCTCGGATCAATTTGAAACTTAGCACACTTATTCATTGACATAGACAAGACATTAATGAACTTTAAAAATCAACAATTAGTCAATTAATTACTGTTAATTAATTATTTTGTTTGATACCATGTAGTGAAATTAATCCTTCAGTATTAACAGATACGGCTAAATATGTAGGGGTTTGTCCCCTTAGATAATTCAGCACGTTATTTCTCCCACACCCATTCTCGGATCAATTTGAAACTTAGCACACTTATTCATTGACATAGACAAGACATTAATGAACTTTAAAAATCAACAATTAGTCAATTAATTACTGTTAATTAATTATTTTGTTTGATACCATGTAGTGAAATTAATCCTTCAGTATTAACAGATACGGCTAAATATGTGGGGGTTTGTCCCCTTAGATTATTCAGCACGTGATTTCTTCCACACCCATTCTCGGATCAATTTGAAACATTAAAAAATTATTTAATGTAGCTAGAAAAGCAATTAATTGATATCGAATACGGGAAAAAAACATCTATATTATGGAGAGATATAGTCCTATGTGTGTACTCTCCTTCATTTTTTTTTTATATACTGCTTGTTCAGATACAGTTACACCTTTATAGTTTGGCTTTTAATTTTACCCGTATGTCATTTATTTGTTTAAAAAATGCTTCTCTGGAAAAAGAAGAAATATTGGACTATTGTTTGAGTTTGTACCAACAGTTTGTAGTCAATAACTATTTGCCCCTACTGTAGCCAATTCAAATCATTTCACTACACTTCGAAACAAATCTTCCATCTGTCATATGATTGAACATATATACATTTGTTTCTGTTCATTTACTCTGTACAGTGCTCATTTCGTTTGGTGGTTTCAATAATCCCGGGTTCGGACCTTCCCCACCGTCATCCCCCGTTGCCCTGCGGGAAGTTTGGGCTGGACTTGAATTGTCTTTAAATCTGGAGAAACATCCAAAACATATAAAACAAAATGTTAATATTTCAACACAAATATTTATTCAGAAGGAAACAAGTTCTTTCTAGTATATTTGCAGTGTTATTTAAATACCCAGATCTGAGGTATAAAAAACATGTAAGAGAAAGTACTAGTTTCCATCTGCCATAGAGCTTGTATCAAGTGTATCTAGTTCGATTCCAACTCTTCGTATACTTCTATATTTTCTTTATCAGTTACAATTAGAAATTTACATCTCAATGGAGACACCTTAGTTTTTAAATCTAGAAAATAAAAATCATTTATAATGAAAAACCGAGACCATTCAATATAGTACTGACCTGCGTCGTGGCAACAAGCTATTTGTCTAAACTGCCCACAGGTTGTGACGTTGCAGGTCAGTGTTGAGGCCTTCTATAACGAATGGTCAACTCCTTTCCGACCTTTTTTTTGTTTCCCTATGAGCAGATAAGCGTGCAGCAATATCATTCAATAACGTTATAGATTTTATAAGGCTAGTTATCACTATTTTCATTTAATTATGTGATATTTATAAGCTCGCCAATTCAAAGCAGTCGACCTATGAGAATCTATATCGTGAATTAAAATACATTAGAAGCTATTCTGGATCCAGCAAGAGAAGCTGAAGTGCTGTCCCATAGACTCCACCAAATCTCTTCTTTACATTCTCCACTACGAACTAACAAACTTCTGCTGATGTTCATAGAAACTAGAATAATTGGTGGGAAAAAAAAGTGGGGGGGGGGACAAGCTTGGACCTGTCACTTTCAAATGTGTCAGCTTACGAGCGTGTCCGTCTATCTGTCTGTGTCCGTAACGGTTTATTAAATTTGGTACTAACGCCAAGTCCTGCAAACTTATTTCCTCGTTCGATTATTCGACCTATTTTACCGAGGAAACATGGGGCTGACCGGATGGTGATGATGCTGGTATGGTGTGTGTGTGTGTGACTGTGTGCCTGTTCGATGTGTGCGTGTGTGTGTATAACAATCACAGTGAGTACTGTGTGTGTATGTGGGTATGTCATGTGACTGCGCTCGCCTGCGTGGGTGGGAGGTGTGGGTGGAACGAATGAACTCAATTCGTATGCAAATTTCACAAAACGTAATAATGAGAGAAAGATGAGAGAACAGAATGAGACCGCTAGAGACTAAAACTGAGAGTGAAGAGAGAGAGAGAGAGAGGAAGAGAGAGAGAGAGAGAGAGAGAGGAAGAGAGAGAGAGAGGGGGGAAGAGAGAGAGAGAGAGAGGAAGAGAGAGAGTAGCATCTAAGGAAAATGGGACAGGGACATCAAAATACGAAATAATTTTTAAGAACTAAGGAAAGTGGGATGTAGAGAAAGAAAGAGAGAGAGAGAATGGGAAAAAGAGAAAAATGAGAAAGGGAGAGAAAGAAAAAGAGAGGGAGAGAGGGAAAGGGAGAAAATGAAAAAGAAATAAAGAGAGAGAAAAAAAAGAGGAGGAAAGAGAGGGAAAGAGAAAAGGAGAAATGAAAAAAAAAGAAATAAAGAAAAGAGAAAGAGAGGGGACGATAGAGAGGGAAAGAGAGAAAAGAAGAAAGGAAGCAAGAGAGAGAGAGTGAAAGTATGACAGATAAAAAAAAGAGAAAGAAAAAGAGAGAAAACGAAATAGAAAGAAATAGAAAGAAAGACAAAGGGAAACAAATCTTGATCTATTTTCAAAACATACCTCTATTTCTAATAATACAAATCAAAGAAAATATTATTCTATTTAATTCTACTGTATCTGGACAGTCCAAACATTAGACTATCTCAAACATAAGCTCAATCAGAATAAAAAAGTTCTTTTAATTATTGGGGTGCGTTTACGTATAAACTTGGGTGACACTTTGGTGACACTTGGGTGACGTTAAGAAACGTGAATGGAATTTGTGACTAGGGGGGAAGGGGAGACAGAAGGAAAGAGAGGGAGATCACGTGGTGTTGGGTAAATAACTTCCTCCATGAGCCTAACAAATCAGTGCTGAGCAGTAAACTAGCTCTGGTTCATCTACCCAGCCAAGCAGTGTCCAGCAGTCAAATGTGTCTCTCATAGCCTTAAGTCATTTCACAACCAACAATGTCTCTTTTCCATCTGGATCTCAAACACGACTTTTTTTTTTAGCTGTTTTTTTTTTCTCTCTCTTTGTCTTCTTTTTGTATGGCTTATTTTTTTTTCTCCCCGTGTCTTTTTCAAGTCCTATTATTAGCTCACACGCTAACACCATGTTCACACTTGCGTCTTAGTAAAAAAAAAAATATTAAAAAGTTTTTAAAAAATGCACAAAATATGAAATGATATTTTAGACAAGTTTTCATCACGCTATCGAATTGAAACTTCACACATAAACTAGTGCTGCGTGACGTCATATTGTGTCCAATTGCAGAAAGATATATTTTAGTTACGTTTTTGTGGATAGAAGCAGGGCTTTATTTTTTGTGACGGTACGCACAGTTGAATGATGATCTTTCTATCCGCAGAATCCGCACAATAACAACATAAAATGAAAGAATAAAGATCTCTTTATCCGCACAGTAAGAACATAAAATGAAAGAATGAAGATCTTTCTATCCACACAGTAAGAACATAAAATAAAAGAATGAAGATCTTTCTATCCGCACAGTAAGAACATAAAATGAAAGAATGAAGATCTTTCTATCCGCACAGTAAGAACATAAAATGAAAGAATGAAGATCTTTCTATCCGCACAGTAAGAACATAAAATGAAAGAATGAAGATCTTTCTATCCACACAGTAACAACATAAAATAAAAGAATGAAGATCTTTCTATCCACACAGTAACAACATAAAATAAAAGAATGAAGATCTTTCTATCCACACAGTAAGAACATAAAATGAAAGAATGAAGATCTTTCTATCCACACAGTAACAACATAAAATAAAAGAATGAAGATCTTTCTATCCGCAAAGTAAGAACATAAAATGAAAGAATGAAGATCTTTCTATCCACACAGTAAGAACATAAAATGAAAGAATGAAGATCTTTCTATCCACACAGTAAGAACATAAAATGAAAGAATGAAGATCTTTCTATCCACACAGTAAGAACATAAAATGAAAGAATGAAGATCTTTCTATCCACACAGTAAGAACATAAAATGAAAGAATGAAGATCTTTCTATCCACACAGTAAGAACATAAAATGAAAGAATGAAGATCTTTCTATCCACACAGTAAGAACATAAAATGAAAGAATGAAGATCTTTCTATCCACACAGTAAGAACATAAAATGAAAGAATGAAGATCTTTCTATCCACACAGTAAGAACATAAAATGAAAGAATGAAGATCTTTCTATCCACACAGTAAGAACATAAAATGAAAGAATGAAGATCTTTCTATCCACACAGTAAGAACATAAAAAAAAAGAATGAAGATCTTTCTATCCGCACAGTAAGAACATAAAATGAAAGAATGAAGATCTTTCTATCCACACAGTAAGAACATAAAATGAAAGAATGAAGATCTTTCTATCCACACAGTAAGAACATAAAATGAAAGAATGAAGATCTTTCTATCCACACAGTAAGAACATAAAATGAAAGAATGAAGATCTTTCTATCCACACAGTAAGAACATAAAATGAAAGAATGAAGATCTTTCTATCCACACAGTAAGAACATAAAATGAAAGAATGAAGATCTTTCTATCCACACAGTAAGAACATAAAATGAAAGAATGAAGATCTTTCTATCCACACAGTAAGAACATAAAATGAAAGAATGAAGATCTTTCTATCCACACAGTAAGAACATAAAATGAAAGAATGAAGATCTTTCTATCCACACAGTAAGAACATAAAATGAAAGAATGAAGATCTTTCTATCCACACAGTAAGAACATAAAATGAAAGAATGAAGATCTTTCTATCCACACAGTAAGAACATAAAATGAAAGAATGAAGATCTTTCTATCCACACAGTAAGAACATAAAATGAAAGAATGAAGATCTTTCTATCCACACAGTAAGAACATAAAATGAAAGAATGAAGATCTTTCTATCCACACAGTAAGAACATAAAATAAAAGAATGAAGATCTTTCTATCCACACAGTAAGAACATAAAATGAAAGAATGAAGATCTTTCTATCCACACAGTAAGAACATAAAATGAAAGAATGAAGATCTTTCTATCCACACAGTAAGAACATAAAATGAAAGAATGAAGATCTTTCTATCCACACAGTAAGAACATAAAATGAAAGAATGAAGATCTTTCTATCCACACAGTAAGAACATAAAATGAAAGAATGAAGATCTTTCTATCCACACAGTAAGAACATAAAATGAAAGAATGAAGATCTTTCTATCCACACAGTAAGAACATAAAATGAAAGAATGAAGATCTTTCTATCCACACAGTAAGAACATAAAATGAAAGAATGAAGATCTTTCTATCCACACAGTAAGAACATAAAATGAAAGAATGAAGATCTTTCTATCCACACAGTAAGAACATAAAATGAAAGAATGAAGATCTTTCTATCCACACAGTAAGAACATAAAATGAAAGAATGAAGATCTTTCTATCCACACAGTAAGAACATAAAATGAAAGAATGAAGATCTTTCTATCCACACAGTAAGAACATAAAATAAAAGAATGAAGATCTTTCTATCCACACAGTAAGAACATAAAATGAAAGAATGAAGATCTTTCTATCCACACAGTAAGAACATAAAATGAAAGAATGAAGATCTTTCTATCCACACAGTAAGAACATAAAATGAAAGAATGAAGATCTTTCTATCCACACAGTAAGAACATAAAATGAAAGAATGAAGATCTTTCTATCCACACAGTAAGAACATAAAATGAAAGAATGAAGATCTTTCTATCCACACAGTAAGAACATAAAATGAAAGAATGAAGATCTTTCTATCCACACAGTAAGAACATAAAATGAAAGAATGAAGATCTTTCTATCCACACAGTAAGAACATAAAATGAAAGAATGAAGATCTTTCTATCCACACAGTAAGAACATAAAATGAAAGAATGAAGATCTTTCTATCCACACAGTAAGAACATAAAATGAAAGAATGAAGATCTTTCTATCCACACAGTAAGAACATAAAATGAAAGAATGAAGATCTTTCTATCCACACAGTAAGAACATAAAATGAAAGAATGAAGATCTTTCTATCCACACAGTAAGAACATAAAATGAAAGAATGAGGATCTTTCTATCCGCACAGCACCAACATATTTTAAAACAGTTTAACGAATACTATTCTTTCTTTTTTTTTCACATCAATTTTGACAAGTGTAAAGATGATGTGTGCAGAACATTTTATTTTCTTCAAACGAATTGATATTTATTTTTGATACTAAACTGTCTTTTGTTTGTGTTATATATCTAAGCACGTAGATCTATTGTTAATATTAGATCAGAATTATTTCATTTCTATATACCATGTGTGGATGTAGCCAAATCTAGGTTTGTATTTGGTACTTTTTGGCAGTACTCTAACAACACCGGATATCGTCCAATTAGGTCGCCTAAAAAAATGGTCACCTTTCCCCTAACACATTTTTCGAAACTACTTACATCATAAAAGAATGATTCTCAAGTTTGTATTTACCGATTCAGTAACAGCCTCAAGACGTCGAGAAATTCATTCCAACATCTTCTTCATCTAACTATTACCAAATTTATTTTTTTTGTTGTCTTCTACAGATGTTTTTTTTTTAATAATAGGGGAATTATGTCTGGGACTTTGTTAGCTCTCTATTGTAAAGAATTCCGACAGCGCATTCGAGGAATATGAGGACAGATGCGGATGGAAGAAATCAAGATGAAGCAGACGGAATGGTGCGTAGAGTTAAATTACCAGAGACGCAGAGATTTCTGAAATAAAAATGAAGATCTTCTGATCAATGAAAATAATGAAAATAAGATTTAAGAAAAAAAAAATATGTTCGCTCGGGATTATTTCCGTAAAGTTGTTTCCGCCCAAGGAGGAGGGAGTAAAAGATGGGCGTGACGTCAGCTCCCTAACATTGACATCATCCCTCCATTCTCCCTCCCCTCCTTGTTTTTCGCTAATCTGAATGGAGATATTGTTGATTAAAAATCTCGGGCTCACCACAAAGTAGAGGTTCTCAGCGCATGCGCACGCGTGTCAGGAAGACACACGCAGACGATCGCAATATGGTTAAAGAAAAAAAAAGGTGGGGAGGGTCGGGGTCTCTGAGTCATGTTCCGAAGAAAAATGTTTTCCTATGTAGAGACAAATTTAATACTGTGACATTCCATTTTGTGACAAGCAACTTTCTGTTCTAGAGCAAGCTCGAACCACGTGACAACTCTAGACTCTAGGATTAGACTTTCATCATAGTCATGTGACTATTTCCCCCCCCCCCTTCCTAACCTCCAAACAAAAAAATCAGTCACTTGTGTCTAACGTTTTTCAGTCTGGGGAAAGGGGGTGGGGAATAAATTTTTTAACACAAGTGCCAGGGGCCATGTCACAGCTAAAAAAAAAAATAGATAAAATATTTTTAAAAAAGAAAAAAAAACACTTTTTAAAAAGGGAACCGCATATTTACTGCCATATCTTTCAATATTTCAAGGCTTATTTCCCTTCTCTATAGGAACTAGATTAATTAATTACCACTGATACATTAACTAATTGGTTAATATTTTTTTTGTTCATCCATGCGTTGTCATCGACAGGTAATAATCGTACAAGTTTCAACTTGATCCGAGAATAGGGAAAGTGGGAGAACTAACATGTACTATCAATCCTGGACAGACAAACAGACAGAATTACTTAGACTTAGATCCTCCCGCGCCGTTAAGTGCATTGCGCGCTAAGCTGTCTCCATAAAGATCTGTCACTGGCAGTGTTTGAAGCCTGTTCCCACCTGGTGTCCACTGCTCTGAGGTCCTCCGTGAAGGTGTGGCGCCAAGTGACACGATGACGTCCCTGTTTGCGCACTCCTCGGCTTGGCCTTCTTGCGTAATTCATTCTCTCGGAGGAAAAGTCCCACAAACCTCATGCGGCGCTAGGTCACAACCACATTGAGTGGTCGAGTCCCAGTTCGGAATAGTATCTCTATGTTTGAGACCCGAGCTCTAGAACTGACTTTAAAATATCCGTCTTAGCCATTTTTGTTGAGCCACATTTAGTCTTTTCTCAATTCGGCAGACGACTTCCATGTCTCGCATGCATACGTTGCTGTTGGGATGACGATTGTGTTTAAGTACGGTGAATTTTTGTCTGTAGTCCGATAGCTTAGTTTGTCCAAACAGACGGAGTCAGTTAATATAAGGTTTGTCCAAACAGACGGAGTCAGTTAATATAAGGTTTGTACAAACAGACGGAGTCAGTTAATATAAGGTTTGTACAAACAGACGGAGTCAGTTAATATAAGATTTGTCCAAACAGACGGAGTCAGTTAATATAAGGTTTGTCCAAACAGGCGGAGTCAGTTAATATAAGGTTTGTACAAACAGACCGAGTCAGTTAATATAAGGTTTGTCCAAACAGACCGAGTTAGTTAATATAAGGTTTGTCCAAACAGACCGAGTCAGTTAATATAAGGTTTGTCCAAACAGACCGAGTCAGTTAATATAAGGTTTGTCCAAACAGGCCGAGTCAGTTAATATAAGGTTTGTCCAAACAGACCGAGTCAGTTAATATAAGATTTGTCCAAACAGACCGAGTCAGTTAATATAAGGTTTGTCCAAACAGACGGAGTCAGTTAATATAAGGTTTGTACAAACAGACGGAGTCAGTTAATATAAGGTTTGTACAAACAGACGGAGTCAGTTAATATAAGATTTGTCCAAACAGACGGAGTCAGTTAATATAAGGTTTGTCCAAACAGGCGGAGTCAGTTAATATAAGGTTTGTACAAACAGACCGAGTCAGTTAATATAAGGTTTGTCCAAACAGACCGAGTCAGTTAATATAAGGTTTGTCCAAACAGACCGAGTCAGTTAATATAAGGTTTGTCCAAACAGACCGAGTCAGTTAATATAAGGTTTGTCCAAACAGACCGAGTCAGTTAATATAAGGTTTGTCCAAACAGACCGAGTCAGTTAATATAAGGTTTGTCCAAACAGACCGAGTCAGTTAATATAAGGTTTGTCCAAACAGACCGAGTCAGTTAATATAAGGTTTGTCCAAACAGACCGAGTCAGTTAATATAAGGTTTGTCCAAACAGACCGAGTCAGTTAATATAAGGTTTGTCCAAACAGACCGAGTCAGTTAATATAAGGTTTGTCCAAACAGACCGAGTCAGTTAATATAAGGTTTGTCCAAACAGACCGAGTCAGTTAATATAAGGTTTGTCCAAACAGACCGAGTCAGTTAATATAAGGTTTGTCCAAACAGACCAAGTCAGTTAATATAAGGTTTGTCCAAACAGACCGAGTCAGTTAATATAAGGTTTGTCCAAACAGACCGAGTCAGTTAATATAAGGTTTGTCCAAACAGACCGAGTCAGTTAATATAAGGTTTGTCCAAACAGACCGAGTCAGTTAATATAAGGTTTGTCCAAACAGACCGAGTCAGTTAATATAAGGTTTGTCCAAACAGACCGAGTCAGTTAATATAAGGTTTGTCCAAACAGACGGAGTCAGTTAATATAAGGTTTGTACAAAGCGTCGACTCCAATGGAACTGAGCTTCTGCGGCTACATTATTGACTACGGGAATGAATGTCGAGGGATGGGATTGTATTGCGTTAAGGGCCAGATATACCCCACAGGCCGTGGTTTTGCATTTGCTGTCCTATGAGTTAATTGTGTGTGACAGTGCCGAGATCTTCTTAATGTGTACATTAAATTGATTGCGAGAATGAAACAATATCTTGTACATTAGGAAAAGCAACCTTGGAACTTATTTAGAATTTAGATCCTACTGAATTAAAAATAAGCTGATTTTAATACTTGAATAGCTTTTAATGCCCAGTTTATGTTTACTGAGTAGAATCAGTAGATGATGAGAATCCTTAAAGGATTATAGGGCACGACATGGCCTTAAGTGTGCCCATGTAACAAATAATCAAAGATTCTCCTGCGCTGTTTGAAGATAGTGCGTGAAACTATCAACCACTGCATCTTTTAATCTGATTTTTTAATTCTTCCATGAAAGTACGCCGCCGTGGTATACGTACACAATATAAATCCCATGACAAATTGTAGAATCCTTTGCATCCTGATGTCACTGAATTTACTTATGTATTCATTGGACTAGTATAGCTACTTTAAATTTTGTTTATTCTTTTTCTTATCATGTGCTACATCTAGCCATTTCTCCCTATTGTTTTTCCTTATACATATAATAATAATAACAATTATAATAATAATATAATAATAATAATGATACTAATCTTTATTATCCATGATAAAATTAATCTTACAATGTGTGCATTACACCATATAAAACAGTATAACTATAGAAAACCAAAATTTACATTCACATCAGACTTACTCATAATTTACATGCAAAAAATTTATATCAGATAGTTTCTATATAATGATTTGATTACCAGGGGGTACACCAGACTCAATCATAATTTGCATGCGAAAGGTTTATATCAGATAGTTAAATTTTATTTAATGATTTGATTGCTAGGGGAACAATAGAGTGTTTGTGTCTGTTTGTCTTTGCTATCGGTGTCTTGTATCTCTTTTGTATGGTAAAATGTCAAAATCCTGAACTAAAGGGTGATTTTTTATTTCTAGAATCTTTTTAGCTTTTTTAAGGATGTTTGTCTCAAACAGCTGCCCTAATGGGGTTTGTTATTTGCCAATGACTTACCAACTTTATTTAGGATTTTATGAAGTTATTTTTATTTTTAATGTTCAGATTGCCATACCAGGCATTGATATTAAAACTTAAAATATTGCAGATGTGAGCGTGATAAAACATAGCCAAGGTCTTTTCGCTAACATTAAACGAGGACATTTTTCTAAGTAATCGTAATCTTTGCTGCTCTTTATTTGATGATATAATCAGTATTTGAAGTAAAATTTGATTTATTGTGTAAGATAGTAACAATTTATTTAAAAGTTTGCACTATTTCAATTGTCTCTAGAGCTACAGAAACAATATCATTTTCCTTCTTTTCCCTACGAAAATCCATGATCTTTTTTAAATTATTTTTTTTTATATTTAATATGAAAAATTTATCTTTACAGTATTTTTCAATGTGTTCTATTTCTCTGAAATACTAATTAACGTCTGAGCTCTCTGAGAGCAGGGCAATATGGCCTTTTTCAGCCGTGAAAGGACTGTAGATCATGGAAATCAAATGAATGCAAGGGCATTAGAAATAGATTTAAATACAATCATTCAAAAATAAAAAAAAAGTTCGTTAGCTTCATTAAATCTCAAAAGTTAAACTTCAGGCTAGAAATAGTAATTAGATATATTAGCTTATAAATAACTCGGTTGACGTCATGTCCTGCATCTTAATCGATTAGGCTGTCTGGTGATAAAGTTCCGGTCAATTGATCACACATAATTACTACTAATTACTACTAATTAAACTGAAATAAAAATTACAGTCTAGCTTAGGACATTTTATTCTAATATATTTGTAATACAAGCATAGGTCAATGTTGCGCTTAATATCCCACTACAGAATCAACTGCGAAGCGTTCGTTTTGAAATGAAGAGGAATACTGAAAGAGATCCACATTCCCATTCTTAGGGTCCTTTCCTTTCAAAGGGCAAATAGAACCCCATAAAACCTCTTGACATTTGTACGGCCTTGCCCTTTCCTTGAGACGCTCCTTTTTTTTTTCTCTCTCTCTTCCCCATCTCCTGTATCCAGGGCGCCCCTTACTGCACCTCTCCTCTGACAAGAAATCGATACCCCAGAGAATGACAGCTGAGCCCTTGCGTCTCCTAGGGTGCATGACTCGGCCTTGTCCAAATCCCCAAGGGAGACAACACGATGACAATATTCCTAGACATAACGCAGCCCCATAATCTCCCTTCTAAACTCCGTATGGCAGACTTGTATTAAAGAGTTCACGCTTACGTCTTGCCTTTTTTTCCCCTTATTTTCCCCCCTGTACAGCTTAATCATTTTTGGGCCGAAATTTCATTTCCTTAGAGGCTCTGTAGACATGATACAATCCGTTCCGCTGAAGTAAGCGCATTCGAACAGTTGAGCTTATTCTCATTCCCATTAACGTCCTCGCGAGATTTTCCGTGACAAGGATTTCATTATTACTTTCTGGAATCACGTTGTCTGAAGAGTAAGTAGATCTACATGCATTGTTTCCCTTTAACAACTCTCCACCCTGACAATGCCAGAGGATGACTTTTGGCTCATGTTTTCGAGAATAATACTACCAAAATAAAGCATTTAATTACAATTAGTTGTGAAATATTTTTGGACAGTTACCTCTAAAAAAATCAAGAGATTGTAAGAAAAAAATAATATTTAAAAAAATGCATGCTAGATTGTCTAAAAAGTTTGACGAATCATAACAAAGGATATAGAGGGGAAAAAACGACTGGAAGTGGGGCAGTATTCACCCCTAATTATATTATTGTAGAATTCAAGATTCTATTTTTTTAACATCCTCACAAAGCATTTATCAAGCAATGTTTTGTTATTGGATCAATTGGATTTTATTTGATCAAATAGAACAAACGAAGACAAAAAATATATAAATTAATAAGAATTGTAATGTCCTTTATCTATATAAATGAAGGGGGGAAAATATATATTCAGCAGATATTGGGCAAAATATTTTTAGATTTTGAAATTAGAATCGAAAGAATGAAGAGAATTTATTTCGCCACAGAAAGGAACACGAAGACAGGAATAGAAAGCTTTATGATTATACCGGATTGGTGAACCCGCTCGAGACATCTCTAAATACTGTACAAGTATGTGACGATGGTGAGGCCATAATGTAGACACAATCATTGAACGGTTTGGAAATCTCTTTTGAACTAAATAGAACACTGACCATGACAGTGCGATTGATTGTTTAAACGGCGGGACACTGACTACTTGCAAGTTGTTGACTATCTCTCAAAATAACGTGAAGTTTCCTTCTTCCCTAGTGCCGTTATGGAATGGGTTGCTTGAATCAGCCAGGAAAACCAACGACTTGGCAGAGTTTAAGTCATTGATTAACATGCATGACTTGATTTATACATGAAATGCGTAGGACGTAATTATCTTCTTTTTGAAGTAACGTCTGTAATATATAAGACAAGATCTGAGAACAATGGAATGTGCTATCAAGGCACTGACAGTTATTTTCGAAAGACAAGGCTTATCCGAATAGACATTCAAAAGTTTCAAATTCAGTCAAATTGTTACTGAATGGAATTTCATTATAAGCTTACGATGCCTAGTAATTAATAAATCAAATGGTGAAAGTGAGATGTATGTTGCTATCATTTCATAGGTAGTGGAGTGCTTATATCCATTACCACTAATGTTTCCTAATGGCACGCGTCTCAAATAGGCTCTGACAACCAGTCTAACTCCTGGTCTTCACTTGTGGCTCAGGTATTAAGTCTGGCTGAGTTGTTGTCACTAACAGAAGAAGGGTCGAAGGCGACTAACTGGCGCCTAAACCATTAAGCTACGGGCAGGAGGGGCTCGTTTGCGTAGCTGGCTACCCACCTAGGAGAAGGAAAACTGTGAATTCAAACCTCTGCTGCTTTGCAGCTTTACCCTATCATGGAAAAGGCTTTGTGAGTCAATACTGATGAAAAATAAGGAGCCGGCGACCTTTAGGCAGTTTGCTGCACCCAGTTCTACACCCTGGCAGAGCCTGCAACTCCACACTGTATCGGCACTTGCCGTTCCTTTGGAAACATCAGCTGCGTTGGGAGGGGTGGGGATCTGACGTGTGGCCGACATCGTTCCGACCATAACTAATGCCCATGAGATGATCCTTTGTCGCATCGCGACTGAAAGAGGCCATAAATATATATGTTGTTATTGGCAAACATACTTAACAAAACTTTCAAAAGTGGAAAAGAGCCTTATCTCGCTATGTTCTTTCTTTCTCCAGAACATTTTCCAAAATTGTTTCTTTTTCATTTGTTTTCGCAGGTTCTTTAAAATGGCTTAGCGGCCCTAGCTATAACAGTTACGCATACGAGAAATGGATTTCTTCACTAAACTATATGAGAGCCGGCCTTATGCCACTACAACCTATGCGACCGCTTGGGCGCCGCATTTTTATAGCCATTTATAGGCCCCGCGCTAATTCTAGGTGTAAATTATTAAATTAAACCATTATAACTTATACAGGGTTCCTGCGGCCTCGTTATTCTCAGGAGCTCATGGAAATCTCTTGAGATTGCAAAATATACGAAAAAGTCCTACAATTATTAAAATCTCATGCAAACTCATAAAATCTCCCGAAATTGTCATTTTGATGTGTCATTCAATATGGAAAACGTCAATCATACGTGCGATAAAAAAAAAAACGGCATTATAAAATACCCGTAATATTGGCATCTGGTGAAATTAGCTTCTCGCGCCTCAAACTAATCAAGAATTACTTGAGGTCAACAATTCACGAAGATAGATTGAACAATTTGGCAATTCTAGCTATTGAGCGTGATCTATGTAAGAAACAGAACTTTAATGATAAACTGTATGACTTCGATACACTCAAGGATCGTAAAATTAATTTGTGATTTTGTACTTAGTAAAGAATAAATACAATGCAAAGAAGAATTTATTTTCTAATAAAAAATCTTAATTTTCACTTATTATCGCTATCCCTACTTAGACTGGGCCCCGCGCAATCCGTTTCACACACGGCCCCGCAATTGTTAGGGCCGGCCCTGAACTATATAGATCTTCTTATAATAAACTAACTTTACACCACAAATGTCTCTGAAGGATAACTAGATCATCCAAACAGTTTCAGAACTCGACTAATGAATAACAAAATATTACATAGCTCAAAACATTTTCATTAGTCATTAATGGCAACTGTTTTTTTTTAATGAAATATTGTATACATCTTATCTTATAAATTACAGACGTTCTATATGTCAGTCTAGTAGTCCATGTTAGAGACTTAAACATTGCTATGTCATTGTTATCTTATCTTCTTATAAATTACAGACGTTACTTCAAAGAAGAAGATAATTACGTCCTACACGTATCCTAGAGTTAATCAGTAACTTAAACTCTGCTAAGTCGTTGCTTTTCCTGGCTGAATCAGGCTTCCCTAACTCCATTCTCTAATGGCACTAGGGAAGAAGGAGCACTTGTAAAACTGTGTCCTAGCTAATGGAATGAGAAATGTGCCTCTATCTTTTGTCTTTCTGAAAATTTTATTAGGTTTTGTTTTTCCTAGCTGATTCAGGCAACCCATTCCAAGCTTTAATGGCACTAGGGAAGAAGGGGGTACTTTTATGAAACAGTCCTAGCATATTGAATAAGAAATGTGCCTTTATCTTTGTGTCTCTCAGAGAATTGACTAAGTTGTATGTTTGTATTTGTAAATTATCGTTTAGTGTATGTAGGATGTAAGATATGTAGAGCTCTACTGTTTTTAATGTTTAAATTCATCTTCAGCTTACTCTGTGTATATACATTTCTAATGACGCTAAAGAAATGAAAGTAGCAAATTATAATTTTGTTATTTAGCTAGTTTAATAATTTCACCAAGTAAGACCATAGACTATATAATATATATACGTCTCTAGTAAGACACACATCAACATTGCTTGAGCGTGTGGTTAACCTCTGAACAAGTATGTGCAAGTCAATTACTGTAAACACGTAGTCCATGTCTTATTACTTTAAACATTGCGAAATAAATTTCATGGGATGTTGTTGTCCAATTACACCGTCTAAGTTGTTAGTTTAAAAACTCATTTGCGGCTCAACGAAAGTATTTAAATAACGGCCATGTCATTAAAATTACACATTTTCTCATTTCTGTTCGTTTTCCTTTGGGCGATTTCTGGAACCATCTTTTCCTTTGTGTTTCCCCTCGAGACTTCTGCAAGGCGGTCTCCTTTCTATTCGATCATTTCCCCTTCCCCAACATTCGTGGAAATAGGATTTGGTTTATTCTGCCACAACTCCAGTCCATGCTGATTAGATAATTTAAATCACGTGATCGAATCTCTAATTTGATTACTCCATTTCCTCTATCCCATCCTACACGCACACTCTGAGATGAAAAGCTAGACACTAATGTAAATTGCATCAATTGGTTTCAAAGAGGTTGTGCAATCATTTGTTGGTCAGTTTTCAAAGTGCATACAATTTCATGACTTGTTTTTCAACGAGGCTAACACAAGAAATAATTTTTTTTTAATTGACGCAAACCAAAGTTACAAGAGTGACACTATTCAAAGTCGTCACCGTTGAACTGTCGTCTGATCAAGTCTTGTTTATTAGTCCATCAGCTTGGAAGATACATACTAAACAATGTCAAGGACGATTAATTGAACTTTAGTGTTGCCAACTTAATAAAAAAGATCTGAGTTATAAATTTAACAATATCCCAAGACGCAGCAGTTCATCTTCTTATCAAATCTCCTATATTATCGCTAGTTCGTTGCACACTTGTTTTGAAATAAGTTTTAAGACGAACAGTGAAAGTCTAAAGCTCTCTCTATAGTGAAATAATTGTGTGCTACCAACACAGGAGCTTGGGAAATTTGATTCTGCAGGGCTAAAAAGTGCCTACAAATTATCAAATACCTTTAAAACAAATAGTTTATCAACACTTTTTAATTGTGTACATCAGATACACCAAAAAGCTTACTATGTATAATTTTTACGCCATGTATGGAAATCTATAAGATAATGATAATAATTATAATATTAATAATAGTATTTTATTATTTGTATAGCATTCTACAAAAAATGTTTTTTTTTTATCATTACAAAAAGTAAAATACAATTTAAAAAAAATTAGAACCTCGACTTGAACATGTCTTCGTAAAATCAATTGAACAAGCACAAAAACTATAACTCAATCATGTCATCAATTTTCTTGACGAGATCAGCAAGTTCGAACAGAATCTATTATTTCAATACAATTTGATTTCAGTTTTCCCCATAGAGAAATATTATTATGTTGTCGTTGCATCTTCGAAGAAAAAAAGAACAACGAAATTATGTACAATGTATTGCTGATTAAAAAAAAAAGTGTTTTACAAATATTATTTAACATGTGGTGTTAAGCAAAATGCTAGCAATATTATGTCAGCTTTGGTGGGGCAAAAAGAAACAAACCAAAAAAAATACTTGCAAATATGATTGAAAAGTATTACAGCTACCTGGGGGGAAAAGTTGAATAAAGATTGAATTAAACATCTAGAACAACATTAAACATGTCTGGCACATTCGTGTACTTTTTCCAATGGACAGTTCTAGCAGAGCTAAAAGTAAGCAGTAGATGCTTAAGGAGCTGCTAAATATAAAACCGGATGTCAATAATGATGATCTAGAATTTATTTTTGTTTAAACTTTCCTAGATCGCAGAGAGCTTGTAAAATGTTCAACATGTTTCGAATGTTCCTTCAGACTAGTCCAAGCCTCCAGCAGGACGACGGGGGGATGGCAGCGGGCAGGGTATGAACCCGAGACCATCGAGACGACCGAACGACAGTCCAGCGCGCTTACCACACAGCCATCCAAAAGTGTCAAAAGGGGCAAACTAAATATTTGCAATTTGTTTAATTCTGTTGTATTTCAACATTATCACTGTAGATTTTCGTTTGCCTGCCCTTTGTATTCTGTTTTTACACTTAAAGTATATAATGTGCTTATTATTGTACAATTTGTAAACTATAACTACAAAAGCGTGTTCCTTTATTTAAACTACTACAAAGTGTGTTCCTTTGTTTAAACAACTACAAAACGTGTTCCCTCGTTTAAACCACTACAAAATGTGTTCCTTTGTTTAAACAACTACAAAGCGTGTACTAATTTCTATTCCAACTTGACAGTCTAAGTTAAGACTGATTTGAAGATCGAAGTTTTCTTTAAATAAGATTTATTGAATGTTTGAAATGATTTCATTCCTCCTAGATCTATACATGAGATGTCAACTTCTGAAAGCTACTTAAACTGAGAACGGAACGAATTAAAAAGTAAGATTCGTATAAATAGCATTGCGTCTAATGGTCTTTCGCTCAGCACGGGCAAAGACAAAAAAAGTTTGAATGCACCGGTAATAGAAATGTGACAAGATCAAAAGCTAATCAAAAACAATCCTGCGGAGCTCAGTGCCAGGCTAAAAAAGGGAATACTTACAATAAGGATGAATGGTTGACATCAAAGAATGGATGGCGGTATCATTTACGACAGAAGCGAACCAAAACAGATAGTGGTCAGCTGTGAAAGCGTCAAGATTGCTGCCCTAACAAAAAACAAAAACAAAAAACAGGAAGATTCTTTGTTTAAAGCATAAAAAAATATTTCTTAAAAAAAAAGAAAATCCACTGGATCAAAATGTTTTGGCCTTAAATTAAACCAGCAGGGGGTGGACTAACTGAACACCGGCTGATGTCATTGGAACTGGTAATAGATTCTGACATACTGATTGACTTTTTGTGTTCAAGACTTTATGAAAACTACATGGGTGGTCACTATACTAATGGATTACCGGAAAAAATATATCTTGTGTCTGGTTATGTCATTCAACTTAAGTTAATGGGTCTCCGATGGCCCTTTCTCTCTCTCTCTCTCTCTCTCTATTTTTTTCTTTTTCCCTCTCAATCTTTCTTTCTCTAACTTGTCTTTTTATAATTTATTTTATTCTCTTATTCTATTTCTTTAACTCTTTCTAGGCTTTAAACTCAAGTCCTTGTCTTTTATCAAATAATTAACTCGTTCTCCCTAGCTCTTTTGTTTTGTCTTTATAACGTTTCTGTCTCTTTTCCTCCTCCTCTCTCTCTCTCTCTCTGTCTGTCTGTCTTTCTCTGTCTTTCTCTCTGTCTCTCTCTCTCTCTGTCTGTCTCTCTCTCTCTGTCTGTCTGTCTCTCTGTCTTTCTCTGTCTTTCTCTCTCTCTCTCTCTCTGTCTCTCTCTCTCTGTCTGTCTCTCTCTCTCTCTCTGTCTCTCTCTGTCTGTTTCTCTATCTCTCTGTTTCTCTCTCTCTGTCCCTCTCTCTCTCTCTCTCTCTGTCTCTCTCTCTCTGTCTCTCTCTCTCTCTCTCTCTCTGTCTTTCTTTATCTTTCTCTGGCTTTCTTTCCGAGTCATTTTTCTTTCTTTCTCTTTCTCTCTTTCCTTCTTTCCGTCTCTCTCTCTCTCTCTCTCTCTCTTCTGTTACTTTCTCTCAACCTTTCTCTTTATGTCTCTTTTTTCTCTCTTTCTCTATCTGGTTCTGTCCTTCTCTCTCTCTCTCTCTCTCTCTTTCTCTCCCTCAGTTTTTCTCATTATCTCATACTATGAGGGCCAATGTAACCTGAGCAGCGCCCCCCCCCCCCCAGCACGCGATCTCCTACCAGCAGTGACTTATGACACTCTACAAGGAGTTCTCTTTACATCATGTACATGGCTACATCAGCACTGGGACAGCTTTTAACATACACCACATCACAGGGGATGGGGAGAGACAAAGGGGCATCCATTTTGGGGATCTGAACTCTAGAGTTATGGAGGTTTCCTCTTCTATTGTCGTTGAGAAGGGTTATAGTCCAAAGCCCTGTCATTCCTTGACGCAGTTTTTGGTATGTCAGAAGTGGACAAATACGTAGGCCATTTCTGTTCTAGGCGAATGATGATACACGAATATTAACGACTGTTTGATTGTAAGGCGTTTACTAAACAACAGTCTTATTTTTTTGTATATGATTAATTGACATCGATTTCGGAATGAAGTTTTAAACTCGCCATAATTTTGATCAGTGCTTTTGCTGTTGAGTTGTTTTTCCTTAAATCTGGGTATTTCAACATCCTTTATTTATGTTGAGAAAAAAAAGAGTCTACTTCAGATCAGATGCAGATTTGATCTTCTTGTTCTAAAATATAAGAATGTATCATATTACTTTCAGTCGCGGCATGTAATCGAGGGAACAGTAGTACCACTCAGCGGCGTACATCGTCATGAAGGGAACCGAGAATGCGACAAGTTGAACAGGAAGTGAGAACTGGCAAATGGATCCTTGGGGTAGAAGAATAGACAAGAGAGCTTTTTTTTTTTTGACAGTTGCCTCTTTTCACCTTATTTTGCGAGATTCTTATTAAACCTGTGTTATTGCTCAGCCCTTTCGGTGAGTTGGACACTAATCTGGGGAGATTGTTCCCACTTTTTTTTCTTCTAATGATGTTCCGCAAGATTTAATGATTGTGTGTGTGTGTGTGTGTGTGAAAACACATGTAAAAGCAGGAAATATAATTTTTTTGGGGAAAAATTTAGATTAAATAAGGATGACCAAATTGTATCGATGAATGAATGACCAGCTCTAAAGTTAACGCTTCCCTGCCTCTTCCATTTGTCCAAAGGGACCCTTAAAGTATTGGCCCAGAGTATTTTGTTCCTCTCTCACTCCCTCCCCAAGCCTCGCTCGCGCACCCCACTCCTTGTACTTCTGAATCCAGCTATCCAGTTACTGACATTTTCAGCGTAAGCCAATATTTTTGATGGAATATTCTGAGTGGCTTCCCTTGTCTCAATAGGACGTCATCACTCAAATGATGTGATATTTTATGAGAACCGAGCTGATGGCTTGCCAGGATCTTTGGGACAAATTGTTCTCAAACTTAAAGCCAAACTCAGACGTTTCGACATATTGAAAAAAGAAAATTGAAGTGCGGGAGAAAGAGAGAAATGGGGAGATAATATATAGATCTAGCAAGAGTTATGGTGCTTCGGACATTTGATCAAGCTAAAATGTTCCACTGTTGCTGCTTGGATTATTGATCTTAGGCTCAATACGATGAGAATCTTATTTTTAAAGGATGGATGTTCTAAATGGTTAAGCAATTTTTTTTTCATCTTCTAGAAAATTCATTCATCACGAAAAAAAAACACAAAAAAAAAAACAAAACTATATAACGTTGCAGAGGCGGCATTAGCAGTGCGAGTGTCAGGGGCGGTTGTCCCAGTCGCCACCCCTTAGGGCTGCCTCTGAACATTGCGTCTTTGGTTGATTATAGACATTCCTTAAAAGAAGGTCTTGACTAGATAAATCTCAACCAGAAACATCCGTACTTTTTCTTATCACACGACTTTTTCTAGAACTCATAAATGCATGACGTCATTATTATCAACCAGAAACATCCGTACTTTTTCTTATCACACGACTTTTTCTAGAACTCATAAATGCATGACGTCATTATTCTTTTTTTTTTTTTTTTTTTTTTTTTTTTTTGTAATGTCACAAGTTCAACAATAGATTAAACCCTTTGCTCTTTCAGTGTCTGTGACAACCTATTGGAGATTTTGACGTTAAACCAAGGAACTATACTAAAGGAACAGCAACTTCAAAACAGGGTCTTTGCGCATTTTCTCGAACACCCTTCACTATCAGTAAATAAAACGATGGCGACAGAGAAATATTTCACGCCTCGATCGACTTATGGTGAACAGAGTCCATTCAGTCATTAACTTCGTTTACATTATACATGTAGATCTAAGTATGGTATTGCTTGTATACTGGTGACTGATCGTATGCAGATAGGAATTAATTTCACTTTTTGGAGATTGGATAAAGGGGAAGAAACATTCTGCGAGACCATTTGTTATAGAGGTCCTGAACACTGACCTGCAACGTCACAGCTTGTGGGCAGTTTAAACCTATAGCTCATTGCCACTTCGTACAAACCTGTGACTTTGCAACGAGCTAGTTGAGTGGAGATGTTGTTGAGTGATCTGTTTACTTGATATTTTATTAATTGCAGTTGCGAGTTCTTAAATGTCCAAAGCCAACAACAAAACGATTAATATAAAATAAGTTAAGCCGTGGCCTTTTAGAACACAAAACTTGAGTACAGATAGAAGGGTACAGTCACTACAACAGGTCTCGCCTTCATACTTTATTCTCTTACCCATTTCCCTTCCAACTTTTTAATGTTCTGTCACGTCACCAAGAAAATACCCAATTAAACCCAACCTCTACGCGCCTTACTATTGAGTCATTACAGTGCTCAGTATACATTCAACGTGTTGATTTGGAAAACATCTAGGGCACTGACCTAGAGAAACCTAGTGTTACACCAATGTGACATAAATATTTGGACGCGCTGACCAAATGACCATCTGAACGAAATGAAGTAATTTTCAGGACACACTTTCCACCACGTTGGAAGGTAGGAAAAAAAAAGAGATCCCTACTAGCAGTAATGGCCTTCATTTAGCTTGTGGCTAGAAAAAGAAAGGAAACAAGCGTCAAACTGGGAACTAATGGGGAGGGGGCGCCACAGGGAGACGCCATTCATTTTGAAAGGAACTCAGCTCAATAGAGATACACCCATCGTTTTCACCTCCCCTTTACCTTCTGGCCCCCCTCCCGCCCTCTACCAAATTAAAGTTTTACTTGCTGTTTTATTATGTTGTCCATCTTCATCATATTAAAGAAAAATATGGCGGATGTTGTAGACTGGTCGATCAAACATAATTGTAGTTTAATGAATGGTCCGAGTTAGTGAGAGCTGAGGAATGAGAATGAAGAGGGGTAGAGTCAGATACTGGACACAAGGTTTGATAGGGAAGAGAATTAGAGGGCCAGAGTCAGATACTGGACACAAGGTTTGATAAGGAAGAGAATTAAAGGGCCAGAGTCAAACAAAAGGTTTGATGAGGTGAAAGATTTTCCTGAAACAACTTACACATCTCTGGTGTTTACAATTATTGGAATGTTAGTTTCTCACAATGATCGGCTTAGTTCGAAATCTCTCTAAAAATACAATGATCTCTGTAATACATTTATATCTCATTGCACTGAACATCAATGCATTTTCTCAGCAAGTGCGATATATACGAACTTCAATGAAAACTTGCAATGACAGTGTATCACACACACTACTTAAAGAGAAAACAAAAAAATGATATTTTCCCATACAATGCTTTTGTAAGTTAAAAAAAAACTAATAGTTGTATATCTTCCTATATATTATGTTAATGAGTTGCAAAATAAATAAAACATTAAAACAAAAAGAGCATGTAATATTTTCTTATCTCTCAACAAAATTGATTGCAAGATAGTATCAATAACCGAGATATCGAATAACAACGCTCAATATACGGCAAACGTATCATCCTGTTTATCTATTAACTGAATTTTTTTTTACAAAGCTTGTATCATCTCACTCTGTCTGACTGTCTGTCTGGGTGGATTCTTTTTTCTCCGGCATCCCATTCTAGAATCAAGTTGATATTTTGCACAATTATTCATAGCGGAAAACAGACATGAATCAATAAAAAAAATTTAACCAATTATTTGATCAATAAATGGAATTATTTTTTTTATTTAAAACAATGGGAGATTAACCTTGCTAAATTGATTGTGTAGTGCTTTCCCTGATATAAGATTTGTTATTTAAAAAGTTATTTTTTACATTTTGCTTTGAGCCTATTATCGTTGAGACCCTGTAGTTGGCACATACTTTTAAAAACAAATGATAGATGTTTTACTGGGCAGCCTAAACAGGATTTCCGCCCCTGAATGTTCGTTTTAAAACTGTACATCGAACATTTAGTCAGAATCGTGGAGTCCTAGTGGAAATTGGCGGCACTTTGTCATTTAAGAGGAGGCGCTGTGGCTAAACGGTGAAGCACTTTGCTTCCGAATCAGGAATCAGGGGTTCGAACCCTGGTGAAAACTGGGATATTTAATTTCGGGAACTTTGAGTGCCTCCGAGTCCACCAAGCTCTAATGGGTTCCTGACAGTAGTTGCGGAAAAGGTAAAGGCGGTTGGTCGTTGTGCTGCCCACATGACACACTCGTCAACCGTAGGCCTCAGAAACAGATGACCTTTACATCATGTGCCCTATAGACTTCATGGTCTGAAAAGGGAACTTTGTCATTTAATTATTCCGTCAAATCTTTGTAGAGAATAAGAGAAAGTAATACAAGAAAGAAAGAGAAATAAAAGAAAACGAAAGAGAAGGAGCGAAAGAAAAAAAAAGACAAACTAGTTAAAAGACAGGGATTGTGAATAGAAGAGGGCAAACAGAAAGATAGAGATCTGGACGGAGCATAGAGGAGGGCAAATAGAAAGAGAGACCTGGACGGAGCATAGAAATGTAGAATCATATTAAATTAGTCTCTATAAGCCTACACTTCATTAACTTCGTATCACTTGTTTAATATGTATTGCCTGGAAAACCCGAACTCTTACACAGGGAATTAATCGACAGGTAATTAGGTTCTGATAAGAAAATCTCTCTAGTCCAGCCAGATTAATTAGTTCAAGAATACGCTAGCGATACTAATGTATACATCTACTCTCTTTTTTTTTTGTTACCTATATTTTATTTATAAGTAGGTATTCTATTTTGACATTTGTTAAGCTTCGTGGCCAAATGTGGGACATCAAATGTAGGGTAACATTTAAAAAAAAAAAGTTATCCCACAGAAAACAGAAGTAAATCTGGCTATATTTTATTGCCAAATCAATTTTTTTTTTACTTTGATCAGTTTTAACAGTTTTAAAGTTACCCTATGTGGCCAACGAGTTAGTAATTCTTTTCTCAGCGATATACATCAACTGTTAAATTTCAAGAAAATCGTTAGAGCTGTTTTTGAGATCCGTGTCCAGGTTCCACCCACCCCTCAGCCTCCATCAAGTTGGGACTTGAATAGAGGTATTGTAAAAAGGCAAAACAAAAGAACCTGTCTGAAGGAGCTTGCTATACATGGCTCGTATCTGATTCTAGGTCATGTTTTAAAAGGTCATTATTTGTCCATTCATCGCAATTACCAGAACGCTAATGGTATGTCAGATCGACTTTAGAAAAAAAAAAGGTCATCGACCTTCCCACGACTTGCTCTCTCCTGTCTCCAGGGATAAATCAGGAAAACGATTAGGTCGGAGACTTTCGGACATCTGTAAAATGTTAGTCCAAACAAGTATCACAAATCACAAGAATATGTGGAGGTAATGACCTTGCTATATATAGACTTGTCTAGCAAACTCTATTCCTATTGTTTGTTAGTGGTAACATTTATAAACAAAAGGACTCACTTAGGCCTCAGTATGTTTCATTCTAGGTCATGCTACGTGAAGGCCTATAAAGCAGAACATTTGTTTTCTGGAAAGGCGAGCCAAAAAAAATTTATTAAAAAAACGAAAGCTTATTATATTAGAGAAAGAACTGCACATTTATAGCTATATTTCACTATACTTTGATTTATTCCCCATTTCCATATTAAAATAACTTAATTAATTACCACTTATTAATATATTAACTGATTTTTTTTTATTCAATCATGTTTTGTAAGTAACTATGAATAGTTGTGCAAAGTTTTATCTTGATCCGAGACTGGAAAGTGCGAGAACCAACGTGTACAAGATTTGTACCAGACAGACAGACAGAGTGAGTTGATAGAAGCTTTGTAATAAAAAAAAAAAGCAAAAGAAAAACATCGAATATTTACACTTTTTTCATTTTTGAACTTAGATCAATATATGGAGATCCTGTGTTATAAATGAAGTCAAAAATATCAATGTTAGAGACTGTACTGGAAGAGGTAGTGTGGCTTAGACCCTTGGGGCTCTTAGCTTTTAAATCCAGCCCTGGGTTTTATAGACATTTACATCAGGTTGACTATCAAAACAAGATCGTCACGTGATGACTATTTTAAGGACACAAGCTGCTGTGTTCTTTTATTTAATGTCTCCAGAGATGTTTTATCATTCAGATTCTTTCACTCATCGGTTTTTTTTGTACTACCAAAAATATTTTCTAGCAGAGAATTCAATCTTGATTGTTTCAGTTACGACTTTGAAGCTCTGAGCTCACGTTTGTAACCTCTAGGTGACCTCTGCTCCCCAATCTCCGCCGCTCATTTAGACAAAACGTGACATGGAAGACTTAAAAAAAAGGGAGAGCGTTGAACAGGGGAGGGAATGGATCAATCCACTACGTGTAAGCTTTACTATTGTGATCAGCTATCTACACTTCATTGATTACAGACGACTTGACCGATGCTAGATATTGAAACACTTTTCTGGATCGTTTTAGTGGGAAATAAAGAATAGCGCTACACTTTGCCATTGACATTATTTCCTTTCAAAGTAACATGTCCTTGTTTCTTACTTTCACATGATGGGCAGTGGCAGCGGCGTAGCTAGGAATTTGCCATCATTTGTTGTGGGGGGGGGGCGGGCTTGACCTCTTTGGGGACACTTGCAATTTGCGTAATATTTAATATTTAATGTAAAAAACAATTTTGAACAATCATTTGGGCCCCCCCCCCGGTCAATTGGTGCCCGGGGGTGATTTTCGAATTCCCCCCTTCCTCCCCCACCCTAGCTACGTCACTGGACAGTCACAATGGTAAAGAAGTCACAGAGGAACAGATTTTAGTTTGCACATCATAACAATGCTCTATACGACTTCCTGAGGAGACCATTTGGGCCAGACATGGAAGCCCACATGGACAGCATTGAAACTATTAGTCTCGTGCCTCCTCGATGAAAGGCTGACGTGTTAGCCACTAAACTATTCAAGTGCTTATGAAAAAATAAAAAGGTTTTATAGTTATCTATTGTTGGTTTAAACATTTTTTATATTTTAGCTAACGACCTAATTTTATACACAAGGGCTATCTCCTTTAGCTTATTTCATTTTCTATATAAAAAACAAAAGTAATAAGTTACGACTAATTGATTAACTAATTAATTAATGTTTAATTAATGTATTGTCATCGACAATGAAGAATTGTGCAAAGTTTCAACTTGATCTGAGAATGAAAAGTAGAACAATTAACTTGTAAAAGATTCCTCCGCGAGGCAGCGAGTTGGTTTGCCCCTATACGTTTTATAATAAAAACAGTGCTCATTTTTTCATGCTTTCGACATGTTTAAAATGAAGAGTGAAATGCCTTGCGCATTGGTATTGTTACGCAACTACCGGTTTCAGATGTTTCGGGAGATAATCAAACTGTTTTGGTATAAACTATATGCATATATAGTCGGCATCGTTCCTACCATAGCTAATGCTGACTAGATTGACCTAGGAACTCGCACACGTATGACGTAATCGTTTGCGCTTTTTTTTCTTCTGTATTTCATATGATAAGATGCGCAGGCTTACATCTCGCTATACACAGCACAAATATAAACATTAAAAAAAAAAACGGATTTACTATCTGGCATATTATATTCTACAGCTTTTATGACAAATAATGGTGTTGCTGACCTGCTTGGGCCGCCCACGAGTTTAAGTGTCTGTAACACAAACTCAGTTTATATTCTTCATGTAATTTACTTAATCACCATTTTTTTTCACCCTGTTTTTGGAAAAGCTTCAACCGAGTATGTTCTTGTCTGAACAACAAGACAAACATTGCCTTCCTTCGATGACCGATTACAAAGATTTTTTTTTCTTGCAAATAACATCCCGTCTGCAAATACAATTCGTCAAAAAGAAGGATGAAGTCGATGTTTGTTTTGTTCCGTTGATCATGTTGAAATGATTGAATTGTATTCAATGTTTTTAATTGTCTTTTAAGAAAACAAATATTTTTACAGATATCTCCCACATTGGCAAGAAATGGAGATACGAATGTTATCTGTTCAATAAGGTGCTGGTTGTGTGTGTTAGAGATTATCGTGTTTGCATCTATATTGTTATTGTTATAGTAGCTATACTGAGGAGGACAAACTGAATTTCAATAAAGTTATCTTATCTTTAATGAAATTTGTAGTAACCAATTTTTGTCTGATTTATTAGTGGAATTCCAGATAGTGAGTTTTGTGTTAGAACTTTTGAAAGATCCTTTAGAAATAAAAATGATGACTCCCAAATGTAAACCTACTGCAACAGATAGAAGCGGCCGGTGTTCGAATCTGGGAACTCGAGTGACGACAGTTTTAAGACCGCACAACAGGCATCGAAAAAACACAACAAAGTAGGCCTACAAAAGAAAAGAACTATAGAGAGAGAGAGAGAGAGAGAGAGAGAAAAGCGAGAGAGAGAGCGAGAGAGAGATTGAAAAAAAAACCTTTGGCGATAAAAAATAATAGCAAGATTGACACAGATATTAAACAAATGAAGAAACAAGATCTGGTGTTGTGTCTAGAGTAGTCTAGACTACCGAGATTATCTTAAGATTACATAGGTTTGGATTATTTTAATGCGTAGCAAATGTTACCTTTGTTACTTTAGCTGAGTTACTTTAGCTGAGTTACTTTAGCTGTGTTACTTTAGCTGTGTTACTTAATTTCTATAACTAGGCTTCTAATAATAGCACATCCTTCGTGAATGTAAATGTACACATCTCTCATATCCTACGAACTCGAAGATGACTGTAAAGTCCCATCCTCGCTTTAAAGGGCCTGTCGCATGCGTAGCATGGGTGGGTTAGGTCAGTTGCAGATAGGCCTGCTTCTTCTCTCAGCTTTTTGTTGGATCGGCTCACTTTCACCCTGGCCACTCTTCTTGCTTCAAATCTCGAGACTCCGAAACTCATAGCTTCACGCCATGAGGAGCGATCGAGAGCTAGTGCTTCTAGGCTTCTATAGTGACTAGGTTTGAATTATGTATGTTTGTTGTTCAGTAACCATATATAGGTACAGACGTATAGTTTTCTTCATTAATCTTCGGACTCGAACACAAGCCTTATTATTATTATTGTACCTCTAAATAATGGGCCTCTACTCTTCTAGCATTCATTTCTGTAGTCCAGTATAACATATGTAGAATACCAAAGACACATACGCTATATAGTTCTCACTTACCAAATGTGTTGGTGGGCTTCCGAGTGCCCAGTGATCACGCGATAAAAAAAATAATAAAATGCTTTTTAAATGAGACATTTGGTTTGGCATTCGAACTTTTAAAACTACGTGGCATTTCGTCTCACAAAACTAAAAGAAAAAGTCTAAAAGACGAGTTCATGTTGTCCAGCCCATTGCCAGATAGTAAATCTTAAAGGTTACAAAATACAGTGTCACGTAAGGGAAGTGCCACAAAATGCAAGAATATTTCTACTCAAATATCTGCCTCTCTCAGCTTATATTAGTGTCAATGCCTTTTTCATATTCCCTAGGTTACTCTTTGGAGAACAAAAAAAAACCAACTTATACACTGGCCTGTATATTGTTCTGTCGTTCCACAATGGCCACTGGCTCCGGAGCTGTCGTAGACGATGAATGGGTTTGTCTACTCATACAATATGCATTCAAAGATCATTGTATCGAGAAGATTTACTTGACGTATCCATGCCCCGTTGTAACATCTCTTATGTTGGTGACTCATAGGTCAGGGCTAATGCCCCTGCTTTTGGGGGCACTTCCGGGACACTAGCTAAATGTCGATGGTGAACAGAGGGCATGGAAAAAAAATGTTGCTATTTGAGACTATTTTAAATACAATGTTATGTAGCGTAAACAAGTGTATAAGATAAGCTCGCCGTATAAAAAGGCCAAGTGTTAATGTCTGTACTTAATAAACTGATTGCAACAAGGTCGATCCAAGGCCTCAAACTTCCTGATAATACAGAAGTGTCAAAACAATGGAATACCATTTTAATAATGATGATGATAATAATAATAATAACATATTTTGACTAATAAGGCTACTCCTCCCTATTACAAATACTCGCCACAAAAGGTTCTCGAATCTACTGATCACTAATTATACTGGGATATGCCTAATTTGACCGACAAAATAATAGATTTTAATCGCCTTGATCTGCCGTTTATTTATAAAAAAAAAAAAACGCTCCCATCATTGATATCACGTACCACTGTCTCATAATGTAAGAAATACTGAAACGAAAAAAACAAAGAAAATATAGGAACCTAGAGATCAAGCGTTTGTGGAAGTGATCTAAAATAACAATATACCCTGTTGTTTTATCTACCTATGGGATAATGACAACTGACCTCACAGATACCTTCAAGATCCCTAACATTGATAAAAAGATTCTCGTTGCCTGTCCAGGGCGGTACTGCCGCAGACCTGCCACATTACCAGAATATTCCTCAGTGAAAACTGATACAGGGAATACAATGAATTTTGTTTCTCTTATACGAAACTCGACCCTGGCTTCGCCAGAGAATGAATATTCAGTCGTTTCTATAATAATAATAATAATAACGCTGTCTCATAATTTAAGAAAAACTGAGATAGAAAAACAAAGAAAATATGGGAACCTAGGCTTGGAGATTAAGCGTCTATGGAAATTGTCCAAAATAACAATATACCCCATTGTTATATCAACCGAGGGGATAATAACAACTGACCTCACAGACACCTTCAAGGCCCTTAACATTCCTAGGAACATCTTCGTTGCCTGTCAGAAGGCGGTACTGCTGCAGACCTGCCACATCACCAGAAAATTCCTCAGTGGAAACTGTTAAAGGGACTACGATGAATTTTGTTTCTCTTTAGCGAAACTCGACCCTGGCAGCGCCAGAGAATGACTACTCGTTCATTTCTAACATAATAACTGTTAGAACTCACTGAAGGGAGAACATCTCTCTGTGACAAGTCGGATTAAGATTTGGCCGTTTTGGGTGTCTAGGGGATTTTTATGGTTTGAGAATCCTTACTTGCACATATAAACTACAAGCGCAGCGTTATAATGCAGGCAACAAATACTATATTTAGATGTAAACTTATGTACAGTTTATTATACAAAATAAGATAATGAAGGGTGAAATGCTGTACAGTTGCTAGTATGGGATCTAGCGTATTTACATATGTAGGACTATCATCATCAGATATTAGAACCAAGTGGTCTGAGTGTCATTAGGCTGGTTGCTTAGCTTTTGGTCCTGTGCTGCACTGGTGAGACTGGTGTGGCTGATACTGATGCTGTCTGCTGGTGGGCTGGCGTAGTGGATCCAGGCTCCGTGTGCAGTCCAACTTGTATGGTTGCAGAGCTAAGCTGCGTCTACCAATCAGTTAAGCCAGTGACGAGTCTGTGGCTAGCGTTGTTACTTGGACTCTTGAAGGATGAGTAGGTCTGATGTCTACAGATCTGGTGCCAGCAAATCTGCTATCAGCTTTAGGTTGCTAAGATTTCAGGCGGATGTAGCCTATAGATAAAAGCTGCAACGATATGATGTATGCGTCGGTTTAGCCATAATGATAACACTAGGAGGTAGATGCCTTTCCGTGAAGGACATCTTCAGACTGGTGTATAGAAACCATAAGCTAGTTTCATATTTATCAAAGGGACCTAACAAATGAATATAGTGTCCCATCAAGGGAGATAACAATAATAATGGGGACTCCCATAAAGGGAAATAACAAACAGTAATAAGTGATATATGATAAGTAATACAAGTGTCGTTCACCAATCACGGTGAGTAGCAAGTACCTACATCGCTTAGATAAATGAGATGAAAGGGGAAGGGGAGATCAACGTCTGATACTGCCCGTGCTCTCACATAAGTAAACATAGAGCATAAGTAAATGCATACTCAGTAATAAGACATGTTTACATAAGTGTCTTGATAATTCCCTGCCAAGGAATTAATCAATGATAATACATTGAGGGCTCGTGCCGAGCGCTAATATATCCGAGTTAAATTAATAATAGTTAAAGAGCTAAATACATCTGGTAAGAATTGTTAATAAACTCTAGTCCAGCTGGTTTGAACATTTAGCCACAAAAGTCATGATATAAAATATAAGTACACAGTAATCTACTTACATTATCCATGATAAGAATACACAAATATGTACACAAATAAGGTAGTAATAAATGCACAAATATATATATACATTACTAAGTAAAATGGTTCTCAAGCACTTTACTAAGTTACATACCACCAATCCAAAGTGAAATAAGGGAGTGAAAATAGTCTAGAGCTTAAGCAAGAGATAGATGTGCTCCCTCTGGGCTCTCCAGCGTGAATGAGATCGGACGATGAAGTTTGTCCATATACACGTGGATAGCCAAAGGGGGGGGGGTGAGTGGCGGGAGATAGGTGCAAAGGTGGTCTAGACTATTTGACGTCTTTGACAAAAGGGGTCCACGCTTGACCGTGACGAGGGTTTCCGGGAGATAGACATTGCGCGAGGGCGCGAGTTGAAAGCCCAGGAAATCAGCCCAGGTGGTCAGGTGGATTATGAAGGGGAGATTATCAGAGCTGGGTACATCAATGGAGATTATACCTTGATAAAGGCTAGTGCCAGACGAACAGTGTTGCCCGAGGCGTTGAGTTGAATGGGCACTTTGAAGTGACCAGCCGCTCCCAACAAGGGGGGGGGGTCAACGGATGTTTGCCAAGATAGGAAAAGGGGAGCGTACTCTTGTCAAGAGTCTAGTGTGGCACGTGTCAAGGTGGGGATAGTCAAATGTGACATCGCTGCCATAGGGGGTGGGGTTGGATTGAAGGGGTGGTGGTTGTGTTTTTAGCGCTTGAACGCTAAATTAGAGCAATTGATGATTAATAGCGAGTAAATAAATTAATTAAATGCTTAGACCTGAGTGATATCTTGAGTGAGCTAAAACGGTTTGTCACAACCCTCCCCGCGTAAGATAGGTCTGTGTTAAAAGATCTATAAAGTGCTCACGTTGGTATCGCTCAAGTTTCGTCTACTGTAGGTCGTAGCATTTAAGAAAACTTTTCCAGTAGTTAAGAGGTTGCCAAGGTCCAGAGGGGTGTCCGTCCTAAGGGTCCGCTGTCGCCTATGTTCTGTCCGCAGGCGGATTGCCACGTGGAAGGGGCAATTCTGGAAACCTGGGGTAATAGGCCGGGTTGATAGGATTGGGTACATCTCCCTCTTGGGGCAGACCAGTAAGTGGGATAAGTGTTATGGCGGAGTGCCCAATGCGCGTACGTTGGACGGGGCTTATCTCTAAAGCCATAGTGAGGCGTTTCTTCGTGAGTGCGATTGATCGGCTTACCTCTAATTTTCCTGACACGGTCAATGTCAGGGGAGAGTGGCCTTATAGGGGGTGTGGAGCTGTGATGAGGCCCACTTTCACGAGAGTGAAAGTTCACTTTCTTCTGTGACTTCCTGGCAGGATCAGTGCCAGGCATTAGTGGTTTGATAGCTGAAGAGCGGGAGTTACAAGAACTCTCACGAGTGCAGGTATTTCGCTTACCTCGTGACTTCCTAGCAGTGCCAGTGCCAGGGTGGCGCGGCTTGAGCTTGGCTGAAGAGCCAGTAAAGGGTTTGTTAGAGTGGCGACCAGGGCTTCCAACCAGCTGGTTGCTGCCACGTTTCTGCTTTGTCATTCTACCGACAGGCAGAGAGAAGTATGGTTTATTGACAACTCCTAGAGGTATGTACCTGGAGCCTAGAACAAAGTCGTATACTGGCGAGTCCATGACTACTGCATCAATGGTGCCATGTACATACTTGCATTCTACGTGGACCCGAGCGATAGGATACACCTTCGGAGGAATGCCACGGTCTAGAGATTGAACCGTCACTGATCCACCAGTGAGATCCGATGGGTCGACCAGTGCTTTGCTGATGACAGAGCTCACCTCACATCCGGAATCGAATAGTGCCTGGACAGGAGATCCGTTAATCAGAATAATCTCTACCCCAGGGGGTGATACGATGGGGTGAGGCGGTATCGGTTGGGTAAGGCCACAAGCAGTGGGTTCAGGGGCCACGGTCAGCGCTGATATGACGTAATAGTCCTCCTCTTCCTCATCAAGAGGCGATGGCTGATTATGCAAAGAGGGTTCAGGGAGCTCAGTCATGGCTGACACAGTACGTGGGGCCTGATGCTGTCGATTGGGCCTGTGATCACTCGTGCTGTTCCGGTCACGGTGATGGTTATTGGTCTGGCCATGTCGAGGCGGGTGGCTTCGTCTGTCGTAGCTAGTAGGCGTGGCTGGTCGTTGGATTGGTGCTTTTTGGTGATGAGGTTTAGTAAAAGGAGAGGGTTGGCTAGAAGGAGCGTGTTTGTTGGAAGAAGTGGGCTGGTCCTCTGGTTTGTCCGAGGCTGAGGTCTTGCTTTTGATGTCCTTAACGTCTTTGCGGGCAGTCGCGTACCGGTCTGCAGCTGAAGCTATGTCGGCTGGTGTAGCGGCTTGCTGCTCCCTTACAAAGATTTTGACCTCGTTAGGCATGCACTCTAGCAACTGCTCTGCGAGTATGAGGCTCACTAGGCCGTCCAAAGTCTCTGGCAGTTCGCTAAGAGTGTGCCACCTCTTCAGGTATTTGTCCAACCTGTCGCAGAGATTACCGTAGGTCTCTCGGCGCTCTAGGCGGGATGTCCTGAATTTCTTTTGGTAAGCCTCGGCAGTCAGCTCGAATTGGACGAGTAGCGCCTGTTTGAGGGCTGCGTAGTCTTCTCGCTGGCCGGAGGAGAGTTTAGAGTATACTTCATAGGCTTTGCCTCGGAGGCATTGGGATAGCCGGAAGCACCATTTCTCCTCTGGTAGACCGTAGTAGCTCGCAACTTCTTCGAAGCGGACAAGATAAACTTCGATGTTTTCTGTCTTGTCGTCGAAGTGCTCCATTGGCATGTGGGGTAGGCCGTTTGAGGAACTTTGCTGGGAGGCAGGGCTAGCCGGGCGAGATCCGGAGGAAGCTTGACTGGCGGTTCCGTTCTCTTTCTCCGCGGTTATCCTTTCTCTCTCAGTTATTTGTTTTTCCCTTTCCCGCTCCGTGATTTCCTTTTCTTTAGCTATAGCTATAGCTATAGCTACTTCAGCTTCCCTTTTCTCTCTTTCCATAGCTATTTCATGTTCCCTTTTCTTCTCCTTCTCCAATTCTGCCCTCACATATTCTTTCTGCTTTGCCTCATCGTCATATATGACGGCCGCGAGTTCTCTGAGTTCAGCTATTTTTTGTTTCATGTCAGAGTCCGCTTTAGAGCGTGTGCCACTTGCCATGGTGGTGAGGGGTGCTAGGATGGTGAGGGGTGGGTAATGAAGGGGAAAAGCGGAAGGTAGAGTAAGAGGTGGAGACGATGATGGAGATGCTGAAAGCAATTACTTAAGAGTTATAGGAAAGGTGGTATCAGCCTTTTTTGGTGCTTAAGAACCTGTAAAAGAAGTACAATTACAGCAATACAAAATTAGAAAATTAAAATAGCTCTGAATGACACTCTTTAGTCTTGTGCTCTAACAATGATGATGGTTAAAATACTGGGGAGTTGCCTGCTGTGCTTGCAGTATTAGTTGGGTAAATCCCGGACGGGCCCCCATTGTGACAAGTCGGATTAAGATTTGGCCGTTTTGGGTGTCTAGGGGATTTTTATGGTTTGAGAATCCTTACTTGCACATATAAACTACAAGCGCAGCGTTATAATGCAGGCAACAAATACTATATTTAGATGTAAACTTATGTACAGTTTATTATACAAAATAAGATAATGAAGGGTGAAATGCTGTACAGTTGCTAGTATGGGATCTAGCGTATTTACATATGTAGGACTATCATCATCAGATATTAGAACCAAGTGGTCTGAGTGTCATTAGGCTGGTTGCTTAGCTTTTGGTCCTGTGCTGCACTGGTGAGACTGGTGTGGCTGATACTGATGCTGTCTGCTGGTGGGCTGGCGTAGTGGATCCAGGCTCCGTGTGCAGTCCAACTTGTATGGTTGCAGAGCTAAGCTGCGTCTACCAATCAGTTAAGCCAGTGACGAGTCTGTGGCTAGCGTTGTTACTTGGACTCTTGAAGGATGAGTAGGTCTGATGTCTACAGATCTGGTGCCAGCAAATCTGCTATCAGCTTTAGGTTGCTAAGATTTCAGGCGGATGTAGCCTATAGATAAAAGCTGCAACGATATGATGTATGCGTCGGTTTAGCCATAATGATAACACTAGGAGGTAGATGCCTTTCCGTGAAGGACATCTTCAGACTGGTGTATAGAAACCATAAGCTAGTTTCATATTTATCAAAGGGACCTAACAAATGAATATAGTGTCCCATCAAGGGAGATAACAATAATAATGGGGACTCCCATAAAGGGAAATAACAAACAGTAATAAGTGATATATGATAAGTAATACAAGTGTCGTTCACCAATCACGGTGAGTAGCAAGTACCTACATCGCTTAGATAAATGAGATGAAAGGGGAAGGGGAGATCAACGTCTGATACTCGCCCGTGCTCTCACATAAGTAAACATAGAGCATAAGTAAATGCATACTCAGTAATAAGACATGTTTACATAAGTGTCTTGATAATTCCCTGCCAAGGAATTAATCAATGATAATACATTGAGGGCTCGTGCCGAGCGCTAATATATCCGAGTTAAATTAATAATAGTTAAAGAGCTAAATACATCTGGTAAGAATTGTTAATAAACTCTAGTCCAGCTGGTTTGAACATTTAGCCACAAAAGTCATGATATAAAATATAAGTACACAGTAATCTACTTACATTATCCATGATAAGAATACACAAATATGTACACAAATAAGGTAGTAATAAATGCACAAATATATATATACATTACTAAGTAAAATGGTTCTCAAGCACTTTACTAAGTTACATACCACCAATCCAAAGTGAAATAAGGGAGTGAAAATAGTCTAGAGCTTAAGCAAGAGATAGATGTGCTCCCTCTGGGCTCTCCAGCGTGAATGAGATCGGACGATGAAGTTTGTCCATATACACGTGGATAGCCAAAGGGGGGGGGGGGTGAGTGGCGGGAGATAGGTGCAAAGGTGGTCTAGACTATTTGACGTCTTTGACAAAAGGGGTCCACGCTTGACCGTGACGAGAGTTTCCGGGAGATAGACATTGCGCGAGGGCGCGAGTTGAAAGCCCAGGAAATCAGCCCAGGTGGTCAGGTGGATTATGAAGGGGAGATTATCAGAGCTGGGTACATCAATGGAGATTATACCTTGATAAAGGCTAGTGCCAGACGAACAGTGTTGCCCGAGGCGTTGAGTTGAATGGGCACTTTGAAGTGACCAGCCGCTCCCAACAAGGGGGGGGGGGGTCAACGGATGTTTGCCAAGATAGGAAAAGGGGAGCGTACTCTTGTCAAGAGTCTAGTGTGGCACGTGTCAAGGTGGGGATAGTCAAATGTGACATCGCTGCCATAGGGGGTGGGGTTGGATTGAAGGGGTGGTGGTTGTGTTTTTAGCGCTTGAACGCTAAATTAGAGCAATTGATGATTAATAGCGAGTAAATAAATTAATTAAATGCTTAGACCTGAGTGATATCTTGAGTGAGCTAAAACGGTTTGTCACACTCTCCTCCCCAAAAAAGGGGATGCGAACCAACCATCAAACTATCGCCCTATCACTTGTCTGTCAGTGGTGTATAAACTATTAACTTCACTTTTAAAAAGTAAAATGTATAAATTTTGTTCTGCCCATAAGCTACTAGCAGATGAACAACAAGGTTGCATTGAAGAGTCGATGGGCTGTAAAGTACAGCTAACTATAGATGGTATTATATTGCATCAAGCTAATAGAAGAAAGAGAAATTTACACATGTGTTACATCGACTACAAAAAAGCTTTCGATTCAGTTCCGCATGATTGGCTATTAAAAACCCTGGACATCCATAGAATCAACCCAAGAATAAAACAACTATTGAAAGTCTGTATGGATAATTGGAAGATAAACCTGCACCTAAATCGTGATAAACTAGGTTCTGTGCACATAAGAAGAGGTATATACCAGGGTGACTCACTATCTCCACTCTGGTTCTGCCTAGCGATTAATCCTCTATCTACATTACTCCAAGACTCTACAAACGGTTTTAGGGTTGACACTAAATGTACAAAATGTGTGTCCCACTTATTATACATGGATGATCTAAAGCTATATGCAGAAACCGAGCAAAAATTACACACCTTAATCAAAACGGTAAAATGCTTTAGTGACGATATCTGTATGTCTTTTGGCCTGGATAAGTGTGGCATCATAAGCATTAAAAAGGGCAAGGCAACGAACACCAACATTGAATTTGAAGGCATCGAGGAATTGAACTCCGCCTCTATTTATAAATATCTTGGAATAAACCAGAATGCCAAGATAAACCATAAGAAATTAAAAGAGGACTTCCTTGGCAAATATAGGCAAAGAGTTAATAAAATCCTCAACACCAAACTGTCTGGCAGTAATCTCATCACTGCAATTAACAGCTGGGCCGTCCCTGTGCTCCTTTACACGTTCGGTGTGATCAAATGGACTGACACCGACCTACATGACATTGACAGACTCACTAGAAAATTACTAACCAAGTTTCGATGTCTACACCCCAAGTCCTCCACCATAAGGTTATACCTGCCCAGGAAGGATGGGGGTCGTGGATTGCAGAACATCTTCAAATTGTGTAAGATGCAAGTTTTAAAAATACGATCAAAACTGCTCGCCTCCAGCAATAAATTAGTTTCCTTCCTACGGAAATACGACTCCGATGCAACCCCTCTGAACCTACACAATGCTGATGTCAATATCGGTTTGGACGACGTAGGGCATGAGATTCGCCAATGGGAAGAAAAAACACTCCACGGAAAATTTCCGGCTTCATTACATGGGGACAACATCGACAAGGCTGCTTCCTTAACATGGCTCAAAGCAGGTCATCTCTACCCTGAAACAGAAGGCTTTGTTACAGCAATACAGGACAGAGTAATCAGGACAAAAAATTACGAGAAGCATATCCTGAAACTCAATGTTGTCGACAAATGCCGAAAATGTGGAAATGTGGGCGAGTCGATTGAACACATTATGGCAGGATGTCCAGCCCTATCAGAATCAGCCTACCTAGGTCGCCATAACCAAGTTGCAAAGTTAATACACCAACACCTGGCTTTGACGTACAAATTGATCGGTAAGGACACTCCCCCTTATTATAAATACTCTCCGCAAGAGGTTCTCGAGTCTACTGAACATCTGCTGTATTGGGATAGGCCTATTCTGACCGACAAAACGGTAGATTTCAATCGCCCGGATCTGCTGTTCATCGATAAAAAAGAAAAAACCGCTACCATTATCGATATCGCCGTACCACTGTCTCATAATTTAAGAAAAACTGAGATAGAAAAACAAAGAAAATATGGGAACCTAGGCTTGGAGATTAAGCGTCTATGGAAATTGTCCAAAATAACAATATACCCCATTGTTATATCAACCGAGGGGATAATAACAACTGACCTCACAGACACCTTCAAGGCCCTTAACATTCCTAGGAACATCTTCGTTGCCTGTCAGAAGGCGGTACTGCTGCAGACCTGCCACATCACCAGAAAATTCCTCAGTGGAAACTGTTAAAGGGACTACGATGAATTTTGTTTCTCTTTAGCGAAACTCGACCCTGGCAGCGCCAGAGAATGACTACTCGTTCATTTCTAACATAATAATAATAATTTAATTTAACTGATCGTGGTATGTTGACAAGTTCTAAAATTAGAATGTTCGCCATTGCGTTTGATCTATAACAGAAAACACGGACACTAACCGGAAAAAAAAAACACACGTTTTTTTTCAAGAAAAAAAACACATTGTCTTATTTTATATTTCTTCAATGCTTCAAATGAACTGGTTCACTTAAATTTATCTTGTCTGCTTCTGTTGGCCTAATTGATGAGAACAGCCTCGTCTGCACTAATAAAAGGAAAGCAGGAATCTAAACGCGCAGAACTAAGCACTTGTCCTTTTCTTCACTCATGCGAGAAGTCCAGTTAGCTCACGTGTCCATCAGAGACACGCGGCCATCAAAACAAATCTAGTCAGAATAAAACGTTCACAGCGTTAGGTTTTAATTACGTTTGACTCTCAGCCTCTCTTTGGATCCCTTCAATCCAAATCTAAGCAAATAAACATATTTCCACTTCCATTGCAATGCCATCTCATCCCGATATGCTGATCAATTAAAGTGAACCAGTTCATTTGAAGAGTTGAAGAAATATAAAATAAGACTATTTTTTTTTTCTTTTTGAAGAAATTCTGTTCCATTTGAATTACGTAAAATTTGTCAACCTACCCAAAGAAAATTATCAGATTTCTGGACTTGTGTCTTAATTGCACTGCAAAAAAAAAAAAAATCTCAATTTCCAATTGTGTTAACGTTAGGAAATTTGAAGCAAACCCGAGAAGGAAATGCCAGCCAAATAAATTAGCCACTGACAAGGCCAGAGATCGGTGTTCTATCGCAGCTGATTAGATGAATGGGGCATTGGGGAAAGCGCTGATTGGAATAAAAGGGTGAAAGGTCGATCTGATAAGCGAACGTAACAATATTTTGATTGTTTCAAAGGAAGAAGAGTTACGTCTGGTTCGATGGATTGTTCCGATCTGTCAGCATGAATGGATGAAGCCATCTTGAGAGAAATGAAAGTGTTTTTTCATGGCGCTGAATTTATCACTCGCCGATGGTTGTATAAGTTGTCAGATTGTTGAATCATTTATTCCTGTAGATCTGTGTGTGCGAGTGTCACTAAGTTCTTCTTGCACATGTCTTGTTGCTTTTCTCAATGGCACATACATTCTATTGAATTGGTGTAAAAAAAAAAACAAAAAAAAAAAAAACTACTCTACAGATATCTCGTTGTATCGTTTAGTATTTATATCATCAAAGCCAGAGTAGTGGAGGTAGTGGAGGTAGTGGAGGTAGTGGAGGTAGTGGAGGTAGTGGAGGTAGTGGAGGAGGTAGTGGAGGTAGTGGAGGTAGTGGAGGTAGTGGAGGTAGTGGAGGTAGTGGAGGAGGTAGTGGAGGTAGTGGAGGTAGTGGAGGTGGTAGTGGAGGTAGTGGAGGTAGTAAAGGAGGTAGTGGAGGTAGTGGAGGTAGTGGAGGTAGTGGAGGTAGTGGAGGTAGTGGAGGTGGTAGTGGAGGTAGTGGAGGTAGTGGAGGTGGTAGTGGAGGTAGTGGAGGTGGTAGTGGAGGTAGTGGAGGTAGTGGAGGAGGTAGTGGAGGTAGTGGAGGTAGTGGAGGTAGTGGAGGTAGTGGAGGTAGTGGAGGAGGTAGTGGAGGTAGTGGAGGTAGTGGAGGTAGTGGAGGTAGTGGAGGTAGTGGAGGTAGTGGAGGAGGTAGTGGAGGTAATGGAGGTAGTGGAGGTAGTGGAGGTAGTGGAGGTAGTGGAGGTGGTAGTGGAGGTAGTGGAGGTGGTGGAGGTAGTGGAGGTAGTGGAGGTAGTGGAGGTAGTGGAGGTGGTGGAGGTAGTGGAGGTAGTGGAGGTAGTGGAGGTAGTGGAGGTAGTGGAGGTAGTGGAGGTAGTGGAGGTAGTGGAGGTGGTAGTGGAGGTAGTGGAGGTAGTGGAGGTGGTAGTGGAGGTAGTGGAGGTAGTGGAGGTGGTAGTGGAGGTAGTGGAGGTAGTGGAGGTAGTGTAGGTAGTGGAGGTAGTGGAGGTAGTGGAGGTAGTGGAGGTGGTAGTGGAGGTAGTGGAGGTAGTGGAGGTGGTAGTGGAGGTAGTGGAGGTAGTGGAGGTAGTGGAGGTAGTGGAGGTAGTGGAGGTAGTGGAGGTAGTGGAGGTGGTGGAGGTAGTGGAGGTAGTGGAGGTGGTGGAGGTAGTGGAGGTGGTAGTGGAGGTAGTGGAGGTAGTGGAGGTAGTGGAGGTAGTGGAGGTGGTAGTGGAGGTAGTGGAGGTAGTGGAGGTGGTAGTGGAGGTAGTGGAGGTAGTGGAGGTGGTAGTGGAGGTAGTGGAGGTAGTGGATGTGGTAGTGGAGGTAGTGGAGGTAGTGGAGGTGGTAGTGGAGGTAGTGGAGGTAGTGGAGGTAGTGGAGGTAGTGGAGGTAGTGGAGGTAGTGGAGGTGGTAGTGGAGGTAGTGGAGGTAGTGGAGGTGGTAGTGGAGGTAGTGGAGGTAGTGGAGATAGTGGAGGTAGTGGAGGTAGTGGAGGTGGTAGTGGAGGTAGTGGAGGTGGTAGTGGAGGTAGTGGAGGTAGTGGAGGTAGTAGTGGAGGTAGTGGAGGTAGTGGAGGTAGTGGAGGTAGTGGAGGTAGTGGAGGTGGTAGTGGAGGTAGTGGAGGTAGTGGAGGTAGTGGAGGTAGTGGAGGTAGTGGAGGTAGTGGAGGTAGTGGAGGTGGTAGTGGAGGTAGTGAAGGTAGTGGAGGTGGTAGTGGAGGTAGTGGAGGTAGTGGAGGTAGTGGAGGTAGTGGAGGTAGTGGAGGTAGTGGAGGTAGTGGAGGTGGTGGAGGTAGTGGAGGTAGTGGAGGTGGTGGAGGTAGTGGAGGTGGTAGTGGAGGTAGTGGAGGTAGTGGAGGTAGTGGAGGTGGTAGTGGAGGTAGTGGAGGTAGTGGAGGTAGTGGAGGTAGTGGAGGTAGTGGAGGTGGTGGAGGTAGTGGAGGTAGTGGAGGTAGTGGAGGTAGTGGAGGTAGTGGAGGTAGTGGAGGTAGTGGAGGTGGTAGTGGAGGTAGTGGAGGTGGTAGTGGAGGTAGTGGAGGTGGTGGAGGTAGTGGAGGTAGTGGAGGTAGTGGAGGTAGTGGAGGTAGTGGAGGTAGTGGAGGTGGTGGAGGTAGTGGAGGTAGTGGAGGTAGTGGAGGTGGTAGTGGAGGTAGTGGAGGTAGTGGAGGTGGTAGTGGAGGTAGTGGAGGTAGTGGAGGTGGTAGTGGAGGTAGTGGAGGTAGTGGAGGTAGTGGAGGTGGTAGTGGAGGTAGTGGAGGTAGTGGAGGTGGTAGTGGAGGTAGTGGAGGTAGTGGAGGTAGTGGAGGTGGTAGTGGAGGTAGTGGAGGTAGTGGAGGTAGTGTAGGTAGTGGAGGTAGTGGAGGTAGTGGAGGTAGTGGAGGTGGTAGTGGAGGTAGTGGAGGTAGTGGAGGTAGTGGAGGTAGTGGAGGTAGTGGAGGTGGTGGAGGTAGTGGAGGTGGTTGTGGAGGTAGTGGAGGTAGTGGAGGTAGTGGAAGTGGTAGTGGAGGTAGTGGAGGTAGTGGAGGTAGTGGAGGTGGTGGAGGTAGTGGAGGTAGTGGAGGTAGTGGAGGTAGTGGAGGTGGTAGTGGAGGTAGTGGAGGTAGTGGAGGTGGTAGTGGAGGTAGTGGAGGTAGTGGAGGTGGTAGTGGAGGTAGTGGAGGTAGTGGATGTGGTAGTGGAGGTAGTGGAGGTAGTGGAGGTGGTAGTGGAGGTAGTGGAGGTAGTGGAGGTAGTGGAGGTAGTGGAGGTAGTGGAGGTAGTGGAGGTGGTAGTGGAGGTAGTGGAGGTAGTGGAGGTGGTAGTGGAGGTAGTGGAGGTAGTGGAGATAGTGGAGGTAGTGGAGGTAGTGGAGGTGGTAGTGGAGGTAGTGGAGGTGGTAGTGGAGGTAGTGGAGGTAGTGGAGGTAGTAGTGGAGGTAGTGGAGGTAGTGGAGGTGGTAGTGGAGGTAGTGGAGGTGGTAGTGGTGGTAGTGGAGGTGGTGGAGGTAGTGGAGGTAGTGGAGGTAGTGGAACTAGTGGAGGTAGTGGAGGTAGTGGAGGTGGTGGAGGTAGTGGAGGTAGTGGAGGTAGTGGAGGTAGTGGAGGTAGTGGAGGTAGTGGAGGTGGTAGTGGAGGTAGTGGAGGTAGTGGAGGTGGTAGTGGAGGTAGTGGAGGTAGTGGAGGTGGTAGTGGAGGTAGTGGAGGTAGTGGAGGTAGTGGAGGTGGTAGTGGAGGTAGTGGAGGTAGTGGAGGTAGTGTAGGTAGTGGAGGTGGTGGAGGTAGTGGAGGTAGTGGAGGTAGTGGAGGTAGTGGAGGTAGTGGAGGTAGTGGAGGTAGTGGAGGTGGTGGAGGTAGTGGAGGTAGTGGAGGTGGTGGAGGTAGTGGAGGTGGTAGTGGAGGTAGTGGAGGTAGTGGAGGTAGTGGAAGTGGTAGTGGAGGTAGTGGAGGTAGTGGAGGTAGTGGAGGTAGTGGAGGTGGTGGAGGTAGTGGAGGTAGTGGAGGTAGTGGAGGTAGTGGAGGTGGTAGTGGAGGTAGTGGAGGTAGTGGAGGTGGTAGTGGAGGTAGTGGAGGTAGTGGAGGTGGTAGTGGAGGTAGTGGAGGTAGTGGATGTGGTAGTGGAGGTAGTGGAGGTAGTGGAGGTGGTAGTGGAGGTAGTGGAGGTAGTGGAGGTAGTGGAGGTAGTGGAGGTAGTGGAGGTAGTGAAGGTGGTAGTGGAGGTAGTGGAGGTAGTGGAGGTGGTAGTGGAGGTAGTGGAGGTAGTGGAGATAGTGGAGGTAGTGGAGGTAGTGGAGGTGGTAGTGGAGGTAGTGGAGGTGGTAGTGGAGGTAGTGGAGGTAGTGGAGGTAGTAGTGGAGGTAGTGGAGGTAGTGGAGGTGGTAGTGGAGGTAGTGGAGGTGGTAGTAGAGGTAGTGGAGGTGGTGGAGGTAGTGGAGGTAGTGGAGGTAGTGGAGGTAGTGGAGGTAGTGGAGGTGGTGGAGGTAGTGGAGGTAGTGGAGGTAGTGGAGGTAGTGGAGGTAGTGGAGGTAGTGGAGGTAGTGGAGGTGGTAGTGGAGGTAGTGGAGGTAGTGGAGGTGGTAGTGGAGGTAGTGGAGGTAGTGGAGGTGGTAGTGGAGGTAGTGGAGGTAGTGGAGGTAGTGGAGGTGGTAGTGGAGGTAGTGGAGGTAGTGGAGGTAGTGTAGGTAGTGGAGGTAGTGGAGGTAGTGGAGGTAGTGGAGGTGGTAGTGGAGGTAGTGGAGGTAGTGGAGGTAGTGGAGGTAGTGGAGGTAGTGGAGGTAGTGGAGGTGGTGGAGGTAGTGGAGGTAGTGGAGGTGGTGGAGGTAGTGGAGGTGGTAGTGGAGGTAGTGGAGGTAGTGGAGGTAGTGGAAGTGGTAGTGGAGGTAGTGGAGGTAGTGGAGGTAGTGGAGGTAGTGGAGGTGGTGGAGGTAGTGGAGGTAGTGGAGGTAGTGGAGGTAGTGGAGGTGGTAGTGGAGGTAGTGGAGGTAGTGGAGGTGGTAGTGGAGGTAGTGGAGGTAGTGGAGGTGGTAGTGGAGGTAGTGGAGGTAGTGGATGTGGTAGTGGAGGTAGTGGAGGTAGTGGAGGTAGTAGTGGAGGTAGTGGAGGTAGTGGAGGTAGTGGAGGTGGTAGTGGAGGTAGTGGAGGTAGTGGAGGTAGTGTAGGTAGTGGAGGTAGTGGAGGTAGTGGAGGTAGTGGAGGTGGTAGTGGAGGTAGTGGAGGTAGTGGAGGTAGTGGAGGTAGTGGAGGTAGTGGAGGTAGTGGAGGTGGTGGAGGTAGTGGAGGTAGTGGAGGTGGTGGAGGTAGTGGAGGTGGTAGTGGAGGTAGTGGAGGTAGTGGAGGTAGTGGAAGTGGTAGTGGAGGTAGTGGAGGTAGTGGAGGTAGTGGAGGTAGTGGAGGTGGTGGAGGTAGTGGAGGTAGTGGAGGTAGTGGAGGTAGTGGAGGTGGTAGTGGAGGTAGTGGAGGTAGTGGAGGTGGTAGTGGAGGTAGTGGAGGTAGTGGAGGTGGTAGTGGAGGTAGTGGAGGTAGTGGATGTGGTAGTGGAGGTAGTGGAGGTAGTGGAGGTGGTAGTGGAGGTAGTGGAGGTAGTGGAGGTAGTGGAGGTAGTGGAGGTAGTGGAGGTAGTGGAGGTAGTGGAGGTAGTGGAGGTGGTAGTGGAGGTAGTGGAGGTAGTGGAGGTGGTAGTGGAGGTAGTGGAGGTAGTGGAGATAGTGGAGGTAGTGGAGGTAGTGGAGGTGGTAGTGGAGGTAGTGGAGGTGGTAGTGGAGGTAGTGGAGGTAGTGGAGGTAGTAGTAAAGGTAGTGGAGGTAGTGGAGGTGGTAGTGGAGGTAGTGGAGGTGGTAGTGGAGGTAGTGGAGGTGGTGGAGGTAGTGGAGGTAGTGGAGGTAGTGGAGGTAGTGGAGGTAGTGGAGGTAGTGGAGGTGGTGGAGGTGGTGGAGGTAGTGGAGGTAGTGGAGGTAGTGGAGGTAGTGGAGGTAGTGGAGGTAGTGGAGGTGGTAGTGGAGGTAGTGGAGGTAGTGGAGGTGGTAGTGGAGGTAGTGGAGGTAGTGGAGGTGGTAGTGGAGGTAGTGGAGGTAGTGGAGGTAGTGGAGGTGGTAGTGGAGGTAGTGGAGGTAGTGGAGGTAGTGTAGGTGGTGGAGGTAGTGGAGGTAGTGGAGGTAGTGGAGGTAGTGGAGGTAGTGGAGGTAGTGGAGGTAGTGGAGGTAGTGGAGGTGGTGGAGGTAGTGGAGGTAGTGGAGGTGGTGGAGGTAGTGGAGGTGGTAATGGAGGTAGTGGAGGTAGTGGAGGTAGTGGAAGTGGTAGTGTAGGTAGTGGAGGTAGTGTAGGTAATAGAGGTAGTGGAGGTGGTGGAGGTAGTGGAGGTAGTGGAGGTAGTGGAGGTGGTAGTGGAGGTAGTGGAGGTAGTGGAGGTGGTAGTGGAGGTAGTGGAGGTAGTGGAGGTGGTAGTGGAGGTAGTGGAGGTAGTGGATGTGGTAGTGGAGGTAGTGGAGGTAGTGGAGGTGGTAGTGGAGGTAGTGGAGGTAGTGGAGGTAGTGGAGGTAGTGGAGGTAGTGGAGGTGGTAGTGGAGGTAGTGGAGGTAGTGGAGGTGGTAGTGGAGGTAGTGGAGGTAGTGGAGATAGTGGAGGTAGTGGAGGTAGTGGAGGTGGTAGTGGAGGTAGTGGAGGTGGTAGTGGAGGTAGTGGAGGTAGTGGAGGTAGTAGTGGAGGTAGTGGAGGTAGTGGAGGTGGTAGTGGAGGTAGTGGAGGTGGTAGTGGAGGTAGTGGAGGTGGTAGTGGAGGTAGTGGAGGTGGTAGTGGAGGTAGTGGAGGTGGTGGAGGTAGTGGAGGTAGTGGAGGTAGTGGAGGTAGTGGAGGTAGTGGAGGTGGTGGAGGTAGTAGAGGTAGTGGAGGTAGTGGAGGTAGTGGAGGTAGTGGAGGTAGTGGAGGTAGTGGAGGTAGTGGAGGTAGTGGAGGTAGTGGAGGTAGTGGAGGTGGTAGTGGAGGTAGTGGAGGTAGTGGAGGTAGTGGAGGTAGTGGAGGTAGTGGAGGTAGTGGAGGTGGTGGAGGTAGTGGAGGTAGTGGAGGTGGTGGAGGTAGTGGAGGTGGTAGTGGAGGTAGTGGAGGTAGTGGAGGTAGTGGAAGTGGTAGTGGAGGTAGTGGAGGTAGTGGAGGTAGTGGAGGTAGTGGAGGTGGTGGAGGTAGTGGAGGTAGTGGAGGTAGTGGAGGTAGTGGAGGTGGTAGTGGAGGTAGTGGAGGTAGTGGAGGTGGTAGTGGAGGTAGTGGAGGTAGTGGAGGTGGTAGTGGAGGTAGTGGAGGTAGTGGATGTGGTAGTGGAGGTAGTGGAGGTAGTGGAGGTGGTAGTGGAGGTAGTGGAGGTAGTGGAGGTAGTGGAGGTAGTGGAGGTAGTGGAGGTAGTGGAGGTGGTAGTGGAGGTAGTGGAGGTAGTGGAGGTGGTAGTGGAGGTAGTGGAGGTAGTGGAGATAGTGGAGGTAGTGGAGGTAGTGGAGGTGGTAGTGGAGGTAGTGGAGGTGGTAGTGGAGGTAGTGGAGGTAGTGGAGGTAGTAGTGGAGGTAGTGGAGGTAGTGGAGGTGGTAGTGGAGGTAGTGGAGGTGGTAGTGGAGGTAGTGGAGGTGGTGGAGGTAGTGGAGGTAGTGGAGGTAGTGGAACTAGTGGAGGTAGTGGAGGTAGTGGAGGTGGTGGAGGTAGTGGAGGTAGTGGAGGTAGTGGAGGTAGTGGAGGTAGTGGAGGTAGTGGAGGTAGTGGAGGTGGTAGTGGAGGTAGTGGAGGTAGTGGAGGTGGTAGTGGAGGTAGTGGAGGTAGTGGAGGTGGTAGTGGAGGTAGTGGAGGTAGTGGAGGTAGTGGAGGTGGTAGTGGAGGTAGTGGAGGTAGTGGAGGTAGTGTAGGTAGTGGAGGTGGTGGAGGTAGTGGAGGTAGTGGAGGTAGTGGAGGTAGTGGAGGTAGTGGAGGTGGTGGAGGTAGTGGAGGTAGTGGAGGTGGTGGAGGTAGTGGAGGTGGTAGTGGAGGTAGTGGAGGTAGTGGAGGTGGTAGTGGAGGTAGTGGAGGTGGTAGTGGAGGTAGTGGAGGTGGTAGTGGAGGTAGTGGAGGTGGTAGTGGAGGTAGTGGAGGTGGTAGTGGAGGTAGTGGAGGTGGTGGAGGTAGTGGAGGTAGTGGAGGTAGTGGAGGTAGTGGAGGTAGTGGAGGTAGTGGAGGTGGTGGAGGTAGTGGAGGTAGTGGAGGTAGTGGAGGTAGTGGAGGTAGTGGAGGTGGTAGTGGAGGTAGTGGAGGTAGTGGAGGTGGTAGTGGAGGTAGTGGAGGTAGTGGAGGTGGTAGTGGAGGTAGTGGAGGTAGTGGAGGTGGTAGTGGAGGTAGTGGAGGTAGTGGAGGTGGTAGTGGAGTAGGTAGTGGAGGTAGTGGAGGTAGTGGAGGTAGTGGAGGTAGTGGAGGTGGTGGAGGTAGTGGAGGTAGTGGAGGTGGTGGAGGTAGTGGAGGTAGTGGAGGTAGTGGAGGTAGTGGAGGTAGTGGAGGTGGTAGTGGAGGTAGTGGAGGTAGTGGAGGTAGTGGAGGTAGTGGAGGTGGTAGTGGAGGTAGTGGAGGTAGTGGAGGTAGTGGAGGTGGTAGTGGAGGTAGTGGAGGTAGTGGAGGTAGTGGAGGTAGTGGAGGTAGTGGAGGTAGTGGAGGTGGTAGTGGAGGTAATGGAGGTAGTGGAGGTAGTGGAGGTAGTGGAGGTAGTGGAGTTAGTGGAGGTAGTGGAGGTGGTGGAGGTAGTGGAGGTGGTGGAGGTAGTGGAGGTAGTGGAGGTGGTGGAGGTAGTGGAGGTAGTGGAGGTAGTGGAGGTAGTGGAGGTAGTGGAGGTAGTGGAGGTAGTGGAGGTAGTGGAGGTGGTGGAGGTAGTGGAGGTGGTAGTGGAGGTAGTGGAGGTAGTGGAGGTAGTGGAGGTAGTGGAGGTGGTAGTGGAGGTAGTGGAGGTAGTGGAGGTAGTGGAGGTGGTAGTGGAGGTAGTGGAGGTAGTGGAGGTGGTGGAGGTAGTGGAGGTGGTGGAGGTAGTGGAGGTGGTAGTGGAGGTAGTGGAGGTAGTGGAGGTAGTGGAGGTAGTGGAGGTAGTGGAGGTGGTAGTGGAGGTAGTGGAGGTAGTGGAGGTGGTAGTGGAGGTAGTGGAGGTAGTGGAGGTGGTAGTGGAGGTAGTGGAGGTAGTGGAGGTGGTAGTGGAGGTAGTGGAGGTAGTGGAGGTGGTAGTGGAGGTAGTGGAGGTAGTGGAGGTGGTAGTGGAGGTAGTGGAGGTAGTGGAGGTGGTAGTGGAGGTAGTGGAGGTAGTGGAGGTGGTAGTGGAGGTAGTGGAGGTAGTGGAGGTGGTAGTGGAGGTAGTGGAGGTAGTGGAGGTAGTGGAGGTGGTGGAGGTGGTGGAGGTAGTGGAGGTGGTGGAGGTAGTGGAGGTGGTAGTGGAGGTAGTGGAGGTAGTGGAGGTAGTGGAGGTAGTGGAGGTAGTGGAGTTGGTGGAGGTAGTGGAGGTAGTGGAGGTAGTGGAGGTAGTGGAGGTGGTAGTGGAGGTAGTGGAGGTAGTGGAGGTGGTAGTGGAGGTAGTGGAGGTAGTGGAGGTGGTAGTGGAGGTAGTGGAGTTAGTGGAGGTAGTGGAGGTGGTGGAGGTGGTGGAGGTAGTGGAGGTGGTGGAGGTAGTGGAGGTGGTAGTGGAGGTAGTGGAGGTAGTGGAGGTAGTGGAGGTAGTGGAGGTAGTGGAGGTAGTGGAGGAGGTAGTGGAGGTAGTGGAGGTAGTGGAGGTAGTGGAGGTAGTGGAGGTAGTGGAGGTAGTGGAGGTAGTGGAGGAGGTAGTGGAGGTAGTGGAGGTAGTGGAGGTAGTGGAGGTAGTGGAGGAGGTAGTGGAGGTAGTGGAGGTAGTGGAGGTAGTGGAGGAGGTAGTGGAGGTAGTGGAGGTAGTGGAGGTAGTGGAGGAGGTAGTGGAGGTAGTGGAGGTAGTGGAGGTAGTGGAGGAGGTAGTGGAGGTAGTGGAGGAGGTAGTGGAGGTAGTGGAGGTAGTGGAGGTAGTGGAGGTAGTGGAGGTAGTGGAGGTAGTGGAGGTAGTGGAGGAGGTAGTGGAGGTGGTGGAGGTAGTGGAGGTAGTGGAGGTAGTGGAGGTAGTGGAGATTTTCACGATTAACTCGAGCACTAGACAATGCCAAGGACGCTAAATGGACCTCATTCACCAATCAAACAACATTTTGCCACGTGGTTCTCTATATCTTCTATACAAATTACGCAATCCATAAAGGCTGTCACGTGATACGTAATTTTCATTGTTGTATCAATAATATCACATGGGTAAATGTTGTTTGTTTGCGATTGGTGAATGAGGTACACTGAACTTTAACCTTGCAAACTAAATTCAAATAAATGTAGCCTCAAACAGGAAGAACTTTAAAAAAACAACAACTCTGCACTGCTAAAAAGCGAAGAAATTATATTATCCCTCTTTGGAAAAAAAACTTGAATTACCAACAATTCCTTTCCTCTGTAAAACGTATACGATGTAATGCTCACAATTTATGGTATCCTCTGAATACATAAACATTTCTAATTTGTGTAATCTTATAATCTTAATGTTTCTATACCAATTTTAAAGTTTGTAATTTTTTTTATTATTTGATATTAATTTAATTAATTTGCCGTCTGGAGTTTCAAAGAATGAAACAAAGATCCTGATTCTATTTGTGCAGTTTATACATTAGATAAGCTTTTCATTGCTACTTAAAAGATTTGATTTATAATGTGATCGATAGACTAAACTGTAATCTCCCCCTTTCAATGAAACTCTTCTCGAAGTAGGAAACATTGTGTTATTAGAACAGCTATATCGTAAAGGAGAGGGCGGACCAGTGGCCACAACTAAGATCACCAATAGGCGGCCCACATTTAATGTGTAAATTTAAAAAAAACCATGTTCCCCGACACCCGCTGTGACAGCTTTTGGGCCACTCATTATTTTAATAACTAATAAGAGTATAATAAACGGTATTGCATAGCTAAAGCCTTTCTGAAACAACAGATGGATTCAGATTATCGGAATGGAGTTAAGATCATTAAAAAAAACACCTAGAAGCTGCAATGTCAAGCACACTGGAGGAAAGCATCTCTTAAACAAACAAGCAGAAACTAGCTGACAGCTGATGTGTTGAGTAATCTTTCTACTTTTTTTCCCAGTCTCAAGGAGCTTTGCCTAAATCCTTTATGGACACTTTCAAAGATGCACAGGAGAGAAGAAAAAAAACTCTATTAAGATTAAGATTGCCAAATGCTGCTCAGCAGCTCTTTCAAACATTTACGACTCTAAACTCGGGTCTGACAGACCGTAAAGGAAACACTTCAATAGTTGTTTTTTTTTTTCTGGTGCTAGAAATACAGAAAGAAAGTCATTCTAAAATTTGGGTGACCCAATCTTTTTTCGGCCTGCGGGTCAAATACATTTTAGACATATCCGATAACACGGGTGGCCCAATCTTTTCTTCACCCGAGGGCCAAATACATTTTAGACATATTCTATAACACGTGTGGCTCAATCTTTTCTCGGCCAGCGGGCCAAATACATTTTAGACATGGGCCGCCAGAAAAAAGAGGTGCTGAGACTGACTCTGCGTCTCTAAGTCTTCATTATTTAGTGTGGACTTGGGTGTCTAATGGCCTGAAAGCACCACTTCTCGGACCGGAAAGGGTTGGGGGCCGTTGTGAGGATATCAGTATTCTATACTAATGTTTAATGATCATGGTCGTATTTAACATCAATGGGAAATCTGCGAAGTAATGGCAGCAGTCTTTTTGGAGAGGATCTAGACATTTGACCCCATTGGTTTGTTTGTGATTACTTTTAATTCTTCACCGTCCCCTGTCTCGATGCATCTTCGATTGTTGGATAGCCAAGAGCAATTTACTGACTCTCGTTTGTTGCTATACCAAGCGTTACATTTCGTCTGAGATTATTTGCCAATTGCGTCTTTTGCCGGCCCCCCGGCTTTCCTTTTACCTGGTAATAATCCTTGCAGAAAGGCTTTTTACTAAAAGCTCAATATTTTCTACATTGCTTCTATTACATTCAGCGTCTTGAATTTGATTATGTTGAATTTGATTATGTTAATTTTACAATGTAACTTCTCTTTTTTTTTCCTGCATTAGATGTACCGAAATATGTAGGTCACTAGTTGGTCCGCGTATCGCGTAAAATACTGCACTCGCCCTAAATCTTTGGAATCGAAGACAAACTCTTTTAATTGCGCAGTGTTTGTTCAACTAGGGATGGGTGGCTAAGGGGAATAAACCGCTTGACTACCTACCAAGGGAGTTCGAATCCTGTCTCAAGTAGAGTTGTGTTTGCTGAGTGCCTAAAGGCAGCACTGAAACCTTCTCCCAGATACCCCCTCACTCCCACGAGTCCATACAAAGAGATTGGACCAGAACGCAATGAGAATGCTTATAACATGAAAGATGCACTATTAGCACTATATATAAGCAATTTTTTAAAATGTTATACATTGGCTTATTTGAAGTGCAGTCTTTGAGTAGATCACACGTAGGCCTACACAGAATTCATAGACACACAGACCTTTTTCAAAACAGATGTTTCACTTTTTTAAATGCATGTTTGATGGGCGTTGGATGTCCATATTGCAATATTTAAGGTGTGCAATCAATATTGTTTTTTTTTTATCTTCTACACACGCAGCACTTGTGTCACGCATCGAAGCCATGCCGGGAGACACAGCCCCAACTCGAGGACACAACCACCATCAGGACCCAGGCTATGGAGGTCATCACCACCTTGGAGTACGAGACTACTCTCAGTCCCCAGACAGCTGCCACCGTCACCACCAGTAATGTAGAAACAGTTGTCCAGCTCAAGTCTATAGAGATGCAGGCAGGGAATATCTTGAGGTCTGTACAAATTGCCTAGTACCAAAAATAAAATAAAAACAACTACCGAACTGCATTAAAATGTAAAATACGATATCTTTTAGTACAAACGCCATATCTAAGTACGGTATTTATTAAATACAGTAAATATTCACAAGAATTATTGATTGATTAATTAGCGGCAGCTTTTTAAAAAATGTGTACGTGAGCTGATAAAAACTCTCACAGGCAGTGGCGTAGCATCCATTGCGCGAAGGGGTTCAATGAACCCGGGCCCATGACCAATAGGGGCCAAAACGGGCATTGAAAACATATAAACCAAAGATATCAAATTCTTATATAATTTTACTTTGCAGTCATTGTGCTATAAAAGGCAGTACCAGCAAAGGAATTACTTTTTTTAAATAACCTGCTGATGCATACATGGTGACTGGATTTGTTTTTTCATTTCATGGGGGGGGCACCATCATATTCTTGAACCCGGGCCCATGAGCACCTTGCTACGCCACTGCTCACAAGGTGTGGTTGGACAAGTCCACTAGCTGCAGGTGTACCTCAATAAGCCCACACATCAACAATCTAGGCATTCATTCAAATCTCGTGGGCTCAACATTTCGCTCTATTAAAGAATCAGTTTGGAGGCGCGGTGGCTGAGTGGTATAGCGCTTGGCTTCCGAACCGGGGTCCCGGGTTCGAATCCTGGTGAAGACTGGAATTTTTATCTCGGGATTTCTGGGCACCTCTGAGTTCACCAGACATAAGTTGGGGAAAGTAAAGCGGTTAGTCGTTGTGCTGGCAACATGACACCCTCGTTAACCGTAGGCCATATAAACAAATGACCTTTACATCATCTGCCCTATAGATCGCAAGGTCTGAAAGGGGAACTTTACTTTCTTTTATATAACCAGTTCAAAATGTTACACTTCAGGTTCACCCCCAGTAAGAACTCTGGAAGTAACTTTTCCATGCAAATCTACGAGGTGACTGAAGACGGTTTCCTCTCGTGCAACTTCTCCCTCGGCACTGCAGTCATTGAACACGAAACCAATGAGACATTTGATGTGCCGCAGCATTTCTTGGATCCGGGGAGTCACTTTTTTATAGGTGAGTCAGTCAGAGCGATAATACATAGTGTAGGACACAACTGATTACTTTGAATTATTGGTGGTTAAAGGCTCTCGCTCTCTCTCAGTTTTGATAACAAACAGCTGCGTGTAAAGGCTCCGAGGCGGCCGTACTAGTTCGAGGGGCCCTGGGCGAGTGTCAAATTAGAGCCACGAATATTTGTAAGATGGGCTGACGGTGATAAAAGATTCTCTTAATGGACTTAATGGTGGGGCCTAGGGCGGTTGCCCTATTCTCCACTCCCCAAGGCTACGTCTGATAAGCTACTGTCTAACTTTAGTGACCTGTACCGTGACCTCCGAAGGTGTCGCCTGTACGGGGGACTTTTTATGATAGACGGACTGGGTGTAGGCCTACTAATGATTTGTTGTTAGCATGGTTGTTCGGCCTGGTTGTTTATACTTAATTGCGTAATGTGGTAGGAGCTTGTACATCTACGATCTATTGAAAATTTTCACGATAAACTAAACAATATCAAGTGCGCTCAATTAAACTTACCAATTGCCAACTAAATTAAAATTAAGAAAGAGAAGAGCTTAAAGACGGGATCTCGCAGTGCTAAAATGTGCACAAGGATGAACACGTGACTTTAGAAAAAACACAAAGGTTATCAACACTTTCTTGATTCTGTACACCGGATACACCAAAAAAAAAAGCTTGCTAGTTATAGGCATATGGTTATCCACATGTATGAACATCTGCATTATATAGGCTTGTAGTTTGTTAATAAAGTTACATGCTGTTAAATGCTTAGCAATGAGTTTAGAGTTTCATCGTTGAGCTCTTGTGTGGTAAGAGATAGAAAGAAAACACCAATCAAACGTTAACATTACAGCCTCCACAACAGCTTGTTGCGACCCTCGTCCCCTGTTAGCTCACTCGCCTATACATATCACTTTATAAACATACACCATTGATAAGTACAGTTCCTTCAACGAAGGACAAATGCCAAACGTAGATTTGGATACAGCTATCCCTATGTTCTATTGATGACATAAACATCGTGTTTATCGCTCTATCGACAATGCGTAATTTATGCAAATTTTTTGTGTCTATAAAGTTTGTATTAAATTTATTAAATGGGAGAACGCAATGAATGTTCACGTGTAAGCCGATATTGTTCGTGTGCTGTCTGTCTGTTAGATTTTGAACTCAAAAACTAAAAGTGCTATAGAGTTGTGCTCAAACTAGGAGCCCCGGTTACCTTTAGCCCGTGCACAGGTCTAATCAGGTCTGTGGGGGACATGTTGGAAAGAATTACAGAATCATTGTCTTCATTTGCAATTCAAACTGTGAACTCATCTGTTAGGTAGCCAAACAAATAAAATGAAATGAATCCATATTGATTTTGTAAACCGATGTTTGTTTTTTTAAATTACGTCTCAATACCGTGAAGAGACTAAAGCTGAGCTGGTTTGGTCATATTGTAAGACAAGAGTCACTATCAAAAGTCATTCTTCAAGGTACAGTGGAGGGAGCATGAAGAAAGGGTCATCCAAAGAAAGGCTGGATGGATAACATAAAATAATGGACATGCATCTCTCTTGATATCCTGCTAAGAACAGCTGCTGACCGGGAGAAATGTCACAGCACCTCTACGATGAAAGTCTAAGGACAGATGATGATGATGATGACTTTTTTAAAGCGCATCTTTCATGATTTAGCATACTGAATGCGCTATAGTTCAATCTCTTTTTTTCTGGCATATGGGAGTAAGGGAAAAACTGGGAGACAGTTTCGCTACGACCTTTGGTGCTCTGCAAACACAACTTAGCTCGAGGTGGGATTCGAAAACAAATGCTTCTCAACTCTTTATCTCCGTTATTATTTTCCACGTTCTGACAGAATTGTTCATTTTTCACATTCTGCCCTGTTATGGTTTAACTTCAATAACATTTTTTTATGTAATCAGAAAACATTACTTTTGGTCTAGAATTATAGGAGAATGCGTGCTCTTTTTATACAACACAAATACAAGTTTATAAAAACAAAATTTAAATTTAATTTAATGGGGTCAAATCAAGGTATTAACGTCAATTATGTGAGAAGGAGTTCAGCCTTTGAAGCCAAGCCACGCATTCCGTATCATTTTTATTATTAGTTAACTGGACTTTGATAAATCAGTATGACTTTTGTTTATTCATATTTCTTCCTTAAATGAATTTTAGAAACGCGAAACCAATTGTTTTGGGATTTAAACTTTTTCTGATTATTTATTACATTTAGAACTAAATGAATTACAACTTCTCCAAAAAGGCGAAACAAAGACCAGAACCACGGTTGCTTGAGTGTGGACCTTGATCAAATTAAAAATCATACAGATCATCCGTGTTTCCATGAGGTCAGCACACTGATGGCAGAAGACACCAGAAGGAATTACTTTAATTGTGGAGACTGGTCAAAACCACAGCTCTTACCTCGTATCGCTAGAGTTTTTACTTCCATTCACGTGACCATACACATCAGACTGGGACATCTCTGGGCCAGTTGTATCGCGAGCACAGCAATCTCATTCTGCCAATAGCTAGTTAATTACATACAGCGCGTCTTACAGGAAAGATAGACTACGATAGACTTGCCGACGTGATGCAAGCTTCTCGAGGCGAAAGTGTCAACATGGTTTCTGGTCGTCGTGTTTGTTCTCTAGCTCTCAAGATACTTTGTATTATATCTTGCAAGGGTTGTCTTATCTTGAGTCAATGAGCCAACCACAGGCTTGCGGATCCAGTATAGCTAATCTCGAATACTGAAGTTTACGTTAGTTATTAATATACTCCTCTCACAGATCTCTCTCTCTCTCTCTCTCTTTATATATATATATATATATATATTTCTCTGTCTATGACTCTTCTATAGTTAAATGAACATTAGTTCTACTTGGCCCCAACCTCACCTCCTACAAGGGATGAAGACAGGAGAACTACGTCGGACAGTATTTGAACTCTGCAACTTACGATTTTGTTCTTTTGGTGGTATTTTTTCTTCCTCATAATGCTGGGAATTTTACTTACTTTTTCTTAGGTACCTCCAACATTAGTGCATTGGCCAGGTGTGACTTCGGCCTTCGATTGAATGTCACGGTCAAGTCTAACAAATGTCACGATAACCACATCTCACCGTGTCATGGCTGGGGCTTGTGTATCACATACCCAAACGAGGTAAAAAGCGCCTTGCATCTTTCTCAGTTAGTTGTGGCTAGAATTGTATCTCGTTCTCAGACATAGAATATTTAAGCTAATTATATATAGTGATTTACCAACAAACTCGCAGTCCCTTTTATATATTGAATCATGAAAGATTGAAAGCATATCATGTTATTTTTTTTTATTGCAGCCAACATTCAAATGCCACTGTTGCGGCACATACAGAGGTACTTACTGTGAACTCTTTGATTCCTGTTTAAGTAATCCATGTTTGAACGGCGGACTCTGCTATCATCCTGCTAACAACTCCCACGAATTCGCATGTCAGTGCTCACTAGGTAAATACATTTCTTGTCATGAAGTTGGCATTATAAATTTGACCCAAGGGAAGACCACCGATCGATGTAATGATGTGGAGGCAGGTCTAAAACAGCTTGGGGTTTGGGCGTAGAGACGAAAGGCTGAGTAGAGATCTGAATGGAGGGGTGTACTGGGGCAGGCCAGAGACCTCCATGAGCTGTAGCGCCACTGGGATTGATGGATGCATTATTAATAATACATTTAGCGATGTAGTCATAGGCTACTTGTTCTTCTGCCTTTACCTTCACCTACCCCTTAGTCTGTTGGACCGTTGGGGCGCCATGCAAGACTCGTGGACCGTCTTCCTCCATTCCTCTCTGTCTTTTGTCTTAGTTAGAACCTCTTTCAATGGCAGGCCCATCCATTCTTTTATGCTGTCCTCCCATCGCTTTCTCTGTCTGCCTCTTCTTCTTTTTCCTGGTACTGTTCCTTGAAGGAAGGTCTTTGCAAGCCCCGAAGATCTGGTAATATGGCCATAGATTTTAAGCTTGCGTTTTTTTACGATAGTTAGGTCATCATCCTTAGAGCTTACAAGGATACACAAGGCAGTGTAGCAAATAGCCCAAAGCTAATGGGTTTAGTGTGTGGGCAGCATGGCGTGTCTGGACACCGACAGGCTATGACTGCTTCACATCACATTCTCAAATCTCTTTTGAGACAATTTCAGTTAGGCTGCTTGGAGAGGGATCTGTATTCTTATCTTATCAGATAAACCAGTCAGATTGGATTAAAGTTTCTCGACATTTTATCAACGTGTTCTTGCTGTGTCTTGCTGTGGGCGACACTTTTTTTTTGTCTACTCCAACACTCACTATACGCTATATCAAGAAGGTCATTATTGGCCTGATTTATGTAACATGTTCAAATGTAACTACTTGACCTGACCTATGCAAGGGTTTTAAAGGTAGGGACTTGACCTGAACAATGCAAGAAGGTCACAGTCTTATTTAATTTGTTTTCTACGCTAAAATGCTGTTTATTTCACATTTTAGAGGAAACGAGTCTGTGTTTAGCTCTGTCTTATTGTCCTTCATGTGGGCAATCATTCTTTCATTCACAGCTTGCAGTCTCAGGAGCAGACGATATGTTTCAGACGTAAGGCACTAAATATTGATTTTCTCCCTTGTTTTTTTCTTCCTTGACTTTTCGTTCTGAAGGAATGCATATAGTACAATGCCATTTATTCCCATATGCTGCATTTATAACAAGCCTAATTTGTATCACAATGACAAATCAGTATTACTGTAACGTTTCCAATGCTTTGTACTGTACCGATAACATTAATTTAAGTCATTCAAATCATCCCTTAATTTCTTATCTTCAGGTTATTACGGGTTGGTGTGCGAGAATCAGACGGACAACCTATGCGACATGGTGGACTGCTACAACAACTCCACATGCACGGGGAACAGCAGCCACTTTCATTGCCACTGCCCCGCGGGGCTGACCGGCACCCACTGCGAGGTGGACATTAATGAGTGTGAGCCTAGGCCTTGTTATAACGGAGGCCATTGCGTTGATGAGAGAAATGGCTTCAAGTGCCTTTGTGAGCCAGGTAGATCTAAATGATGCAAGGTTGTAAAAGAAAAAGTAACTCAGTGAGTGTCCATTAAGGGTCGAGCTTGCGACTTCTTATGACCTTTGACCAATGGGAAGGATTTTATCCACAGGCCAGGAATGAGAGATGGCTCCTCACCGATGCCTGTCCAGAGGTTCCCCATCAACTAGATGACCATTGTTGTGAGATATAACTCCTTGAGTCACATCTAGGTTCCTTGTTCTCATTGAGGCTGGAGGCTGAGCCCAAGAGTTATATAACTCTATAATGTACCACCACTATCAGTGAGAGGACCACCAGATGGAATTTAGATCCTATTGCCTTCTGCATAATATTTATCTTAGAACAACTCATATATTGCTTTCACTTTTTTTCTAGGCCTTCTTCTTTTCCTTGTCCCCGATTAGTTCTATTTGGTGTGTATTATACTCTCAGGCCTTGCCTTTCTCCTATACATGCTTTTAAATATAAATTATTTTTGAATCCTTAAGCAAAGAAAGATAACTCAAATTATTCATTCAACTTTAGGTTACCACGGAGTTACCTGCTCGGAGGGGCGTGAGCCATGTAGCCTATCACCCTGCAAGAATGGAGGATTCTGTCATAACAGGACCACAGAAGACGCCAAATCCTTCGCATGCCACTGTAAGCCAGGTTGGGGATCTGAGGACTGCTCACAAAAGGTAGTGCTTACATTTGGTATTATCTTATCTTATCTTATATAATACAGACGTTACTTCAAAAAAGAAGATGATTACGTCCTACGCGTCATGCATTTAGTCATGCATATTAACCAATGACTTAAATTCTGCCAAGTCACTGGTTTTCCTGGCTAGCTCAGGCAACCCATTCCATGCTCTAATAGCACTAGGGAAGAAGGAGTATTTGTACAAATTTGTCCTAGCATATGGGACGAGGAATGTGCCTTTATCTTTGTGTCTTTCAGAGTATTTTATTAAATTTTGTTTTTGTATTTGAAGATTATGGTTCAGTGTTTTATGTATTATTGCTACTTTACTTTTGAGCCTTCTGTCCTGAAGGCTTTCTAAATTTAGTGATTTCACTAAAGGTGTTACTCTAGTCAAATGTGAATATTCGTTTGTTATGAATCGCACTGCTCTATTTTGTGTCTGTTCTAGTTTCTTAATGTTTTCTTGAGTTGAGGGGTCCCAAACAGAGGATGCATATTCTATTATTGGCCTAACCAAGGTTAAATAACATTTTAGTTTTATGTTCTTATTTGATTTATAGAAATTTCTTTTAATAAATCCTAATGCTTTGTTTGATTTTTTTGTAGTTTCATCAATATGTGGATTCCATGACAGTTTTTCATTTATTGTAACACCTAGGTATTTTACGTTATGGTATGATACACCAGTGGATCTCCCAAGAATTAGATGCCCTTGATGATTCGATTTCTCAGTCTTCAACCGACTGCTTAAATTTTGTTTAATTTCCATAGAAGACTGACATATTATTTATAAATATAGTAGCTACGCTCGTAAAAAGAACTTCTTCTAAATCAAAGTTGAGGAGCTATCCTTGAATCATATTTCAAGTCCTTAAAAGTAAACAAATTTTGCATTTCTTTACAGATATCTGTCTGTGACACTAAACCATGTCAACATGGGACATGTATTGAGAAAGAAGGGGAATTTGCCTGCTCCTGTTTTCCTGGTTTTACAGGTACAAAGACAAAGTTAATATTTAAACATTTTCAAAAATTGTCATAATATATACACACCTTAGGTTGTAAAAAAGGAATAAAAAAAAATATCACAAGGGGGAAATTAAGAACTTGTGTCTGCAATGAAGAATATCTATATTAATTAAATTATGAACAAAACTAAGAATCTTGATCTGTATAGAAGATGGACAGATTGCAATAATGTTTAAAGGTACCGGTAGTCTAGATCCACTAATAAAAGAAAAGATAATGCCACACTTCATGTTTCAAAAAAGTAAAATTGTAGTCCTTCAAATACATTTTGGTCTCCCTAGAAGTTTGTAATTTTAAATGATATCCTGAATACTATTTTCTAAATAGAGACTATGTTTTCTGAATGGAGCCTTATGTTTTTTTAATGGAGCCTAATGTTCAATTAAGTTAATAATTCCTACTTATTGAAAGAACTAAAGAAAGAAAGATCTTTTAGTTTGATTTCAACAACTTACATATATTTAGAGAATACCCACATTTCTATAGGCTTCTAGATATTGCATTTGTCCTGAAGACTTGACTTAAATCCTTTTAACTGCCAGTGGAACCTAGAACGCAACAGTACTACACCATCGGACTCTGTTCTGGGCAATACCCATCAGTTGATGGTTCCTGCCGTCTTTGCTTCTTAGTCTATCAATCTCTTCTTTGTTTTCTTTGCCCTGCTTTGTGTTCCAGCCTTTCTCTTGAAGTACTCTTACCTGTTTGGCTATAAACTGAACTTCAATTTCCTTTGCATGCATTTATAATTGTAATGCATCCTTTGAACTCATGTATGTACTGATGTGCAGGGACCAGGTGTGAGGTGAACATCAATGATTGTGACCCAAACCCTTGTAAATATGGAGGTCACTGTAAAGATGGAGTCCACTCCCACACATGCATGTGTATCCACTCCCATGCAGGCTCCAACTGTCAGTTTACGTGTAAGTACAACTCAAGTCCACAAGCAGTTTAATGTCATAATTTAATTTAGAGGGCGCATGGTGGCTGAGTGGTAAAGAGCTTGGCTTCCAAAAAGAGAGGTCCTGAGTTTGAATTCCGGTGAAGATTGGATCATTGAGATTTTGAATTTCAGGATATTTAGGACCCCCCACATTAATGGGTACCTGACATTAGTTAGGGAAAATTAAAGGTGATCGGTCATTGTGCTGGCCACTTAACATCCTCATAATAATGAGCCAAATAAACATCTGCCCTATTAATTACAAGGTCTAAATGAAGTACTTTACTTTAACTTACTATATTATAGTAATTGACTTTTGTATTGGATTATTGTAAATTTTGTAAAGTAAAAATTAAATTAAAAAAAATTTTTTTTTTTTAAATGTAAAATAACAAACGGAGTCTCTTGCATTTTTAAAAAAAACCATCACATGTAATTTTTAATTTATCAAATAGGAAAAAATAATACAGTAAAATACTGCTGCACTCATCTTAATTTAATCTTGGGACTCAAAGATACCTTATTGTTATTATATTTATTATGAACTTATAGTCATTCTCAGGCACTGCCGAGATCAAAATTTGTCATAGAGAAATCAAATTCATTGTAGTCTCCACTTACCATGTAGCCACTGAAGAATGTTCATTGTATATTATTGTGTTGCAATAATTTGCTTTCTATGAAAATGCTTCAGTTCCAAAGAAGTTTGATTTTAATTTCTTTTCTTTGTTCACAGTGGATCTGTTCTCACCTATCCTAGAAGATGTGGATATTGCCGGTGGTATCATTCACAATCCTACTCACACACGTAACCTGTACATAGCTGCCGGAACGCTTACAGGTGCCGTGCTCATTATGGTCCTGATACTGATCATATGTTACTGTCGCATCAGTAGATCCTATCTCAGCTGCTGTGGACTGCATAGGATATTTTTGTACAAGAAATTTCATGAGTATGTATTGCATAATAATGCCTAGATAATAATGCCCACAAACATTAGTGACAATAAGCTACAGTAGAAGCTTAATGTTAAATGCTGGTGATGAAGATGGTAGGACTTCTGTTACTATAAGAGAAAATATGAGCATGTCAAGTTGTACTACTATTTTAACAATAATAATAATAATATTAACCGCTACCATTAATGATATTGCCATACCACTGTCTCATAACATAAGGAAAACTGAAATGAAAAAAAAAATGGGAACCTAGGCTAGGAGATTAAGCGTTTATAGAAATTATCTAAAATAACCATATATCCCATTGTTATATCAAATGAAAGGATAATGACAACTGACCTCACAGATACCTTCAAGGCCATTAAAATTCCTAGGAACATTCTCATTGCCTGTCAGAGGGGTTACTGCTGCAAATTTAGCATCTATCGAACTCCAAAAAGATGATCCACCTGACACAGAAATAAACATTTGAACTTCATCACTTGTGCCCCATGCAAGTGTGATTTATAAGTTCAATGATCTTCTAAGAGCATGTATAAAGAATATAATGAAGTAAGTTTGTGCTACACAAACTTATTCTATAGTAGAGCACTCTGCAGGTCAATGGTACTCAGGTTACTGGGGTACTCACAAACTCACCGCTAAAAGGCACAAACAGTTTCAGATTAACACCTTCTACCAATTAAATTAATTATATCTTTAATTAGTTACTGCTACCAGGTATCTGTATGTACATGAAGTTGCAACAAAAATGCACTCTTAAAGAAACCAAGGTAGCCCTTGCACATGCCACTATATTGTTTACAAATAATCTCTTACACATGCATATTTTTTTTTTAATTGTGTTTTAAAAATGGTGAATAGGAATGTAGAAACAATTTGCTTATTTTTTTTAAAGCATTCACTGAAGACCTAAAAAGCTTATTCATATGTTTCAAACATAATAGTAAGATCCCGATTTTAAATAGCCCTTTTGTTTGTTGACACCTAAATATGACAGACCGACAGCACAAAATAAATATTCCTTTTTTTCTTTTTTTTCTAAAGGGACTTCTAAAAAATTATGAAAATCAACATTATAATAAATAGTTTATGAAAATATAATTCTTGAAATGAAATGAATGCTTGAAGTTAAAAAGATCGTCTTTCCTATATTTGCCAGGGACTACATTGTCAATGTTGATGTGACCTCAGCATCAGACTGTCCTTTAGCTGTGGACTCTTACTGGAAACATATAGACAGTGAAACTGAAGCCTTAAGTTCCTGCTCATCAAGAAGTTCTTTTCAAAACCACACAGTCTAATGAATTGTTTTGGATATTGTGTAGTCTGATAGAACATGTGATGTATTGAATAAAATGTATTTCAATTCAATCTATTTTTCAATTTACAACTTTTCTATGTTACCAGTAATTCGTTATTTTTTTTCTTTTACTGGTCTCTTTATTGTACAATCATAAATAAATTTGTAGTCATGAATGATAAAAGTTAGTGATCTTCAAAACTAGGTACCGTAGTGTATTATTGTAGTAATAATTCCATAAAGTGGTTAGGGGTAATATCCAGAGTCCCACTCAGCCAATAAAGAGAGGAAGTGCTCGCTTTCATCTGTTCTTAGTTGAACTGTTAGGGCACCACACATGATATATATAGGTATATAAAAGCATTTTGTCTTTAATTCCATTTACTTATGCATATGATGTACAAATATAGGTGTATCCTTTCTCAACACTTAAGTCTTAAGAAAATCTTAAAACTATTTAGTAATGGTTTTTTAGTAGATATAAAAGTCAAGAACTGAATGCTATCAAAACACATTTCCTTATTCTAAAAGACTATCATTACAGCTAGTTGAGTGGGTAACATAAGACTAAGATGTGTGTGTTGTAATCACTCAATGAATCTCTTTTGTGTTTGTTCTCTTTTGTTGTTTTTTTCTATGAAATTTTCTTGGTTTTAAATGGAAAAAAAAAAAGGGGGGGTCTATTACCATGCTAGCACATTTCCAATTAGGATCAATAAAGCAGTCTTAGACTTAAATAGATAGACAATTAATGTTCTTAAAATTTGGACTACTGTACAATCGCAATGAGTAGCTCCCAGACAAAAAGAATGGAAGAGAAGCGGGAGCTTATTATAAATGATACATGGTCTCTACCATTGTATTGCATGTACTCCAGTTATTAATGAGGTTAGTTTTAGAATCTGTCAAAAAAACAGCTGCTTGATGTCAGTGTTAGAAGTTGACTTTAAAGCCAGCACAATTGTCATTTGGCATGGCCAATATATCTGAGCATATTTCATAGATTTTCTGTAATAATGATTTCCCTTTGACTATAATCTCACTTTGGATCTAACATTGAAATACTTTACTGATGTATATGTAAGACTGATAACTTCTATTTGCAGAAAGATTGAAACATTTGTTGTTGTTTTTTTGTGTATAACTTACATTTTCTTTAAATATGACCTTACATTCCTATACTATAATTATTTCTAACTGCTATTGTTCATGTGATAAATAAGAACCATCAACAGAACAGATTCAAAGAGATTTACATTTAGGAGCTGAATTAGTATCAGTAGCAGTACTCCACAATTTGTGCTTCCATGAAGAAGAAAGTATTGCATATTAAGTCTGGGTATAATGTAAGTTTAACCCAGGTAAAACTAAATAGAGAGAGGAACACTATTAAGCAATACCCACATTTGGATGCCCCTATTATTTAATATAATTTGATCTGCAGTTTCAAAACATTTTGTTGTGATTTAATGTGAATGTAGTTATATTATAATAATAACAATGGCAATAACTTCGATCTCTAAGATTAAGGATGAGTGCAGCCTTTCACATGACTGCGCAAACCCTGTTTTGACCTCCATATTTTCTGCATATTTTGCAGATGAAGCTGTTGTCCGTTGGAGGTCTACATTTTCTTTTTGTCTACTGCGCCTGTCTTCAACAAGGGCTTTTCTTTCTGTCCCGTCTCCTTCAGAGGCCATCTATTGTTTTCTTATAAGCCAGTCAGGATGAAATGGTGCCAGAGTTGATCTTTATAGCACTTACAGGAGGCACCTCTGTTACGCCATCCTCCTTTATGCTCACCAAAGAGTAGATTACAAATAACACCAGCCTCTGCTGGAGGCCGGTGTGTACAGTATAGAAGCACTAATTACCATTCGACAGCTCTGCTAAGTCAGACACTTATCCCGCTTGGGATTTGGAGTGAAATTGTAAATACTTAACTTTTTTTATCTTTTAATGTACATATTTTTTAACTTTATTTTTTTATATTTACTATAACAATTAGCACTGTCAATCAACTTAAAAAAAAAAAAAAGCTTGAAATTCTTTTAGACATGCTCTGTGTTAATTATTTTTTAAAATCAAAATTTCATTATTGTTGCCAGCCTTACACCCAAACAGCAATTTTTCTTCTAAAAATCATTAGGCAGTACAATTTTTAGTATTCATGTTTAAATTAGGTTGGACTGAAGAATGGTGCATCTATACTTCTTCATGTAGGAATTCAAAACTCATCATGAATTGTACATTAATATACTGAAATTTATTCTAATTTTTGCTTTCTATTTACACAACTAATCAAATCTGCACAACAATGACATTATTTAGCTTGGGATGTAGCTTTAGTGGTGTCCTTTAGGGTATTTTATTGAAACCATAACTGCATTTTGATGTTATAGATTGAAACATTTACATGCATAGTTTTTCTAGTCTATTTTTTTTTTCTTTACAAACTTTTCATATTTGTTTACAATTGTTCATAATGATTTGATGATCTTTTAAAGACTTGCTAAACATTAAGTATTGCTGGTATATAGGCCTAGTTGCTGTGACCTATAGTGCATATTGTTGTCATTATTCAGTAAAACAATGTTCTTGGTAAAGCTACTTTTGTATTGTATCTGCCATCTTAGCATTTTTCTTAGTACTGGAATTTTAAATTGTCAATCTGAGTTCTAAACTCCAATCAAGACAACAAGGCCTGTCTTGATGTCTGTTTGAAATAAATATCAAATGTTTTCAGGCTGTGTTACATGAGGGGAAATAAATACATCTGCTTAGAACACACTCACAAATGTTCTTGACAAAAAGAATTGTGTGATTTATTTTTTTTTGTTTGTTCAACCAGCAAAAATACAAATGGAAATAACTTGACAGATGCTAACTTTGAAGCAGCATTGTAGCAATTTAAAAACAACAATTTTCAACTTTTATGATCTACAATGAAAAGTGGAACTTTATAATGGGAGACAACATTTGTATGTTTAAATTAATAAGCTGCTTAAATAAACACATAAAATTCAAATTTCAAGAAAAGTTACAATGACCAAAGTACAATACCAACCACTTTGCCTAAAAAAAATTCACTTTTTTAATTTTTGCTACAAAACGTGTAGCTAGATCCTAAACAGGTTACTATTGGTTCCAGTATTAAATTTGCCTATTGGATACATAAACTTTTCTTAAAGGAGCACATGATTAAGATAATTTGCAAAGAAGAAAAAAAAGCAAGTGAATCCATAAAATATCCTCTAAGTCTGTTAATGATAATGGTATCAACTTATTTGGTTCAAAGTCATTATTAGAATTGGGTGTGTAACAATGACTGATCAAGGAAGCTAGCTGCCTTGAAGTCTATGGGGCCTAATCAAAGAATCAAGAAACAAAAATGTAAACAATGAAATGGAAGACCGACAGTGAAAGCAAAATCACAAAATGTTATAGATCGTCAGGAACCAGACATTTCCTTAAATACAATATAAAGGGTTAGAAAGTCATAGAAACTATTCAATATCTTAAATATTGTTAAGCATACACCAATAATTTGTGATCGAATATTTAAAGTCTGATGTTTAATGAGAATAAAAAGTCATTTATCAGCCATCAAAACTAATTTTTTTAACCCAAAAAATTTGAGAAGAAGGGGAGATTAATGGCCAAAAAACAAATATGATGATAAATTAATGAATTGCCATTACTTCTGTCACAATATATGTGTGGTGTTATGTATTTTAGGGTCTTTATTCATTAGTTTGATGGTATTGAGAATGTCCTGTGTGTATACTAAAATTTTACTTGTAACTGTCAGTTGGAATGTATGAGTGAATGGCCAGATGTAAGTTTGCATGAGGACACTTGCCAATGTGTGATTAAACAAGGGACAATAAAGTCTATGTTTAGCAATTCAACTAAGTTATTTAAGTGTTTATAATAGTTATAGTTACGGCAAGAGCCTAGTCGATTGTTCGATACCTAATGCGCTGGGTAGAATTGTCAAATACTGAAACATTATTTGAAGGTCTCATTGATTTATTCATTCTAGAAAAGATCCTCACATCATGAAACCCTCAGCTAGTGGCTTTTGTTCATGACATGAAACCAAAAGTTTGTCAACAGTTTATTACAGCACATCCAGAGCAAACACTTCAAAGGGGGGAAGACTTGATTTTAAGTGAGTTCCTGGTTGCTGCAAAAACAAATGATACCAAAAGCCAATCTAATCAAGAATGAAAAAGGGTGAATGTGAAACGTAAATGAAAGATGTTATTGAAAAAAAAATATGTTTTAAATGTTTCCAAACTGGACATTTAGCAGCACAATGTCATAACAAAAGCCCACAAAGATGAAACAAGACTATGGGCTCATGCAGAAGTCATGAGTTCAGAGCAAGTATCTAAGGAAGATCAAACAGACATCTGTACAATGCATCAGGTTAAATAGACTGTCAGAAAGTTGAACTATTTCCTCCTGAACCTGATCAGGTTCATATGGCTGGAGTGGTTACATGCATCGCTGGAAAACTTAAGATGTGTCCTGGATTCGTCTAAAAGAAATATATTTGGGTTCTGAGAGAACAGGCGCTACCACCATTGGGGTTAAAAACAGCATGGACCCCTTAACCAATTTTCCGGCAAGAAAAAACAAAGTATAACATTTGGAGGAATGACAGAACAGTACCCCACACCTGTCATCAAGCTAGATATGCCATTACTGTCAGGAAAAGTGGAAGCAAGTGTTGGAAAAGCCTGCAGCTGACTTGATTCTGGGGAATGTAACAGGCATAATTGAGCCCACAATTAAAGATAAGATAAATTCGAAGTTACAAATGCTGCGGTGATAAGATCATAATCTAATTAGAGAGATAACATGGGACAACCGATTCTATTTAGCCAAACTCGGATACAACACAAACTATGCTTGGAAATTAAGGAAGACTAAACAATATATAAGCATCCAACAAGCATAGTTATAGTTAAAAATGGGTTTCTCATTAGAAAAGATAAGAAAAACTACAGCTAATAGTACCTGCTGCAAAAAAAAATAATAATTTTGGAGTTAGGGCATGACTCCCCTTTTGCGGGTCATATGGAAACAGTATGGACAAAGAAAAGAATTTTCAACAACTTTTTACTGGCCTGGAATATTTAAAGCTGTGAAGAAATATTGCTCATCATGCAGTACTTGCCCCAGTACAAAACCAAGAGATTGATACACAAAAGCCCCATTCCAAGTGACAGATCTACAAGACACCATTTCTGATAGTGGCAATAGACATTGTGGGTCCATTGAACCCAATGTCTAAACAAGGATCAGATCTTATCTTCTTATCTTATATAATACAGACGTTGCTTCAAAAAAGAAGATGATTACGTCCTACGCGTCATGCATTTAGTCATGCATATTAACCAATGACTTAAATTCTGCCAAGTCACTGGTTTTCCTGGCTAGCTCAGGCAACCCATTCCATGCTCTAATAGCACTAGGGAAGAAGGAGTATTTGTACAAATTTGTCCTAGCATATGGGACGAGGAATGTGCCTTTATCTTTGTGTCTTTCAGAGTATTTTATTAAATTTTGTTTTTGTATTTGAAGATTATGGTTCAGTGTTTTATGTATTATTGCTACTTTACTTTTGAGCCTTCTGTCCTGAAGGCTTTCTAAATTTAGTGATTTTACTAAAGGTGTTACTCTAAGTCAAATGTGAATATTCGTTTGTTATGAATCGCACTGCTCTATTTTGTGTCTGTTCTAGTTTCTTAATGTTTTCTTGAGTTGAGGGGTCCCAAACAGAGGATGCATATTCTATTATTGGCCTAACCAAGGTTAAATAACATTTTAGTTTTATGTTCTTATTTGATTTATAGAAATTTCTTTTAATAAATCCTAATGCTTTGTTTGATTTTTTTGTAGTTTCATCAATATGTGGATTCCATGACAGTTTTTCATTTATTATAACACCTAGGTATTTTGTGTTTTTAGTCTGTGTTACTGGTTTGCCATGAATAAGATAAGTGGAATTAATTTGTTTTAGTTTTTTTGTTACTCTTAACAACTGACATTTTTCTGGGTGGAAAGACATGCTCCAATTTGATTCCCATTTCTGTAATTCATCTAATTCTCTTTGTAAAATATCTGTGTCTTGTGTTGTTTTTATTGTTCTATATATTATGCAATCGTCTGCAAATAATCTGACTTTTGTTCCTGAAGTAATGCAATTTGGTAAATCATTTATGTAAATTAAAAATAGTAGTGGACCCAAGACTGTTCCTTGAGGTACACCTGAGTTTACTGTTATCGGTGTTGATTTAGAGCCATTTATTATTACAGTTTGTTCTCTCCCTATCAGAAAGTCTTTAATCCACTGATGCAGTGGACCATTAATGCCGAAATATTTTAATTTTTTAAGCAAACTATGGTGGTGAACTTTGTCAAAAGCCTTAGAAAAATCTAGTAAGATAGCATCTATTTGTTCACTATTATCTAAACCTTTTGAAAAATCATCAATTAGTCCTATTAGTTGTGTTTCACATGATCTATATTTCCTAAAGCCATGTTGGTATGGTGTGAGGACATTATGTTTGTCTAAGTGGTTTATGATGTTGCTACATATTATGTGTTCTAGGATTTTACATGTGATGCTGGTAAGTGATACTGGTCTGTAGTTTCCTGGGTCAGATTTTTCTCCTTTTTTAAATAGGGGGGTGACATTAGCTTCTTTCCAGTCCTTTGGTACTCTGCCCTGGTTAAGTGAAGCCTGAAAGAGTATTTTGAACACTGGGGCTAGCTCATTACTTAGTTCTTTGAGTAATCTAGCTGGAATACCATCAGGTCCAGAAGCTTTATTTGGTTTGGTGTTGGCTAATAGTTTTTGAATTCCATTTTCTTGTACTACTATATCTTCTATGTTGTCTACTTGGTTCAAATTCAGTATTATGTCTTTGTCTCCTGGGGCTGAGAATGCTGATGCAAAGTATTTGTTTAGAATGTTTGCTTTAGTTTCATTATCATTATGTATTATGTTATGTTCATCTTTTAATGGCGATACGCCTGTTGTTTCCATTTTCTTAGACTTAATGTATGACCATAGGTTTTTGTTGTTGTCTTTAGATATTACATTGTTTATGTATTCACTCTGCAGCTGTCTGCTTACTTTTTGGGTTAAGTGTTTAATTTTTATATACTTTTTGTAAACTCTTTCTGCATTAGTTTCTTTAAATTTTCTATATAGGTTTTCCTTCTGTTTACAAAGCTTCTTTAGTCTATTATTAAACCAGCATTTATTTATTTTGTTTGATGTGTATTTAGTTGGTATTTGATTTTCTATAATGCTTTTAAGATGGTTTTTAATGAAATTCCAGAGGTCATCGACTGGTTGGTTAATGTCTTTTTCTAATAAGAATGTTTGTTGAAAGTTTAATGCAGCTTGGTGTAGTTGTGTTATGTTACATTTATTCCAGAGTAAGATTTTTCTTTTGGGTTTTGTATTGGCTACTGCTTTTATCTGACTGTGTATTTTTATGATCTCATGGTCTGATAGACCAGGGATAATATCATAATCAACTACTTATACATACTTATACCAGATACATACTTACAATGGCTGACCTTTGTACTAAGGTGTATGTGAGTATATTCAAATGTTTGCCTGTATGTGTCAGTTGAAATGTCTGAGTAAATGACAGGGAGTGTGTCAGTTGGAAAGACTAACAGTTGCATGTGTGTGTGTTTAAACGAAGGGACAAAAGGTTAGCGATCCAACCAAGTTATTTAAGTGTGTTATAGTTATATCAAGAACTTGAGCAACACCTCGACGAATGAGGAGAGACTATTTAACTGCTAATGAATTAGAGAGTTTAACAGAGAAACTTTGCAGGACATTTAATTATTTCATAATGACAGACCATACAAGATAAAAAAAATGAAAGAAAATGTTTTCTTTTCCTGCATTTTACTTAAGAACAAAGACATTGAAATAGAACATGCTACTATTGTAACAATTAAAGAGACATGATTTCAAAATAAAACAACATTGAATGAGTCAATGAAAAATATTTTAAAGTCTAGCTATCTATTCAGTAAGTATATTATAAATAAGAGCATTGTACAGCGAATGAGGTCATTTTAAATGTTTTTAGATAATTGTATATAAATTTAAAATACGTATATATTCAAACATTATTATCAATTAAGTGCACAACAAAATATTTAAAATAGTTTCTATTTACCACAAATTTTGTATTAGGAACATTAATATTTCACATTTATAACACAAATGTTGTTTTATTAAAAAAAAAAAAAATGTGATTTTTGGAAACTAAATGGCTACATGTGTATGTGGAAATGAAAAAAAAACCCAGTCTTCAACTGGCTTTGAACTTGATACCCCTCAGTTTGAAAGCCTAATCCTTTACCACTCAGCCACAACACCCCCAAAACAGAATTGCAAATCTAATATTTCATGAAATTTGGTCAAGAAAGCATCACAAGCCTAATAGGATCATCTTAGTTCAACAAGAATAAAACCAATGAAGCAGTGAGGAAGAGGATCCATGGCGATGACCCACCAGTCAATATTTCTTGATACTTGAATGGTGATTTACCTCTTACTACTATTTTAACCTTTTGGTTCCAATCACATGCCAAGTTGAATTTAGGCCTAAATTTGCTCCTTTTCTTGAGTTTTACAATGAAAGTGAAATGCTCACTGATAATTGGCTTGCTGTTGCCTTCTCAATCTTGTAAGATTCATATATTCTAATTTCTTGGATGATGCCATGCTTAGTTTTTTTCAGATGGTGTGATTTCAGTTCTTTCACCTGTGAAAAATAAAAAATAAATGTATATATACATAATTTTATATATTGTATTCAACATTCAAGCATAGCTGGGAATATTTAAATTGATAATTTGGAAATTGAAAATTGTATTAAAGAATTAAATAATTTTAATAATCCAAATCGAAATGAAAGAAAATCTATTGGAATGTACAATATAATTCAATTTCAAAATTAAATCCACAGAAAATAATTTAATAATTAACTTTCAACCTAAGGAATGACTCCGCTTATTTTATTTCACTGTGTATTTTATACTCTCTAACCTTGACAGATGCTAGAGCTAGCATCGTGACAGGTGTGAGACAGGGGTGCATCTTATCTCCCTTCCTCTTCCTCCTAGCCATCGACTACATAATGAGGAGAGCAATGAATCAGACTGCCTTTGGTATTTCATGGCGAGAACAAAACCAAATGACGGAGTTTGACTTCGACGATGACGTTGCACTACTTGGGCTGTAAGTAAGTTAAGTTGCCAGTCAGGTAAGTTAACAAGAGCATTATGACAGAGAATCTAAAATATTTCCATTTGATTGGACCAATATCTTATCTTATCTAAACAAAAGTGTGTATGAAAGTTAAGTGCATAGCATACCTCTCCAAGACTTAGGCTTTATTTTGAATATGATGCTGTCATCCAGAGTTCCTGTCCGGTAGAGTGGTTTTACTGTTCGAGATTTCACTGTTGGCTGATTTACATTAATTGAGCCTAATAAAGAGTAAATAAAATTAATGAACTATTCTAATACTAACGGTTACAATGTACTATAAAGAACAATTGAAGTGTGTTTACATTTAATCTATTACAATCATGTACTAACCATTTAATCACCTGTGTCAGCAAAACTGTCTATGCCTCATTTGAAAAGAGCAATGCATTGTTTGAACTGAACAAGCTGCAATAGAAGATTAAATATCGTTCTAATTATGCATTCTAGATTAGTTTTGGTCAAATAATGAATCAAACAAAATATTTGTATTACCACAATTTACTTAGTTGTTCTTAAGAATATGTGTGAACACATATTTTTGTTTTCACTTAAATACTTATTGATCATATTTCCATTTTGTGGGTGCGTCAAAAGATTATCAGTAAGATGTATTGAAACAAAATATGTATATGTTAAACATTTTCTAATGAAATAAATAGAAGAATAGAAATATTACAAGCAATTATATTTGTTTTTTAAATACAAGAAAGTAATGTAAATGAAAATTCAAAGATTAGTATCTCTTCAACCGGGGATCAACAATTCAAGAATAGAATTTATTTTGTTTCAGACTTGTGTGGACAGCATTCTACAAGGAACTTAAGCTGACTGAGCCAGATTTGTGTGTGTGCTTCATTACATTTTAGTGTTCCTATTTGTATTGACTTTGTATCAAGTTCTGTTGCAATGCTTAATTAGTTCAAGACTTTTTAACTATTTCATAATTACACGCCATTATTTTATTGCATGACAACACCATTTAAAGCTTTGGCTAGTGCATTACTCTTCATGTTCAAGTATTTAGGCTTGTGTCTCCAAATGAAATTAGATGAGTATTATGTTTGTATTTAAATGTTTACAGTTATAATACACTGAACTCGCTGGCTACCCACCTAGGAGAAGGAAAACTCTGAATTCAAACCTCTGCTGCCTTGCAGCCATACCCAATAATGGGAAAGGCTTCCGGAGTCAACCCTGAGGAAAAATCAGGAGCTGGCAACCCTAAGGCAGTTTGCAGCACCCAGTGCTACACCCTGGCAGAACATGCGACGCCGCTGACCCCAAACTGTATCGCACTGCCATTCCTTTGGATACATCAGCTGCGTGGAGAGGGGGGAACTGATGTGTGGAAGACATCATTCCGACCAAAGCTTATGTCAGGCATTCATCCCATTTACATGAGATGATCCATAGTCGCTTCGTGACGGAAGGAGGCCATAGACATAGACACTGAACTGTCCTGTTGTCATCATGTCACCTCAGTCATATTTCAATGTCAACAATTTGTTAAGCTCTACTGTTAGGTTCTGTAATGTTCTGTCGACTTAGCATAGTCTTCTATTTACCTTTACAAAGATCACAGTGGCTTGCTAGGGCGCGGCTCGTGTAGAACTTGATCATCTTCTTCTGCTCAGACCTGTTTCCCTGATTCCCAACCCATCAGCTTTCTTTTGGGTCAACTTTTGTTTACATTGGCACATTTTCCAATAGCTATATAATCTTCATATGATATTACCATTTTTTTAATATTTATTTTTAAAAAGAATGTTTTAACACTAACTTAGCTGCAGGAAAATATAGCCATTTTGGAAAGGATTTTGCTGCTTAATTAATTTAACAAAAAAACTAAATGATAACATAAGTGCTGTTATAATTGCTATTGGAGGGCTAAGATACTTTTATTTTGGCACCTGTATTTTTCCTTTCTACTATTCCTCTTATCAGCTTGGAAATTCATAGGTGGAACCTGGATGGACACAGATCTTGAAAATGATGCTAACAATTTTCCTATAAATGTGAAAGTTTATGTATGTCATTGAGAAAAAAACTACTTGCTGATTGGCCACACAGGGAAAACTCTGGTTTGACCATTATGATGTTTTAGAATATAATAATAATAATAATATTGTGAAATTAAATTTGGTCTGGAGTTCAAGACATTCTATTTGTCTATTCCTGCATGTATTCATTATTAAAGAGTTAAATAAATAGCCATTCATTTTGCAGCGGAGTTCATTTTTCCGTGCAACGTCTTCTAAGTCTGGGTCTTTAGGCCTACCATTAAAATTTTAAATATTCTGAGTAGATTTATACATTCACTTTACCAGGATTTTCTTTGGTGGGAGTGGGATATCATTTGTAAGTTACTATAAGTAAATGTTAGTCAACTGTATATAGGAGGAATTGTCTTTTTTAAAACAACATTTTTTATGTTACTTGTTTTAAACAGGTATGATAAAAGTGTAAAAGTACAAAATATAAAATTTGAAAAGGAAAATAAATTTTAACAATAAACTGTTTTTGGTGGTGTTTTTATTTTTTTTTTTATTTTTTTTTTTCAAAATTATTTTTTTTTAATTACTTAAAATACAAAACAAATTCCACATGGATTCAACACAGTGACAATTCAAAATGAATGATTAAAACTAAAACAACAGTAAACAATGATTAGCATATTAAAAGTTACGTAGGAATACTGTACACATTAAGATTGAGAGTTTTTACATTTTACAATGGATGTCCTAAATTTTCTTGTGTTGCTAGAAAGTATAACAGAGAATTGCACATGAAGTTGTTTTGAAATTTCCCAAAATCACTTCAATGTTATCAAGTTGCAGTTCTTTCTTTCAAATACTGAAATATTTTTAGTCAGTATTTTGAAATGACATAAATGATTGCTAAGAAAAGAGTGTTAGTCTCTTTGTTGTAAGCTACGTGAATAAAAAAAAGTTATTCATTATTTTCCTAACACTGTATTGATTTTCTGTATGTTTATACTACATACATTAGAAGAAAGGTTTACATGTAATACAAGTATGTTTGGTAAACTAGCCAAGGTTAGCATCTTAAACTTAGTGGTTACAGTTTGTTGATTGGCTAAATGAAAAAAATCTGCATGTTTTCTAAAAGTTTTCAATTTTCAATTGCTCTAAGATGACACAAATATCTCTTAAATATATTCATTGAGTCAATTTGACTTCCTAATCCTGTTGGTAGACTTTCAAACTATTTCTGAGACCATTATCCATTACTCAATGGACTTAATTTGTCAAAATTTGTTTCACAACATTTATCTGGTCACGGGTAAAAAATTACATTCATAATTAAAACTGGAATGACAAAATAAATTAAAAAATTTTCCTAATAGAATCTAAATATGTTGTGCAAATTGTGAAAGTAATGTTTTTTCAAATTTCAAGTTATTGCTTTCTTTTCAAATATGATATCATTTTTGTTAAATTCAGTGAAAATATTTGTGAGTTGCAAATCATTTTAACTGATAAGATTGCTAACAATGCTGTGACAGTTTTTAACCTGTTGTAATGCTATACTGGTCAATAGCAAATGAAAAGACCAGGAAAAGTTTCAATTTTTTACACAACTATTATAATATCTTGGAAATGAGCAATTATTTAATAGTCACTGTATATTGGAAAGTGTGCTTTTTTACTGCACACAAATGTTTTAAAAAAACTGACATTATAATGGCCATTCAATTTTCAACATAATATTTATTACAGGTTTTTCTGAAATTGTAATGGAAAATATTTTCTTTAAAAAGTCATGAAATATTAAATAAGTGCAGAAGATTAATCATTTTGATGTCAAGTTCTTTATAGATTGATTTTTTTTTCCATACTAATCTCATCATGTTTTGAATAGGTAGATGAATCACACAAAAATATTTGTGTCATTTCAAATTACATATTTAATGTATTGAAAAACTATTACAATAATAAGCTAGGATAACAATTGTAATTAATAACATTTCTAAAACAAATAATAAAAACATTAGATATTATTCCTTTGTTTTGGGAGCATCATACAACTCAAATTATTTCCCCAACTATCTAGGTGGCTCCTGCTTCTTTGTGCAAATTGAACTTTTGATCTGAAACGTGAAGCCGCCCCCAAGACATTTAGAAAATTACAGGTATCTTTAGGTTAAAAATTTTTTTTCATTACTTTCAAATAATTTGGTTTGCTTTTGCCTATCTGGGTGTCAAAAATTTTTTAAATGGTATTCTCAATGGCAAATAAATTTAAAAGATTACACACCTAGTTTTTGGCAAAAGGTGTTTTGCAGTGTAAGCAAGGCTACCACAACTGCTCTGTATTTGTAGACACCATAAGTAAACATACTAAATGCTACGAACATGTTTGTACTGGACAAATCTAATAACATCCTTCTAGTTGTATGTACATAACCTTTGTAAGATTAATTTCAGAACAATTTTACATCAAAATGTGAATTTGTTTCCTCTGTGTAAAATTGTACAGTATTTTATTTGGTTCAAGCCACAAAATTGGGAATATTTCTTGCAGGTCCTTGTCATGTGATGTCTCAGCACTGAAGAAAAAGGTTACTGTGAGAAGGAATGAGTGAGGGAACATTAGCTGTGTATAAGTCATTGCATTACTTTTGTTTTGCTTGTTCATTATGAGATCATTACACTTTAACACCATTAAGTTACATTTTCTTTTAAAATTATCAATCAACTCAATGATGGTCCACTTTCATTTAAGTGCATTGATGTGTCTAAGAACAGTGATTTGTATAACCAGTTTTCTAGTTATGCATCTTTTATAATTACTCATGTTGAGAGTTTGATATTTATTCTCTGAAATTTGTTAAAAAAATATTCAAGTAGCACATGACCACAGAAAGTTTCACTCATTTGGTATTTCTATTGAGTATGGTCATTCATTAGGTGGAACTGTAGCATTAAAATGTAAAGTAATTTAACGTAAAAAAAAATTGTCTAAAAATATACCATTCAAGTGAACAAAAGACTTTATAGGGTAATTAAAATTAGTTAAGTTGTTGAATAGCATCTGTAATGCATTGTTGAATACATTGTGCAAATTACCAAATATACAAATAGGTCCTAATCTTTGAAATAAAAACTCCACTTCTCTGAGGCAGAATTTCAGTTTGTATTCTGTGTGCATTGGCATATTAGTAGTTGTAATACGGATAAGTTAATAGTATTTTAATTTTCAAATGTATACCTCTTTATCAAGATATCTTACGATTTACATACAGTAGTCTATTAAGTGCATTTTTTAAGGGCCTGACCTACGGGCATGGCTTACAATTGCAACCTTAAAACAATGAACTTCTAAATTGATTGACGCGCCACATCTGCTAACTTTTACTGCAACGCCTAAAACTTTTTCACATCCAAACTTTGTCTGTGCTTGGCACAGTGTTAAGAGAATACATATCAGGTGTGTCATTATTTTAAAGACGTCACTAGTAATGAGCCATCTTCATAACCAGAAGAAGAGAATTCAGTACAGGTTGCTTTCTATTGCCTTCCTGCAGCTTAAGACCCCAGTCTTAATTTCTGTTTAAATCTTCAACCCCAAACTATAGTGTGCAGCTAAGATTGCATAGAATACAGTATATATATTTATTTCTTTTAGGATTTGTTACTAATAAATCATGTATGTAAGAAGCTATTGTTATTCTTAATGCTAGAAAATATTTTTAAAGCCGAAATTGTACTCGTGAGACCACTTCAGAATCTGAAAATAATAAATGCTGACAAGGACCATTGTATGGTGAATTATCTCTTAAATTTACACATAAAGTGAATATCCCTTTTGTCACCATTCCCCCCCCCCAATATTGTTGTATATTAAAACCTTATTAGTCATGGCATATGCAAACACTCAGTGAACATGTTTCAGCTATTTTGGCTGCAGTGTGCTCTAATACTCAATGTGGAAACCTCTTACAGATGTGTATGAATTAGATTTAATATTGGGCATACCATTACTTAATAGACATTTGTTTTATTAGATGTCTTACAATTTTGTGAATTTGAATCTAAAAAAAAACAAAAAAAAACAACACGCATTTGAACAGAGATTTGACACTTTAAAAAAAAGCCTGGAATATTTATTACTTCAAGAAGAGTTCAAGAAGGCTTTTCTTTAGTATTTTTCTTTTCTTATTTGTTTAATTTTTACTAACAATACAGAATTTGAGTGTTAGTATTTTACATTTTCAGCAGCATTTTGGACCCTTTCATTGAATGGTATAGTGTAGCCCAAGAAACAAACTATAACAGACTTACCTTAAATGAGTCTATATGGTCCCTCTTGTCTGGACGAGTAGGCTTCATAAGCACTTCTGTCTAACCTAAAAAAAATGACATGTATAAAAGTCATTTTTATTTGGTACTTAGACGTGTCTTAAATATTCCTTTCAATAATTTGTTCATTGTAGACCTCATTTCTGTTTAATTTAATACTTAGGAAGCTATATGCCTTAGCTATGTTCAAACTATGCCTCTAGCTGAAAAAGTTAAGGCAGAGGCCATCACATTGACTTGAAACATATTGTTTAGGGTAAAGTTACATCAGACATATTTTTACTGTATCAACTTTACATTAGTCATCAACAATGAAAAAAAAATGAATTTTTGTTCTAAGCAAACAAATGTAATGAAGGAATAAATAACTAAGTGTTTAGTTAGGTATTTTTCAGTACCTTTCCCTTTTGGAAGGTGGTAAAGGTGCTGCTGCTGCTGCAGATCTGTATTCCTCAAAGTCCCTACGAGGACCCCGTGGTACTTCTTCTTCATATGAATCAATGGCACGTTTACGACTGCATAATAGTTTTAGAAAAGAAAGAGTATTACAATTAATATAAAACACTTTTTTAAATAATTACTACAGAATTTTTTTTTTACATTTGCCTAAAGCTACAAAAAAGATTTACATATTAATCTTTAATTAAATAGGAATATATTAACATTAACTGCCAATGAAAGCATTTTAAAAAATAACACTAACAAGGTTTAAAAAGTAAAGTACCCCTTTAAGACATTTCGATCTATATGTCATCTATATGCGATGATGTATATGTCATCTGTTTCTATGCCCAACAGTTAAGAGGACATCGGAGCGAGAACAACCACCTTTACTTTCCCCAATATAATGTCAGATGCCTACCCATTAGTCTAGACTTGGAAAAACTCAAAAGGTACCTAAAAAACCCAAATTTCAAAATCCTAGTCTTCACCCAATTTTGAACCATAGGCACCTCAGTTAGGAAGCCACGCAATTTACCACTCTGCCACAACTAGCAGGATAACAGCACAGACTTTTAGTTGACAGTAATAGATGGGCAGCAACAAAATTTTTAACAAACCAATATATATAAACATACCTCATTTCTGGTGGTCCTCGTGCAGCTGGAGGGTAAGAAACATATGCATCTGTTTCAGCTGCTTGATAAGGGTCTCTGTACTCAGGTTCAGCACTAGAGTCAAATGGAAGATGAAGATTGAAAAAAAAATTTTAACAATCTAATATATAACTTTTCTTCCATTTAAAAAAAAAGATTGTAAAAAAAGGGAGAAAAAAAAAGCTAATGGTATTAGTAGATATATCTTCCCTTATGTTGTTCATTTTAAAGGGAAACTCCGAAGGTTTTGACAATTTTTTATATAATATGTGTTTTGATTTTTTTATTTTATTTGCAAGAATAACTTAGTAATTGATGTTTTTGTAACATAATTTTTCTGTGCATCCAAAACGGTCAGATTTTCACCGAATTTCTGTGTGACGTCACGAGTGTGCACTCAAATCCTATAGATAGGGAGGCGAAAGAAAAAAATTATCTTTGATAAAAAAATGTTTCGTTAGTACATCATTAAAATACTTTAAAGGAACTTTCTAATGGTGTATAAATTATGACTGTATATTTGACAGTAAGAAAGTTATGATTTTTTTGTGCCCTTTTGACCTAACATTGGTTGACATGGAAAAAGTGATGAGAGAGCTTGTCGCTGGCTCAGCCGGCGAGACACACCCCCAAGGTCAAAAGTTAAAAAGTTGGAATTGAGTTTCGTAGACGATAGATCTACTTATTAAATAAGAAATTTAATAGTAGATCTAGTATTCGTAGTAAATTTCTAGCTCACAAATTTGATTTCATTTATATTTATGAACTTCAGTTGTTTAAAATGTCTCAGTAGTATCATTAATGGAATTCTTTGGCCTGAAAATCCAATGTATTGTTGGTACTGCACCTGGTATTAACTTCAATTTTTTTCAAATCCCATTTCCACAGCAATGAAGTTGCTGAAACAGCTTCTCTAAAAATGGTTTGAGCATAAACAGGAATTAGCTAATGCCTTTTGTAAAATATTTGCTCTTCAGGCGAATAAATTTTTCCCATTTTCCCTTAAAACTTCATCTCTTGGAAAGAAATGAAAAGAGACACTAATTTCTGTATCAGCTTACTTGCTGATTTTATCTTTGTGATTGGAACTACTGCAACAAGCTGAAGAACAGTATTTCATTTTCTTCAAGCAGAAATAGAGGTTTAGATCTAGAATATTATTTATAAACAATGACTGATTATAAATCAACGTGGAGACTAGATCTAGCTGTGAAGCGTAACAATAAATGCGATCCGATAGATCTAGATCTAAAGAGTTTATCGGTTATATAGGTCTAGATCTAAATTTAGCCAGCGCAGTTGTGATGTCACGTCTTTTAAAACTATAAACATCTCGCAGATTATTTAGATGTGAAGAATTTTCTGTCTAATTTACTTACTTAGACTTAGGTCCTCCCGCGCCGTTCGGCGCATTGGGCGGCAAGCTGTCTCCATAATGATCTGTCACTGGCAATGTCTGAAGCCTCCTCCCACCTGGTGTCCACTGTTCTGAGGTCCTCCATGAAGGTGTGTCGCCAGGTAATACGAGGACGTCCCTGTTTGCGCTTTCCTCGTTTTGGCTTCCATGTTATCGCAACTCTTGGTGTGCGTAATTCATTTTGACGTAGAACATGTCCCGCAAACCTCATGCGACGCTCAGTCACAACCTCACTAAGTGTTCGACTCCCAGTTCGGCATAGGATTTCCTTGTTTGAGATCCGGTCTGTGTAACTGACTCCCAAAATCCGTCTCAGCCATCTCTGTTGAGCCACATTTAGTCTTTTCTCAATTTTGACAGATGACTTCCACGTCTCACATGCATATGCATCTCCATCATTTGTTATGATGCTGCCAAGGTACGTGAACTTGTCCAGCTCTTCAAGCTTTGACTCGACAAGTCTGACGGGGACACCCTTTGCCTTATATCCATCTCGCATAATTTTAGTCTTATCCAAGTTTATGCAGAGGCCAATTTTGGGTGCCTCTCTGTCTAGGCTCTCCGTCATTTCTTGAATGCATTTATTTGTAGCCCCGAGTAGTGCAACATCATCAGCAAAGTCCAAGTCCATCAATCGGAGTTGTTCATGCCATGGAATACCAAAGGCAGTCTGGTTCATTGCTCTCCTCATTATGTAGTCGATGGCTAGGAGGAAAAGGAAGGGAGATAAGATGCACCCCTGTCTCACACCTGTCTCGATTGTAAAAAACTCTGTTGTTCCCTCTTCTGTTTTAATGCAGCAACTAGACTGACTGTAAAGGTGTCGTAGGATCTGGACGAATTTTTCTGGGATACCATATTCTCTAACTATTTTCCATAGTGATTCTCGGTGGACACTATCAAACGCTTTTTTGAAGTCCACAAAACTGATCGTTAGCCGTTGTTGGTACTCAAGACTTTGTTCTATGATATTTCGTAAAACGAAAATCTGCTCTGTACATGATCTGCCTCTTCGGAAACCTGCTTGTTCTTCTCTGAGCCTTTCATCTACAGACTGTTGAAGCCGTCTCAACAAAACAGTACTGAAAACTTTGCCTGGAACAGAGAGGAGAGTAATGCCCCTCCAGTTGTTGCAGTCTGCCAAGTTGCCCTTTTTTGGAAGCTTTACAATCACTCCCTTTTGCCAGTCCTCTGGGACTTTTGAAGTTCGCCAACAGAGATTTAAGAGATCAGTCATTCTGTTAACAATGCACTGTCCCCCATATTTTAGCATTTCTGCTGATATCATGTCTAGTCCTGGTGCTTTGTTATTCTTTAGCACTGCTATGGCCATGGTAACCTCCTCAGCAGTTATTGGGTCTGTCTTGACCTTGAGATCATTGTCTGGAGAGGGGTCCTTGAATATGTAAGTTAGGTCTGGCGACAGTTGGTTAAGAGTCTCTTTAAAGTGCTCTACCCATCTTGCATCCTGTTCTTCTTTCGTTAACAAAGTTTTGCCTTGCTTGTCTTTTATTGGTGCCCCATGTCCACTCTTTGCTCCAGTGAGATCTCGGACAATACGATGGAGGGTTTTTGTGTCATTTCTGCTTGCAGCTGCTTGTGCCTCTTGTCCCTTCTGCTCAATCCAGTCCCGTTTATCTTGCCGACAGCTTCTCTTTACTTTCAGATCTGCTTCCCTATAGGCTTCTTCTGCTAGGCTGCGATCCTGTGTTTCATTTTTCTGATCTCGTCTACATTTGGCCTCTTTCCTCTCATCTATCAATTTCCATGTTCTGTCTTGTATCCACCGTTCCTTGTATGAACCTCGCCTCCTTCCGATAACTTCTTCCGCGCACCCAATAGTGGTATCTTTGAAGTTGGCCCACTCTTCTTCAAGGGTCAATATATCTGCAAGAGCCTCAAAGCGGTTCGTTAGTTTCAATTGGAACTGTGCTGCAGTATTGCCGTCTTTAAGCTTCTCTACATTAAATGGGCGGGGTCGTGTGGCTCATTTTGGTTGGCGTTTCAATCGGAGCTTACATTTGCCACTGACAAGGTAGTGGTCTGAGCCGATATCAGCTCCTCTGCGGGTCCGTACGTCTAACAGAGGTGACCTCCATCGTTTGGAGATGCAAATGTAATCTATCTCGTTGAAGGTTTCTCCATTTGGTGATCGCCATGTTTTTTTGTGTATTTGTTTGTGCTTAAAATACGTGTTTCCAATTGAAAGGCTGTTGGATGCGCAGAGAGAAATCAAGCGCTCGCCATTATCACTGATGTTTTCTGCAGAGCCATATGGTCCCATTACATATTCAAAGCCAGTTCGGTTGGGATTGATTTTGGAAGTCCAATACCCGATACATGGCAAGCCTTTCAACGCAAGGAAACCGACTCTTATAGGCACGTGGAATGTAAGAACCCTGAATCAATGCGGTAAACTGGCCCAACTTTTAAGAGAGTTTGACTCTTACCGGCTGGACATCCTTGGGATCTGCGAGATGCGGTGGACATCAAGTGGACAAATAATCAATGATGGCAAGACAATAATATATTCAGGACATGACAAGGAGCACATTGGTGGTGTAGGAATCATCATGTCTAAAATAGCAGCTTCAGCGCTAATTGCTTGGAAGCCAGTCAGTGACCGCATCATTACAGCTCGACTCCAAACAAAGCAAATTAAAGTCACTACCATCCAAGCTTATGCCCCTACAGAGGATGCAGAAGATACCATCAAAGATCATTTCTATAATCAACTACAAACCACTCTTGATGAAACACCTACTCACGACCTAATTCTACTGATGGGAGACTTTAACGCCAAAATCAATCTGTCTAATTTATTAAATATAAAATTTTCTGAGCATTTAAATAAAAAATTATATAATGTTTACTATTACAACTTTTTACGCAGAATTTAAATATGTCAATAACTAAAATTTGAAAAACTATCGGAGTTTCCCTTTAATATTCCTTTAATGGTTCATTAAACATATTTATATAGTAAAAACTGGAAGGTAAAATATATACATTTAAAACAGACCTGTTTACCTAATTATTTACAGAATAGAACTACTTTTAGAGAGACACCTTATTTAGAATAACTCCCCTTCTCCACAAACCATATTAAACATCCTCCACACCAAAAAAAAAAAAAGAAACACACTTTTAACAGCCCCTTAAATTCACTGACAATTTGCAGGTTTTTTTTTATTTGTGATTTAGAACATAGTCCTACTTGTACATTTAGATCTAATTTTCTTAAATTGTGTACAAATTATCATTTATCAGAGTCTTTACTGTAGTAATGTTTTCCACAGACACACATTTGATGATCCCACTGATCTAAAGATAATCCCTCACACTCACTCAGACAATGATTTAGATCTAGAAAATTAGATTTCAGACCTATATCTAGATCTGAGTAGAAATAAAAATAAATTTGAAAAAAAAAATGGAACCAAAGAAAGTTATGCACCAAAATAGTGCTAATAATTGCTAAAAGCAGAAGGAAATTTTGTACTTAAGACATTTAATATTCACTTTAAAAAACATATAAGGTCGATATTGCGAATAAAAAAAAAATCATCTTTGGTAAATTAAACTGCTGCGATTTTTAACATAAGAATGGCTTAGTTGTTCTAGGCTTAAGTTAAGTTAAGAAATTACATTAAATTTTCTATTTTATGTCCAAAGCAAGTAGGAGAATTAGTGATCAGTGCGTTGTCAGGGCCAAGGATTTTATATTGTAGATTTTCTTTTCAAGACTTCAAGCAAAAATGTTTATTTAAAAATGATAATATTATTGAGTTTTAAAAAGTGAAGCTTAGAATAGTTAATAATTTGAGATTTTTTCCACCTCAAAAGTGAAAAGAATAACATTTTCTTTGAACTCATTCCTTGTAATTTGAAAGGCTTTTAATGTTATTTGTTTTTTTTTTCAATATGGGAATTCGAATGTCACTGGTTTATAAAGAGGACATTTTTTTTCCTTCTTAAAATAATTGTATAATTTAAAAAAATAATACTTCATGAAGACTAGTGTTTCTGCAATTTCTTTTATCTAAAAAAAAACCCAAGGATTTATGCAAGGATTAACTTGATAGTTTTATTTTTATGAACATGGTATACAACTGTATAATGTTTCTTTGTACATTCAAGTCAAGTTTAAATTTGAATTAATTACTTTATTTCTGTCACACAAAATGACACTTACCGTCTGACAGGAGGTCTTCGCACTTCAGAATATGCATCTCTTCCTTGGACAGCTGCTGCATTAGAGCTTTCATAATTCTCGGCAAAGCGAGCAGGGCCTGCTGGATAAAAAGTGAATAAAATTTCTAAATAAATTAAAGTTCTATAAATAATGTTCAATAGGCACACAACCTTCCAAACACTTTTGAAGGTATTGAAGTATACGAGTTTTAGACAAGAAACAAAACCATATTTTCTTTCACTATAACTGGAACGAGATCTAGATATACCTCAAACCTAACTATAACATTACTTACCCAGACCTGGTCGCCTTTGTGGCACCATTTCACCCATTAGAGGCTGTGGTTTTGGTTTGGGTCTTTCTGTGGTATACCTGAAAAAAAAAACACTTCAAGACAAATTCACATGATGAGCATACAACAAACGTAGTTTGCAAAAGTGGGTTCTAAGTTAACCCTATATCGCGCTATGTTGCAAATTTGCTACAAACCCAAAAAAAGTCTAATTATTTATTTATTTATTATTTTATTTAATTTTTTATTTCCGATACTTCAAAGCGAAATGAATTTGTAGACACTTCCTTTTCTCTCTTGATGTTAGTAGAACAGAATGTATTTTGCGATCAAAGTGTTATCGATTTTGTTTTTTTTTTACTGATACAACAGGAAAGATTCTTTTCATTCTCATTTAATACTTAAGTGAAAAATCATTGTGAAAAAAATATTTCTATAATGTAATGATGTTATATTAGTTGTAGAATTAAAAATTAGCATTGTTTATATCAACATAATGATTCAGTAAGCATTTGAAGTACTGTTGTAAATTTGCTACATGGCGCACAAGTGGTCATATTTTTCAATACATTAGATTCAATAGTAGATAAAAGTTGATGTACGTTTTTCATTTAGAAACCTTGATTAATTTTATTAGCTAGATTATTAGTGTACATTTAGCTTTAAAATGTATTTAAAAAATGGTCTTAGATCATTTCCCTACACATTCTAGATATAGATCTATAGTAGTATAAGTAAAATAATAGATCTATAAGATCTAGAATCTAGATTTTTTTTTAGAGAATCTATAATGGTATTAAAATTAATCTAGACATAAATAATACATTTCATGATTTCAAAATATAGGCCTTATATATCTAATCAATATTTTACATTTTTAATTTTCAGATCTAAAGATTGTCAATAGTTCTCTGAATCCCAGTAAAGCTTCTATAGAGGAATTCTAAGCGTGAGATGACAACGAGCACTCAAGTTGCGTCAAAGATGCAGACTTTAAAGATTACGAAGACCACTCAGGTAAAAATAAAATATTCAGTGATGGGAACTGACTTTGCAAAAATTTTAGGAAATTTTATACACCAGCGTTTGTCTACTCGCGGCATACCGCAGCTGCTTCAAAAAAAGAAGCTGATGAATATTTTTTAAAAACTAAACAGTACATTTATAATGAGACTTTAAATAATGTTAATAATTACACTATGCATGATATAAAATAAGATTATTTATTCCACAAATAAAGACATATACTTTAATTGTATCCACAATGATATAAAAAAAATATAACAGAGTCTGAGTCATCATTTGGTTCTTATCTTTTTTGAAGTTGTTGGAGTTGAATTATGAGGTTTCCTTTTTTTAGGCAAAGCTCTGGCTTTCAACTTTGATTTGATGTTTTCAACCAATGCATGTACATTTGTTTTACTATGAACAATCTTTTGTACATTAAGATGGGAGAACTTAGATTTTTTCTCTTCTTGCTGAGCCTGGAGTCTAGTTTTATATCTGGTCCATGCAGTCTGTACATGAAAAATTAATGCCTTATCAACAGGTGTTGTGGCAACATCTTCTCTGTGGAACAACTTGAGAGAAGTTGTGTGTTTTGATTGTAAAAAATATCTGACTTTTTGAAATGCTTCATAAGTTTGACACACCATTCTGTTTGTTTTTTTAGTAATCAAACTGTTCATAAATGAGAAGGAGCTCTCTACTCTGGGCCCACTAAAAATACTTAAGCAGCCACTAATCATTTTAAAAAAAAGAGGATATTGGTCTGGGCGGCTTTTAAAATAAATAGCCCACCAGTGATCAATTCTGTCCTTAGCAAAGTCTTTTGACTGGAGACTGCTGTCTATTTGGATCTGTCTTATCTCCTCTTGAACAGCAGCAACTTCTTCACAGTTAAAAAATGGCATTTTCTCTGCTAGTTGGCACAACATCTTCATATTTTGGGAGTGTCCAACTGTACCAGGGTTTATTGCCCTGAGTAATCTAAGAGTTTTATTTTTTAAAGCAAACTTTTGCAACATATATTTGGCACAGTCTTTGTATGCCACTAAAAGCTGATTGAGAAACATTTCTGAAACATTTACTTTAGATTGTCCAGTATACAGTAATGAATAGTTTAAAAAAACATCTTTGTCTAAATCAAAATCTGCTACTTTGGAAAAATCAAAATCTCTAACTGTCTCAGGTTTTACAAAACAAATTAAAAAATTTTTGATAAGTTGAATTTGCTCATCAAAAAGCAGATGAATTCTTGGTTCTTTTGATTCAAATAACAATATAAAAGATTTAAACAATGGCAAGACTCCCAAATACAAATTTAAAAGCTGGTCCAGTTTAGGTCTAGAGAAAAACAATTTTTCATAAATTCTAACTTTTCTTGCTTTTCCTGCAGGTGTTAATGTTTTACATCTCAAAGAAGACAAAATTGAATAAATATTTTTTCTACTGTCTTTAGAAATATTCTTAAGAATATTAATAATTACACTATTGTAAGCCATTTTATCTTCAGCTTTTAGCCAGGCATAGTAAAAAACTGTTAGAGGTTCTAGGTTATCAACAAGATCTACTGAACAATCCAATACAGATAGCCACCTATGTGGAACTCTTTCCTTTGGTCTGTAATACTTTTTACCTAATGATAATGATATGTCTTCTAAGAAAGAATTGAGGTCACTACCAAAATTGAAATCAGTGTGAAGATCATCAAGTAGATTTTCTACAAATTTATCAAAATGTTGACAAAACAATTTCACAATATTATGGACATGATGACAAACATCATTATCAATATCTAAAAGTTTTGGAGCAATGGTCTTTAGCTTAGTTAAAAAACCTTGTTTACATCCAGTCATGTAGCTAGCTGAGTCAGTAAGACATGAAACTAAATTACTAACTGGAATGTCATCTTTAGTGAACTGCTGCATAACAGCATTGTAAACAGTGGTTGCATTTACTGTAGTTAAATGAATTGAGGCATAGAGGTGTACTACACTTTCTTCCTTATTGAAAAATGATACCAAAATGTTGAGAATCCGTTGTTTACTTCCTTGACTGGTTGCTTCATCCAGATTGAGTGAAAATGGATATCTGTTTAGAAAGAAAAGATGTGATCTTAGTTGCATTGAAAATTTTACAATAATTAGATCTAGAATAGTTCTAAATTAAATATAAAAGTTACGTTCTTGAAAGAAATAAAATTAACTTACCTTTTCATATCAGCAACTAATCTTTTGTGAAACACAGAAGAAAGTCCATCTCGAAGTTTGTAAGATGTAGATTTTCTATCCATAGACAATTGTGACAGAGCTTTAGAATCTCTGCTGAGTTCTTGAGCTAGAGCAACCAAGTGAGGAGCAATGCTAAGTGGCAGAGAATGCTCAGCAATAAAACTACATAGTAAGGCTTCCTGGTGTGACACCCTATCTTTCATGCTTACATATACAGCTGTTGCAGGCTCATTACACAATGTAGAACACTGGGCTTGTAAAACATTAGGTGCTAAACCATAGATAGTTTGTATTGGCTCAGTCACTGCCTGTTCAAGATTTTTTCTGTTTTGAAACAATGCTGGGAGGCTACTTGAAGATTTAAGAGTTGACCTTGTACTTTGATGCTTTTTAGAAGTTGCGTGAATTTTAATAACTTTTTTCCCAGCAGAACCATACTTTATTTTTTCTTTACAAATGATGCACCAGGCGACCCCAGGATCTTCTAATTTCCTAATATAGCTATATAACTTTCCTAAGAAAGTCGCCCATACAATCTTTCTCCTCCATCCATACCCATTTAAATTTATTCTTGACATTTTTGTCAATTTGTTTTATACAAGCGCTTTCTCTGTTTACTATTTTAATTTTAACACTACCGTCACTGCCTGACATTTTAAAAACAACTTTGAACAAGATCTCACAATGTCAGCATAAGAAAACGAAACTAAACTAGATCTAGTAGATCTAATCTAGAAAAGATTTAATGCGCGAACTGCACGCAAAGAAATAATCCATGAAAAAAATAAAAGAACAAAAATAGATCTAGATCTAAATCTAGATCTTCAAAACCAAATTGATGCGCAATCATTCACTATAGATCTAGAAACCCGACTAGTTCTCTCTAGTGAAAACAAGATCGAGATTTTAAAAGTTTTGCGTGGGATTTTTTCTACCTTGTAGATTTAAATAGACTAATATCGGATGTGCGCGTGTGCAAAAGATATTACAGTATTTCATTTCGCATTCTTCATTAATGGGAATATAACAAAATCGATTTTTTTGTTTTAAAAAGAAAATCGGATTTTTTAAAAATAAAATATTGGGGAAAAAATCGGATTTATTGTCGGACATAATGGATCGGACGATATTACAGTCTTATTTCGCATTTTTTCATTAAAGGGAATATAATAAAATCGCAAAAAAAAAAAAAAAAAAAAAAAAAAAAAAAAAAAAAAAAAAACGGATTTTTTTTTCATTTCAGAAATGTCGGCGGGAAAAATTCGTCGGATCTTTTTTCGGACAAACGGGATCGGACGAAATTATCGGAATTCCGACAATTGTCGGAAAATTCCCCTTAATGAATATTGAATAAAAAATATAGATGTATATCCAACATATTTCAACATTTATGAATATTTAATAATTAATTAATGGAATATTCAATGAAATTAATTTTTTTTCATATTTTTATTGTAGGTAACTTCAAATGAATCTTTTGCTGATGTAGATGAGCCATCAGCACCTACCTATGGATTAAAGATATCTTTTGGAGAGAGAACACAGACATAAAAACAAAACAACCAAATGCTAGCTGCCTGGTCATGTTATGTGCTCTGGAGTGCCATTGCGATGGTGCGAGTTCGAACCAGCCCATCAATATCCTGTCGACCTGCTGGAAGTTTGAGCTTGATGGAATCATAATTTCTGAAACAACTTCAGAACTCAGCTCATAAAAGAGATTTATTTTACACTCAAAATCAACCAGGCCAGTAAGATCTATTGATTATTTAAGGGACTTTTTAACAAATATTTTTATCATGCAGGAGGATTCATCGGTGATGCCCAATCTACATCCCAATATGCCATATACCAGGCTTTAATGGGTTAGTATCTGGCCTCTCAAAACTCTTGCCTGTGCTGTATAATGAAGCCGTACACCAGGCTTTAATGGGTTAGTATCTGGCCTCTCAAAACTCTTGCCTGTGCTGTATAATGAAGCCATGGATACTCTGTTCATCAAATTCATTGTGGCCTGTGGTACACATTTTGGAAATTCATATTGCCCTATGTCGCAGCCACTGAATATATACATTGATCAAGCCAGCGTCAAAATAAAGTTTGGACATAACTGAAAATTATTAAAACTATGTAACTGTGGTGAGTACATTTGATGCTCTACATCCAGTTATTATTATCCCTTGACTTCATGTATCAACACAAATTTCAAACAATATCCAGCACTTTGTGACAGCCGATGTTAATTACCAGGTTAAAAGGAGACCTCATTAAAAGCTATACATTTGTGTGTATGTATTAAAATAGAGAATGCTACTGTTGTATGTTTTTCCAAGAGGTTACATGAAGACAATGTTAAGGAATGGATTAATCTAATTTTTGACAATGTTAAGATGGGAAGCAGAGCTAGACAAGAGTTTTGTTTTCCGAGGAATTAGTGAGTTAAATGAACAAGTCCAAAAATGTAATTAATCTCAACTACAAGGCTTATCCACAACCACGATAGACTGACTATATGGACAACCTATATATATATACATACATCCAACCAGGGTCATGGTGACAGAGGGATAAAATGCTTGATTTCCTAGCCCAGAGGTCTCAGTTCAAATCCTGGCAAAGACTGAGATCTTTTACTTCAGGAATAAAAATAGATTTACTGTATGTTATGGAGTGTAGTTAGTGTTTCTGATGTAAGCATGAGTAAAGGTTTGTTGTGCTGAATAGATTCTGATGAAATCATGAGAAGGTATGTCATAGTTGAGATTATAAATAGGGGTGTGAAAGTTGAAGAGGAAGAAAAACCAGTAAGAGACAAAAAGATGTGCAATTTTTAGAGTGAGTTCTATCTAATTTAAATTATCAGTACTGTATATATTTGTTGATAAAAAATAACATTCAAGTTTGTTTAAAAATAATTTTGTTCTAGTTTATTTCAAGTGCTACATTAACAATATAATATGCATACACCAGTTTAGTTATACTAGATATTCAGAGCTACAAACCAATGCCTGAATATCAACATTATATAACAGCAATATAGCCTGTAAAATCAGACATAGGCTACATAATACTTGATCTCTTAAATTTTATTTTTATGAAAGCAATAACAAAAAAATCTTTACACATAATGAATGGACCGACATGCTAAATAAAAAAAAAAAAGGATTAAAAAAGAAAATATCAAATAGTTAAAACCTGAGCTTTCGAAAGTCATCACTAAATGAGTCTGCTTGAATTAAAGGTACAGGGAAATAAGACAAAGTTAAATTGGGAAAGGTAGGAAATTACAGAAAAGAAGAGCCAAACATAATAGAGCTAGGGCTAGTCTGTTGTTTTTTTTTCTCAACATTTAAAATTTATCTCATGTACACTATTACTTACACATCAGCTGCAGGTGGAGTTGGCCTCATCCTGTTAGGCGGGGCAGACCTCTGGGCTGGTGTTGCTCCTGGTCTTCTACCGTAGTGGTCACCATAAGCATCAACTTCATAGCCAGATGTGGGGCCAGCACTCTCATACATGGCAGATTCTTCTGCACTGTAGGGATCAGTTCCCAGCAGACCTCCTCTTCCCCGTGGTGCGGCACCACCTCTTCCAATTCTAGCAACTGGGGCTACAAAATAAAAAATATTTATTTTATTTTTACAATTTTAGCTGACAAATGTTTAAAGTAGCTGTTACTGTTAATAACTTTCTGTTACAGAACTGAAATAATCAAAGTAAGCTTTTCAACTTTTTGACTTATGGTCGGATAAAACCCGGACAAAATATTACATTCAAAAATGTAATCACCCACTAAATTATCTATTACCTGCACCAGGTGGAACTCTTGCCCTTGGTCTTTCAAACTGACTTGGAGCCATTTGAGGTTCTTCATATTCTTCCTCTACATAACCTGAAGCAGGATTTCTTCTTTGTGCCTGGGCTGAAACCAGAAACAGGTATTCAATTAGTCAAGAAGAAATTTTTAAATATTACATATTGGCAGTTAAAATTATTGGATAGTTTAATTAGTCCAAAGTAGTGAATAAGTTGTGATTTCCAATTACAGTGAATACTTTTTTAAAACCTCCCCCCCCCCACTCAATCTGATAATAATATATTTACCTTGTAACCTTGGATTGGCAGTCTGATAATCGTAACCATACTCTTCAACAGGCTGCGGTCTCTTCTTTAATAGACCTCCTCTACCTCTGGGAGGTTCTAGTCGTTCTCTTGTGTAGTAGTCATCTGTCTGTGCATAATACTCTTCATATTCCTCAGCGTAAGGATCATTACCTTGGGTTTCATAATACTCCTCTTGGTAACCATTATCCTCTTCCTCATAATATTCTTCTCTATTCACTGGTCCACCATAACCTCCCCTAGTTCCCCTCATTGCTGGGGCAGGGAGTAAAGCTCTCCTGGGTGGCCCACCCCTGGGTGGACCGCCTCTAGAAGGTGGCTCCATTCCAGTCATGCCCCTGCCTCTACCTGGAGGAACGCCCCTGCTAATGGGACCACCCCGCAAGCCAACTCTTCCTCTAACTGGAGGCCCTTCTCTACCCAGTAAGCTTCCTCTTCCAGGTGCTCCATGCATGAAAGGGCCACCTCTAGGGAAGTTATCATAAACTGGCTCCTGGTCAAATGTTTCTTCATAGTACTCCTCTTCTTGCATACCTCCCATATCATTGTATGGGTTTGGTGCTGGCCTTCCTCTCATTCCTCTTCCTCCTCTTTCCATAAACCTACCCATTCCACCTCTTTCTATACCACGCCCTCTTAATCTATCACCACCTCTACTTCCTCTTCCTCTACCCCCGCCTCTCATTTCAATAATAAGTTGTTTACTCTTTTTTAAGCCTATGACTGCCTGTTCACAATGAATTGGAGTGTCTCCCCCTAAATTCTGAAACAAAAATAAAAAAAAAAACAAGTGTTTTGTGTAAAACAAAGTGTAAACATGACTTTGTTTTAACTCCAATTGTTAGCAGGGGTGCCACCCATGAGACCAAGTAAACCCTGAAACCTGAATTTCCAAATTTTACAAACCCTGAAATCATAAACCCTAAACTTTACCAACCCTGAAACGTACCGCATATACAATTTAAGCACCAAAATTTTACGAAAGAAGAACAGTATTAAATTACTACCTAGATCTATACCATGTTTTAAATATGTAATTAGTAAGCCTATCATTATAATAAATAGAGTTTGTGTGTATTTATTGATAAAGCTTGTAATACAAGTTAACAGGATTTAGTACAATTTTATATTTAATAATGTTTGTACACAGTTATTTTCAATAATGTTTCTCTCTTAACATGTTTTCCCTCATTATTCCTTTGAAGCAGCCTACTTTAAACTTTCATCAACATTGATCAAACTGATTCCATCAATGTACATTCATGGACCTGTCAATCTATTGTAACAAGATCAAATTGATTTGAGATTTAGTCCAGATCTACTCCAAAATGAACATTTAGATTTAGTTTCTAATATTTAAATGTAGACCTAGATGGCTAGAATGTGCTGGACTGCTTATACATAATTATAATTTATTTGTATAAATCAAGATCTATTGACCAATCGATCTATTTTTTCTAGCCTCTAAGTAGTCTAAGTCTTCAGGCGAACGCAAACTTACTAATTTAATTCTTCAATCATTGATTCTAGATCTAGTTCTGATCTAAAAACGATGTAAATATCCTAAATCTAGATCCTACTTCTATAATACTCTAGACCAATATAGCTCTAGACTAGTCTGACATAGGTCAATAGGCTAAGGCCCTATGTCTATATGGAACCTATACAAATATTAAAATATAAAACACGGAAAGAAAAAAAAAATTCTCACTCGTGAATTTTTTTTTTCTTTCTATTTCTAGATCTAGGACTAGCCGCTAGGTACGCGAGTAGATCTAGACTATATCTATACTAAATACAAGACTTTACAGTCTAGATCAGTTCTATATTGATCATAGAAATAGATCTAGACTCTAAATCGAGCCGATTCGAGGCGCGTTCCGTAGATCTAGAAATTCTTTATAGATCTAGAATGTTTACACTTTTTTTGTCACTTAAAAAAAATACTGTACCGGTAAATAGAGCTTAGTGCGCATGCAAAGTGAAAGTCTCGTGAATCGCGAGATATGAGATGGGTCGATTTTGTTTAAAAATGGCGGCTCGCGCGATCGGAACTAACAAACTAAAATTAACGGGAGAAAATGACCAGAAATTTCGAAAAAATCTAAATAAACTAAAACCCTGGATTTTAACAAAATTGTAGAAGGCAAACCCGGAGGGGGGAAAATCGGACCCCTCAAAACCCGGATTTCCGGGTTATTCCAGAAAAGTGGCACCCCTGATTGTTAGGCACATTTTGTCAAGTGTATAAATAATAATGTGTATTTTATAGTTTATTGCCTAAATGTTTATACCAGTATCTATCTGTATAAAAGGATTAACTAATAAATGGTACCCTTATTACTACAAATGTATTATCTTTATAATGTATAGACATTGTGGCTCAATACCCCTATAACTGTTAGGGATTTACAGAGATTGATAGGAAATCATTTGAGAATAAAATCAAAGATAATTACGATCGGCCTCTATGTGCGTTAGAGGGGTATTGGAAGAAGGGGGAGGGTAGTTTAAATTAATCCTCTTTTAGATTGTACTTTGTACTTATAGAAAATATCAATGTCACCTAGGATTTAAAATAGCACCCTCTATAAATATAATATAATTTACATACACTAAGCTAGAAATTTTTTTTATAGTTCAGCACTGTTATGGTGCTTTACTGGCAAATCTGGTGCTTCGTTAGTCATTAAAAATTGAAGTTAAAATGTCAAAAGTCAACCTTAACATCCACTATCCACTTTAAGTGATGCAGCTCAAAACCCTAACTATTGAAAGCAGCAAGAAAGACAAATATACATAAAATTCTTACTCTTCCCTCCAGAGCTTTGGTGGCATCCTCAGCATCTTTAGGATTTTCAAATGTGATAAATGCAAAGCCTCTTGGGAGATTTGTTTTTCTATCCCGAATAATGTTGACTGTTGGAAATATTTTATATGTTATTAGTACAAGAAAAAGGAAATAATTATAATCACAGTATAAAAATAAAAAAAAATTAATTCAATAATTTTACATTCTTATGGATAATTTAGGTAATACTTATAACTCCATTTGTTTGTTGTATGTTTTTTAGAGATATCAACATCTAAGAAATTACTAAAGACTCCATAACTATATTATAGAAACATTGCAATGTATAATTAAAACAGAAAACTGTGAAATAAAATTTAAGAAATCAAGCAAAAAAATCAATAAAAAAAATTATATACTATACAACATGAAAATTTAAATTGGTGCATGTCTATTGCTTTCATAGATATATATATTGTTACGTCTCTCCTACTATCCAGGCTCTCTTCTAACTGCACCACATGACACAACAAACTTAAAGAACCTCACAACTCAGGGCTCCAAAGTATCAGTCAGTTTAATTTCAAATACATCGCAATTGGCAACAACATTAACACCGTCTTTACAAAAACCTAGTCTTGCTCCGCCTGACTTCACACACTGTGCTGGTTCTCGACTCGTACTGGTCACATAGCGAGGTAACGTGAAGTGATTCTGACACCCTCGCTCTTATATAGTGTCCCTATTGGCCTCGAACCTTCTTGACCACTCCAGTTGATTACTTTCGCCATGACTTGCGTGCGTAATATTTACACACTGGTCCTTGCCAAACTGGCGTGTACTGTCACTAGTCTCGGTTGACCGCTCGCCCTGCGCTGGACTGTGGCGATTTGGGTAGGCTAAAAAACACACAGCACTACCCCCATCTGTGTCACCACCAGGTTTACAACAATATTATAATGACACTAAGATTCATTTTTAGTATAAAAAGGATTCATACTAAGCACATCAATTTTAAGTCTAATAAAGATTATAAGGTGCTAACCTTCTGTTATGCGACCATAAGGTGCAAACTCTTTTTCCAAGTCAGCTTCTGAATAGTTATCATTTTTGGGAATACCAGTCACCATAATTTTACCAGGTGTGTCAGGCTCCTGTTTTATTCTTGGAAATTTGCCCTCATACTCTGCATCTGAATTAATTTTACCAGATGTCTTAACACCAGTCCCTTTAGTGGTTACCTTAGCAGTTTTTGCTGGCTCAGCCATATCTAAAAGAGAAAATTGACATAATAGATCTAAATATTTTAAGAGCACGGAGGAACATTTTTTAGATCTTCTGTAGATAGTAGATAATATTTGTAAAAAACTTATTATCAAAACATTCAAATTACAGCTTGCTGCTTTGATATAAACGCAATATAAGACGTAAAATTATCTTTAAATTGAGCTGAATGGAAGTGGGGAAGAGTGGTAACTATGTGGTATAGTACGTAGAGCATGACCAAATTAAACAGAAAAATAGCAATATATTCTTAATTCAAATCACACACTCCCAAATCTCTGCTGTAGTCTACTGAGTAGTTTGTCGTGGGATGTGGCATACAGGTTTTAATCACAGCACCATCAAATGACAGCTCATACCACACCACCAGGCAGCCCTCCATATCCCCCCCTCTACTTTTCCCGCCAGCAGAACTTGATTTTTATGATTCCTTTCTCTATCAAACCTTCTTGACAGAAAGGGGGACAAAATTTTTTTTTATAAAACACAAAGTAATTAATAAATTTGAGTAGTTTATTTCATCCGGACATAACATGAATTCAAACACTCGTTTGTGGTCATTAAATCTTTATTTTAGTATGAAACTAGCCCGCTGTGTAATGTGGTTGTCTATTTTCCAATGATTCTGACCCAATTTCCTACCATTTTATGTAAGAAAAACGAATTTCAAATGAGTAAGTCAGGTTGTTGTTTTTTCCTATGTTACCAGGATGATTTTACCTCTTCCTAGGGTTAAACCTATATTTTTTGGTTGGCTTAGTCTATGCTAATGAGCCCGGCAATATCTATTCTGTTTTTGAAGCTGATTTATTTGATTCATAAGCCAAGTTGTTTGATTCCATAAAAAAAAATTTTTTTAGGGTGTTTGTATTAAATTACGATTTTCTTACCAAACAACCAGTTTTAGTCATCAATAATAATGTGTATTACATACGGTTATGGTTATGCACAGGGCTAACAACTCTGTCATATAAAAAAATACTGTTATGAAAGCTTCTACACTCACAAGAAAACCCGGACAGATCTAAACGGAAAACGACCTAGGCCTAGAAAAGGATCTGCAACAGCTTGGGGTTAGGACGTGGAGACGAATGTGTTGAAGCAGGCCAGAGCCCTCCTCTGGCTGTAGCGCCACTGGGATGGATGGTACTAAAATACATAGTCATCCTTTTCTCCTTAGCTTAAACTAAATAAAATTTTGGTACTTCATTTTCTTTTCTAATCTATGTCAAACCATTATCAAATAATGCACTGTCTAAGTCAAATTTCGAATTTTTGGACTATAGCTCGCGATAGGTGTTTGAATTGCATTAAGTTAAACTACTCTAGATCTAGATAAACTTAAAATAGAGCCTACTCACTGTCTAGACTTAAGACTAGAATCACTAGATCTAGATCTAGAGTAGTAATTTTTTAAAGTGAGAAAATATGTTCATGGACGACCCCCCCCCTTTTTTTTCCTGGCATATCTAGATTATTCTAGATCTAATTCTAAAGGGTCATTGGATGGGAATTAAAAGAAAGACAGAGAGAAAATACATTTAGCCTAGTTGAAAATGTCATGTAACTTATTGAATCTAATAATAACATAGATTATAGAGGCATTTAAATAAATAAACTATAAATGTTATATATATAGAGGAGAGAGAGAGAGAGAGAGAACTCAGTCTCAGAGAGAGAGAGAGAGAGAGAGAGTTTAAATATACAATCTAAATAATTTTTAAGTAACACAGTACAGATATAATTTATTAGCAATTACATAGTGGAATAGTGGTGTTCAATGATGGTGCTCACTGTTCAATGAAGGAAAAAGCCCAAAAACTGAGTTCAATATATATTTAATATTAGACTAGGAGCATGAAGTGACCCAATTTATTTTAAAATATAATCTTGACTATGGGTGGTAATACAAAGGAACACAGCTATTTTTATTCAATTTTGCCTTTTTTTTTTAGTTGAAGAATAAGAATCTGCGCTTTCAGTTTTTTTGGTAAGTTAAACCTTCACGCCTTCACCAAATAAAAATTTGACCTAGATCTAGATTTAGATATCTGATCATATCTAAGTTCTAGTTGAGTAGTTCCCGAAAGTCGGTTATAAGAAATTAAGAATCTAATACTATAGAAATAATAATTATTATAAATAATTAAATTAGATATACTAGTCACCGTAGACTCTAGACACTAGTACTACTATGATATCATTTTTATCATATATATAGAGTTTAGTGATATAGACTATAATAGACATAGTCAGACGCCATAATCTCAACTCAAGTGTCAGACAATAGTAACTAGATCTAGATCTAATAGTTGAATAGACTATACTTACTATAGACTATAGAGTGAGTATAGACTGAATACTCTAGATCTAGCTAGATCTATAATCTAGATCAGTGTTTCTCAAACTGTGTGCCGCGGCACACTAGTGTGCCGCCGAAGATTTGCAGGTGTGCTGCGAGAGTTTTCAGAACGCCACCCATGCAGCGTTACACAGGTCTGTCTACTAGTAAATTTTTATTTTACGTTGCAGTAGTGGATTCCTCCATAGTGACGGAAAGGGCTGATAGCTATATAGGTTATGGAATTGTCCACCATACATATATTATTATAATGACTAAAATGTAGGCACCTTAGCGGATGCACAGCAGTTCTTGAATTGGTAACGATAACAATAAGCGATGTGTTTCATGTAAATTTTTTAGGTGTATGCTAATAATAACAAATTATCAATAAGCATTATTCATTGTTATCCATGGAGAAATACGTTAGCAAGAATGAAACTGTGAAAGCGTTACATGAAAAGCAAGGAACCAAACGAAGGTACAAAGAAGACTACATCGGATATGGTTTCATATCTTCGGGACCTGAAGAATCTCCTTTGCCATTCTGTCTGATCTGCAATGCAACTCTGTCGAATGAGGCGCTTGTTCCAAGCAAATTGAAGAGACACATGGAAACAAAACAACCAGCTGTAAAAACGCAACCGAAGGAATACTTTGAAAACATCAGGACTCAACAAAATAAACAAGCTAAGAACTTACGAACTACCTAAAGCTGCCAGAAAAGGGACTGATTGCAAGTATAAGGTTGCTCAGTTATTAGCAAAACCCAAAAAAGCACACACAGAGGCTGAATCAGCTTTAGCAATAGTTGAAACTATCCTTGGACCCGATGCCGCCGAAAAAGTTAAAAAAGTTCCTTTGTCAAATGGTACTATCTCGCGCAGAATTGAAGACTTATCATCAGATCTACTAGATCAAATCTGCGAACACTTCGATGTGACTGACGATGAAGTGTCTCTGCTATGGTCTCTTCAAGTTGATGAATCCACTGACGTTAGCGGCAAAGCCCAGCTGCTAGCTTTTATTCGGTTCATAAAGGATGAAAAATGTGTCAACGAATTCTTATTTTGCAAAGACTTACCAACTACGACCAAAGACGAAGATATTTTCAAAGTGGTGAACGAAAACATTTTGCTCTTCAAACTACAGTGGAAAAACTGTGTCAGCGTTTGCACCGATGGCTGTCCTTCCATGCAGGGAAATAGAAAGGGATTCGTCACTCTTGTGCGTCAAGAAAATCCAAATGTATTAGTTGTTCAATGCATAATCCACAGAGAAGCTCTTGCCTTTCTGCAAAGATTTGATGTCTGTTCTGGATCAAGTGATTGAAGTTGTAAACTTCATCAAATCTCGACCACTTGCATCACAACTTTTCTGAGAGCTTTGTGAATTCAGACTACAAATGTCTCCTGTACCATACCAACGTTCGTTGGCTCAGGGGAAAAGTGTTAAAGCGTATCGTCCAACTCATGTCTGAGCTGAAAAAAAAAATACTTTGGATTTTCTATTAATGACGAGATCTGGTGGGTTAAGGCGATATCTCTCTTTGATTTATTTGACAAATTAAATTCATTGAATTTAAGTCTTCAAGGACCATCGAAAACCATCATCACTGCATCCTCAAAACTGAAAGTCATTTGGTGAAAAAATGATCTTTGTGGCAAAGTAAGATGAGTCTTCGCTTCTCCTACTTACAATGAATGTGCTTCAAGTAATGAAATCATCCTCACATTTTGCACACTTTGACACACTTGCAGTCAGTATTGCAGCATTACAACTGAAGAAGAAGTTCTGAAGTCATGTTTTGTCGAGAAAAGCCTGGATGTGTTTTGGATTTCAATCAACATATGTTATATCCTGCAATCAGTTTAAAAAGCAATCAAAATAATTTTTTCCATTTGAATCTTCATGGTTTTGTGAGTTTGGATTTTCAGCACTGACTGAAATCAAGTCTAAGAAAAGAGAAAGACTTCTTACAATAGACGATGAAATGCGAGTTTGTTTGTCGACTTTGGAGCCTTGATTAGATCGCATTTGCCTGATTTGGCGCTCTCAAAAACAGGCACACCCTTCACATTAAATGTGATACTTAAAAACAGGTCAAAATCTTTTTTTCTTTTTCTTATAAAACAACTGTTGTTCTTCGTGGTGTGCCGCGAAATTTTTGTAGTTTTTTTAGTGTGCCGGCAGACAAAAAAGTTTGAGAAACACTGATCTAGATGTAGTCGATCTACAGACTACACTACTCAGTCTACTCAGCTGTCACTACTTACTTAACTTACTACTTACTATTACTACACAACACAGCCAAAAAAAAGAACCAGTTATGCAATCATATTGCTTACACACGCTACTTTAATAATCTTATGTAAAGTAAAATTTATTAGATCTCGATCTACTCACTTAAACGGTTGATTTTATCCACTAAATAAACGCAATAACTTGGATCAAATATTGTTTCTGTGTAACAGCACAGCGTGCGCAAGTTAATAAGATGCCGGAAGTGGAATTCTAATAATACAAAGACAATGTATCACTGACCTTTGAAAACAATTTTTGTGGTACATCAGCGTTTTCACTGAATGAATCCTTCCATTCTGTGTTGAACATTTTTTAGCGACCCCGAAAAGGGAAAAGACACTATTAGTTTTGTGTGGAATGTCTGTCCGTCCGTCCCGTTTAAATCTCGTAAATTAGAAAAGATAGTGAAAATCAGACATCATAATATTTTAGACCATTCAAAGTTCTGATGCAACGGCTACTTTTTTCTTTTATAAAAGCGAAAAATCTATTTTTTTAAATCACTTATGCAAGCAGTTTTTTCATAAAAATACACCACTTTTACGACTATTCACTATTAAAAGTAACAAACAAGGCAGGCTACTTAGTAAGGTGACTATATATCATATCTTTAACACATTTATGCAAATGGTTTTAGATATTTTTTTTGTAAAAAGGAGGGGGGGGGGAGGAGGAGAACATTCTGTGTTCACCTGTCACTAAATAGCAGGGCCGGATTCAACCGTTTGGGGGCTTTATGAGAAACGGATTTGGCGGGGCCAAGTTTGGGTAGGGATACGGATAATAAGTGAAAATTAAACAGTTTGAATTAGAAAATAAATTCGTCTTTGCATTTTATTTTTTCCTTACTACCTACAGAATTACTTTACGATCCTTGCTGTTTCCTACATAGATCACGCTCAATAGCAAGAATTACAATTTTTTCAATCTATCTTCGAGTATTGTTGACCTCAAGCAATTCTTCATTAGTTTGAGGCGCGAGAAGCTTATAATTCCTACATCAGATTCCACAATTTCGGGTATTGCATAATGCCTTTTTTATTGCGTAGGTTTTGGTGTTTTCCATTTTGAATGACACCCCAAAATGACAATTTTTTTGTCTATATATTTCAGGAACTTTTTTTTTTTTTTTGAGTTTTCAAAAGATTTAATAATTTCCGGAGATTTCCATGACTTTTTCGTATATTTTGCAATTTCAGGAGATTTCAAGGAGCTCCTGATAAATCTGGAAGCTGCGAGAAATCTGTTATAAGTTATAAAATGGTTTAATTTAATAATTTACACCTAGAATTAGCGCGGGTCCTTTAAAAGTGCGGGGCCTACTGCGGTCGCATAGGTTGCATTGGCCAAAGGCCGGCCCTGCAAAATAACGGCGTATACTACGCCGTGGGTCGACTTGTTATTATTATTTTACAGTAAGCGCTAAGCCTTGCTGATACCGTCTGTAGAAAGCCTATCAGGAAGGCAGTTGCAAAGTTGACTGATTATAAAGTGGGCCTATCGATAAATTGGATGGGTGTTGTGTTTTAAGAAAGTAGAATACTATCGTTTACGCCCACTAGCTAAGTAGGTCAAAATACATGATAATTTTTGTTCTAGAAGTAAATCATCACATCGACTAAAACATAATTCAGAGTCTAATGTGTTGGATTAATTTAAGTAATGTAATTTCAAAACATGCAAGCAATAAAAGTAAGTTTGGATTAACTCTTTATCTCCGTAATTATTTGCCAAGTTCTGATAGATTTTTTTTTCATTATTCACATTTGTACATTCTACCCTGTTATGATTAGACTTCGATAACATTTTTTGTTGGTAATCAGAAAACGTTACTTTTGGTATAGAATTATAGGAGAATGCATGCTCTTTTTAATAATAACATTTTTTGTTGGTAATCAGAAAACGTTACTTTTGGTATAGAATTATAGGAGAATGCATGCTCTTTTTAATAACACAAATTCAAGTTAATAAAGCCAAAAATTAATTTAATTTAATGGGGTCAAATCAACGATGGTATCCTTAATTAGGAGAGAAAGAGTTAAAACTAATAGCATATCGTTTATAGTACACGGAGTAAAGTTGCATGTAGGCTATGTGTGCGTGTGTGTATTAGGCTACTTTGAGGTAAAAAAGATAGTAACAGCAACATCGTAAAATATAGCGGCTACATTTTTTTAGCGGCCCCCGAAAGATATAATAAAAATAAAACAAGCGAATTTAAAAAAAAATGTATTTAAAAAACAAAAACTTAAATTAAATGTAATTCTATCAAATAGTTTGGATTACTCGTGCAATTAAATTTGTAATAGACCTAGATTAACAATAATATAACTCTGTGCGATTAGATATGATAAATGATTTTTACCAATTGTTTTAGTTTAGCTCAATTTCTTGCTTTTAGCTTTCTCACTTGTCGACATCTGGGAAAACGGGAGTGGGGAAGAAAGAAGGAGGTATCTGCGTTAATGTGTTACCGTGATCGATTTTTAAATGAATTATATAGGCCTATATATAAATATATAACTTTTTAAAAGTAGCCTACGTATTAAATTTGAACTCATGTGTGTACATATATATATATATATATATATATACACACACACAGGTTTTTGAACAAGTTGATATTTGTACATCCGTTAAGAAAAACTATATAAGCTCTTTACCATTGCACAGGCTACACTTTAATCTCGTAGTTAAAAGTAAAGTAGGGGATGCACTTTATTTTCTTTAAATAAATTCAGGTCTATTCCGTTATCGTTAGTTTACTTTTTATCTCCTATTCCAAGTAACAGTAACGATTCAAAGGTTATCTCATTGAGTTATCTTATGAAGTGAAATCGTTCTAGATAACTACACATAAGGCTACATTGTAAAGTTATACAAAGTTAAGTTTTGATCTTACGTTCACGCGGACATTGAATTTCTAGAAGTCAACTTTGATATGACCATATAGTTGATCCCTCAGTCACTCACTTCTCTTATTACCTTATAAATTACAGACGTTTCTTCTAAAGATTATTTTGTCCTACGCAAATCCACGTGTTGTTAAGCATTTTAATAAGAGACAAACTGCTGAGTCGTTGATTTTCCTGGCTGTGTGATTCATGCATCACATTCCATGCTCTAATGGCACTAGGGAAGAAATAATTTATCCTAGTATATAGAATAAGAAATACAGTTTTATCTTTTGTCTTTCTATTTCATTACAAAGCTTATATCCACTCACTCTGTCTTTGTCAGTAGCATCTTGTACACGTTATTTCTCCAATTTCCGATACAAGGATCAAGCTAAGCCTTTGCAAAATTAATCATTGTCGTTGACAACACACGAATCAATTAAAAAATGAACCTATTAGCTAATTAAGTAGCAGTAGTAATTAATTCTGTTATAGATAGACATTCACTAAGGGGAGGTAAGCCTTGTGTAGAGAATTGTGTCGTTCGTTAAAAAAAATTATACTAATATAGATTATAAACCTATTTTTATAAGTACTTAAAAGGCTCAGTGGCAAACAGGTCGGCCTTCGATCGCGGAGGTTCGAATTGGAATTCCGGCCCGATCAATTTAAAAAAAAAACAACAAGGTTACAAAGACAGTTTGTGTGGAAACACAAACTGAAAATCGGCCCCCGAAGTGGTCCACCCAGGCAAGTATCAATATTTTTAGAAAGAGCGTCATAATTAAATCCTATCAAAGACAAATGACTGAGAAGAATGGAGAAAGAAGGTTGACAGATCTTGTATGGTGCCCCAGTGCTCCAGCAAACCAAACGATAGGTGAAAGTGAATGAGAAGTTAAATGTGAACCTGGCTTAACTGATGCCTTATAATGAATATCTAATTGATCTAATTGCTTTGTAAATGTTCAATCTATAATTCCACAAAAACAAAATTGAAAATTTTCCTTTAGTTATATGTTGCATTCTGCACTATGCCGTGTTGCTGTTAGCGCGATAATATGAAAAATTACTTATTAATTGTTGTTTTAAATTATGTCCAACTTATATGCATACTAAAGAGATTTTTTCTCTTAAAAAAAAGTGAAACTTTGTTTTCGTGTAAATGTAGTAGGCCTATATATTATGACAGAACTTATTTAACTTAGCAAAATAAATGTAAAAAAAAAAATATTTTGTTTACAAAAAATCAAAAACCGTTTGCATAAATGTGTTAAAAATATGTTACAATGGTATCTCCCTTACGGAAAAGCCTCCAGAGTTTGTTACTATTAATAGTGAATAGTTGTAAAAGTGGTGTATTTTTATGAAAAAACTGCTTGCATAAGTGATTTAAAAAATTAAATTTTTCGCTTTTTAGAAAAGAAAAAAGTAGCGTTGCATCTGAACTTTACAAAATACGAGTCAATAAAAAATTAACCAATCAATTAAATAATTGATTGAATATATTTGATGTAACAATGGGAAATAAATTTTAAAGTATTGAGATATATGACTGTAAATGTACAGTTCTTGCCATTAAATAAGCTTTGTTTTTTAAGTATTTTTTTTTTAATTTTCGCTGTGAGCGCTAATTAATTAAGTCTGGTTTTTTTTCAAGTTATCTGGCCAACGTTTATGCTGCTACAATGTTTGTTAGGCCCCTACTATGTGTTCCCTATATCTTTAAATCGTAGCCGATTCATGTTTAATTAATATGTTTTATGAAGGTTTTTTTTTTCTTGCAACACAATACATACTCTGAAAGAATAGATCTAGATTCTAGTCATTGTGTTTGTGCCGGAAGGAAAAGCCAACAACCCCCACCCCGCCAAAAAAAAAAGGTTGACATTGTGTAGGAAACCTTTGTGAAAAAATCACACAATTATTAATTTAGGAAAGGAGGGAGGAATCAGCCCTTACACTTCCCCCAACCTTTCTTTGACTTTCTTTTTTTTTTTCTATAAGCACTTATCCCAACTTAAAATAATTGAATAACTTAACTAGCCGTCTTAGTCTACACGAAGAGAGGGGCGAAAAGATTTATAGTATACTATTAATATGTAGCATATAAGAATATAAGCGTAACATAAACTATGTTTATAATAAATCATTTCCAATTTTTTGGGGGAATGGATTCGAAAGTAGGCTTAATTAATTTTTAAAATCATTATAGGCCCATGTATATAACCAAAAAAAAATTTATAATGAATCAGCTACTATTTTGTATCGGATGCATCCAACCTTTTATTGGGGATTTTAACAATTTAACTTCAATGATGCCAGCTAAATTTAACTTAAATGACGACCGCTAAATTTAACTTCAATGATGACCGCTAAATTTAACTTCAATGATGTCAGCAAATTTAACTTCAATGATGCCAGCTAAATTTAACTTCATTGATGCCAGCTAAATTTAACTTCAATGCTGACAGCTAAATTAAACTCCCAAATACAGCTTCTAGACGATGATGGCAGAGAGGCGCTCAAGATTCCGAAGTTGAAAATCCCAGTCTTCACCAGGATTCGAACCCGGGATCCCCGGTTCGGAAGCCAAGCGCTTTACCGCTCAACCACCGCACCTCCCCTGGCCTAACTGAGGTCTTAAAATTTATCTAATTGTTTTGAAAAGGCTCATTTTTTTTTTTTTTTTTTTTTTTTTTTTTTTTTTTTTGAAGGAAACCTCAGAATTTGCGCTATTCAGTTTTAGCTTTATCATCATAGGAATCCTTAGGCCTTGGGCCTCTTTTCTTTGCCTCTTTTTTGGGATTTATGTGCCTCTTTTATGGGCCATCTTGCCTCTTTTGTGGTCTTTTTTTTTATTAATATGTTTTTATTTGTAAGTTATCATAATTTACAAGTATTAAATCATAAACAATTGAAAAGTGATTAACCTAAATATATAATAACAGTAATAGAAATATTTTTTTTTTTTTTAAAGGAAACCTCAGAATTTGCGCTATTCAGTTTTAGCTTTATCATCATAGGAATCCTTGGGCCTTATCATGCCTCTTTTTTGGGCTTTATATGCCTCTTTTATGGGCCATCTTGCCTCTTTTGTGGGCTTTTTTTTTTTAATATGTTTTTATTTGTAAGTTACCATAATTCACAAGTATTAAATCATAAACAATTGAAAAGTGATTAACCTAAAAGTATAATGACAGAAATATTATTTAATATCAGAGACATACTACCTTAAGAAGAATGGAACAATTAAAAAAAATGTGACAAGAAAATGCAGTTTACAAGATTACTATTAGTTTTTAATTAAGTCTAACTCATAATGCATACTAAATAGATTTTTTTCTCTTTAAAAAAAAAAAGTAAACATTTGTTTGTGTGTATATTTAATACTTCCTATAACAGAACTAACATAACTTAAAAATACAAATATAAAAAAAAATGTTTGACAAAAAATCTACAACTGTTTGCATAAATATGTTTCGAAATTTGAAATATTGTCTGCCCTAATAAAGAGTCTCAAGTGTTTAATAGTTAATAGTTGTAAAAGTGGTGTATTTTTATGAAAAATCTGCTTGCATACGTGATTTAAAAAATTACATTTTTCGCTTTCAGAAAAGAAAAAAGTAGCCGTTGCATCAGAACTTTGAATGGTCTAAAATATTGTGATGTCGGATTTTCACTATCTTTTCTAGTTTACGAGATCTAAACGGGACGGACGGACAAACATTTCACACGAAACTAATAGCGTCTTTTCCCCTTTCGGGGGCCGCTAAAAACATAGAGCTTATCAGTACCAACTTATCAACAATTTCTACAATTTATTGTGAACCTCGACAACCAAAAAGCTGTAGCCACAAGGGCTGACTGGGTGTCAAAATAAGCCACGGCATTACCATAATAATAATTTAATAATTTCATTTATAAAACGCTGTTAGGCCTAACAAACAAAATGTAGGCTCAAGGCGCAGTAATAACATTACAAACACGACTGCTAAAATGACAATTAATCTTAAAAAAGTTTTAAACAGATAGGTCTTAATGTTCTTTTTAAAGTGGTGTAGCATTTTGTTTGTCTGCGATCAATGAGGAGGGAGTTCCAAACCTTTGGTCCGTGCACTGAAAAAGCCCGCAGACCGTAGCTTTTGAGGGAGAAACGTGGCACCACTAAAAGCGTTGAGTCCATTGAGCGCAGGGCTCTCTGGGGGACATATGGAGTAATCAGTTTGCTAAGGTACAAGGGCATTTCATTGTTATATATACATTGATGACAAAGTGTGGAGACCCTGTAATCGATTCTCACTTTCACGGGAAGCCAATGGAGCGTGCACAAGAGCATAGTAGCAGAATCTCGTCTTGTTTTTCTAAGGACTATTCGAGCGACATTGTTCTGAATACGTTGCAGCTTGGCTATTTTGTCATCGGGTATACCTGCAAGCACGGCGTATGAATGCCACAGCTAGAGTTTTTGCTGACTCCGTTGTTAAATATGGTCGGAACTGGCCTAATCTGCACAGCTGCAGATAAAGACATTTGCAGAGCTGACTTATGTGTGGGTCGAAAGATAGTGTTGAGTCGAAGAAAACCCCAAGATTCCGCTATACATGGACATAAGGAACCTGGCAGTTCGTGATAAAAAGAGAATCTGTGCTCTCGACTTTTGAGACGTTGTTCCGAGCGCCAATCTTAATTATTTCTGTCTTGTCTTCGTTCATCTTGAATTTATTCTCAACCATCCAATCACACACCCTTGCAACCATACCATCTGGCCCACAAATTGTTTGCCATATGATGTGCATTTAAAAGTACATGACCTCATAATAATTAAAGTTTGATAATGCAACGAAAACTAAACGCAAATGAATGCAAACATATTTAGAAAATGTCTTTTATTTTCTCATACAGATAGACTTCGTGAAGTAAGTAAAGTTCCTATTCGGACATTGCGATCTATGGGACATATATGTCACGACCTATGACGTGATAACAAGCTATTGGTCTCCACTGCCCACGGGTTTTGACGTCACAGGACAGTGTTGAGGCTTACAATTGCCCCAATTGACAGATAGGGTTATGCCGACTTTTTGACGGACAAACGATAGCGGGACAGTCTCGCTCCATTCTTTTCCTCCTCGAAGGCCTCAAACTCCCAACTATATGGAATGCCTCATAATCGCGTGTCCTTTGAGCGAAGAAACTAGCTTAGCAAGTTTCTAATAATAAAACAATGTTAAATGTAACACATTTGTTACTAATTGTTGTTGGTCGGCCAATGGTTTGCAGCTCCAAACAGTTAGTACAAGTAAACCGATTTAGGCGTATTGAATTCTTAGTGAAATAAACTTAAACAGACTTCTATCTAAACAAACTTGAATATAACTTTTATTTATAACTATACGTAGATTGAACTTGAAATGAGATATAGTAGAAACAAAATAACAACATTACTATTAAACGTCTTTACTGCCTCATGTCACTGATTCGTTTCCCATTCAACTTTCACCCCCGTGACATCTACTTTCTAGTCCAAACCTACTACAGGACGACGGGGGGTGGGGGGGGGGGGTGGGGGGGGGGCAGCGGACAAGGTATAAACCCTGGAACATCGAGATCACCAAACGACAGTCCAGCGCGCATACCACACGACCAGACAGCCATGTGTTCTACTATATCTTCTTATCTTATATATTACAGACGTTACTTCAAAAAAGAAGATAATTAAGTCCTACGCATTTCATGTGTCAATCTAGTTATGCATGTTAATCAATGACTAAGTCGTTGGATTTCCTGGCTGATTCAGGCAATCCATTCCATCCTCTAAGTCTAATGGCACTAAGGAAGAGGGAGCACTAGTACGTTTGTTCTAGCGTATGGAGTAAGAAATGTGCCTCTATCTTTGTGTCTTTCTGAGTATTTCATTAGGTTTTGTTTTTCTATTTGTAAGTTATGGTTTAGTGTTCTATGTATTATAGCTAGTTTAGCCTACTTTTTATTCTTGTGTCCTAAAGTGTCTCTAAGTTTAGTGATTTTAGTAATGGTGTGACTTTCCTCATGGCTACCTTAGAAAGTACACCCATACACGCCATAACACATAAAAAAACTATATGGAGATCTGCTCGATTTGGAAATCAATGTTCAGTTCATCTCGTTAAGGACTGGTTGTCTAAGCCCTCCAACTTGATAATGAGAACGAAGAAGTTCCTTATATTAGAAGTAGATCTAAATATGTCGCAGTGTAATAGCATGATTGTTTTTGTTTTGTTTTAATTCCAGGGTGATCACATATGGCTTGAAGTGGATAAAAAAAGCGAATTCTCCGTCCCCATAGGTGCTACGGTCATAGGAACAGACTCTGGCCAAATACAGCTTCTAGACGATGATGGCAGAGAGCACTGGGTGGACGGTGGTCAAGTTTTTCGTCCAATGCACGTGACTTCGGTGGACGGAGTCCAGGACATGATCAGCTTGGGAGATTTTAGCGAGGCAGGAATTCTGAGAAATCTCTTCATACGTTATAAAGACAACCAAATCTATGTGCGTCTAAGTATTAAGTCCACTTATTTATGTGAATCCTAAACACAGCGCATGCTTTAGTGTGTGATTTAAAGATGTATGTGTGAGAGAGAGAAAGATAGAGAGAGAGACAGAGAGAGAGAGAGAGACAGAGAGTGTATAGAGAGAAAGAGAAAACATTAATATAAAAACTAAATGGATTAAAGTAAAATTGAGCAGCAAATATAGGCTACTTCTAAATACTAACGCCCAGGCCTTGCTAGGGAACTACATTTAAGTTGAACTATAAGTATTTCATTTTAAGAGTGTATTATAATCAAATAGCCTACATTTAGGAAATGTGAAGAAACAATACGCAATACGAGTGTTTGTCGTCCAATGCAAGTGACTTCTGTAGATGGAGTGTTTATAATAAGATTCTAGGTTTTTTTTTATTTTCACAATAAACGAAACAATATCAAAGGGTTATAGAATCTATATCTTTATCTTACATGCCTCTACATTGGGGCTACATGCTAAAATGGAAATGTGTATTCCCAGACCTGGAAATGTGTATTCCCAGACCTGGAAATGTTTATTTTGAGGAGCAAATGTGTATTTTCCATAACTATAAAGAAAGACACACAGGAAAGACTAAAAAATACTAAAATCACTCAAGCATATAACATTTACATACACGAAATGCAGCTATCCTAAAAATTAACACAGCATAAACGATAAAGTTAAATATAAGCTATTTGTCAAGATAATAGATATTTACACCTTTATTCTTTGTCATAGATTTTCTAGAATATGTTAGAATGATGCATTTCTTGTCACTTGGCAATGATTTAATGATTATGTTGCCAACAAAATGAAAAAAACAATCACCAATGACGCACTAGTGTGCCAATTCGGCCTAAGGGAAGGAAAGCGCTGGCAAGGCGGACAAAGAAAACTCTTCATGGACACCCTTAAAGCTCTGAAGGCTTTCAGCATAGACTCAGCCACCTGGTAGACAAAGGCACATTTCAGAGCATCATGGCGTCGCGCTGTGAAAACTGGCTAACAGGTTGCTGAGGAAAAGAGAACAGCGCTGGCAGAAGAAAAACGCCAGAGAAGAAAAGCAAGGCCAATATGACACTAGCTCCAGCTGGAATAACCTGCCCAGTGTGCAGCCGAAAATTCCGGGCTGACATAGGTCTCACCAGCCTCATGAGGAGGCACAAAACCCCAGTGCAATGCCCTCAGCCCCCTGGATGACAAAGTGGTCATCATCGAACCACAATGGACGAACTATATATAATGTGCAAATGTACTTAAATACAAAAATGTTACAAGAACAGTGAAAAGAGGAGTACTCCAACCTCCGGTAGCGATTTCAAAATGACATCAGGATCCAGGTTTGCCCTTACTGACATAGAGATAACTTAAGTAGATGACCCACCGTGGAATACGACTCTGTCCGCATTATCTGTGGCCAAATATGCAGGTCGCTGCCACTACTGCTCATGTTGTGTGGTCATGTGAAATACTGCATTAATCTGTTTGGAATTGAAGACAAGGTCTACATTATAAATAATTCTACCATTTTTCCACCAAAATAAATAAAAATCTAAAAAAAACAAACAAACAACAGATCTAATTAGATATATATGTACCATCTAGTACTATAATTAGTATAATGTGAATGAAAACAAATATATTGTTATAAACCTGGTGGTGGCACAGATGGGGGTAGTGGTGTGAGTGTAGTCAGCCGACGCAAATCACCCCAGGCCAGCGCTAGACGAGCGGTCAACCGTGACGAGTTACGCCGGTCAGCCGATTCGAGTGTCAACACGGCGGTTCGGGAAGGATCGACGGCGGTCCGGGAAGGATCGACGTCGTGAACAGAGCTCAGGAGCGTCACGAGAGTTGTAGTCATCTGACCACCTAGAAACGTCGAGCGGCGTTCTATCCGGTTCGAGAAGGCCAGTAGGGACCCTATATAAGAGAGGAGGTGTCGCAGTCAAGACGGTCGAGAAAAGGGGCTCAATACAGCGAGGTTCAGAAAAGGGGTTCACGACAGAAGGTTCGCTACAGCACAGTTCAAGGGGCGGAACCCGGCGACACAGAGAATGAGAGCCCCTACAACCATCATGTTGGTAATCTATGATACCCCCCTTTTCTTCAACCTTGCTGCAGTGTTTACATTCCATTCTGCAAGGTCGTCGGGACAGCGCGTCAGCATTCTGGAGAGTTTGTCCTTTTCGGTGCTGTGTCTCGAAGTCATAGGTTTGCAGACGTTCAATCCACCTGGCGACTTGTCCTTTAGGACTTTTAAATGACAACAGCCATTGAAGAGCAGCGTGATCTGTCCTAAGGATGAATTTTTGCCCATACAAGTATTTGTGGAAATGTTGTATGGCATCCACAACTGCCAGTAGCTCACGTCTTGTAACACAGTAGTTTCTTTCGGCTTTGGACAATCTCCGACTAAAGTAAGCTATGACTCTCTCAGTTCCATCTATCTTTTGGGATAAGACAGCGCCTATTCCAGTATTGCTCGCATCGGTGTCAAGTATGAACGTCTCGCCTGGTATCGGGTAGGCCAGAATGGGTGATGAAACAAGAGCCTTTTTAAGTCGCTCAAAGGCCTCCTGGCATTCCGTTGTCCAAATAAACGGCCGCTTCGGTTCTGTCAATTGATGAAGGGCGCTACAGAGGCTAGAGAAGTTTGGTACGAAACGTCTGTAGTACGTGCAGAGTCCAAGAAAGCTTCTTAACTCCTGGATATTAGCGGGGATCGGCCATTCATTTACGGCTTCAACTTTATCCGGGTCTGTGCTGACTCCTTCCTTCGACACGATGTGCCCAAGGTACTTGACGCTCCTTCTGAACAAGGAGCACTTCTTTGGGTTCAATTTCATTCCAGCGTTTCTGATTCTTTCGAATACTTCCTTCAGGTTTGCGATATGTTCCTCGAAGGTTCTGCCTATGACGATAATGTCATCTAAGTAGACAAGGCACGTGGTCCAGCTGCCAAGACTGGAGATGAAAGTCCTGATGGTGGTGAAGAGAATCCAAGGAAGCTTGACGTTGAAGTTGATGGACATTCGCACGATGAAAGTCATCGACCGGGTCTGAAACAAACAGGCGATTGGCCCGATACTGAGACGAGAGAGAGAGGTCCTGATGGTGGTGAAGAAAGCCGAATGGAGCCTGAAGCCGAAGACGAGGGACCTTTGCACGAGGAGTGTTACCAACCTGCCCCACAAGCATGCCCTCCAGACAAGGCTGAATATGATGACCTGTCCCACAATTCCATGTCCTGTGGATTTGAAGCCCATCCCAGTCCTTCTTCGCAAAGCCCAATGAAGCCACCTCTTTGGTCAACAATCTTGGTAATCCGTGCCCTTACATCCTATACCTCTCCATGTGTCAAGTGGCTGTCCTCAGTACCGACCGACAAGAGAGCGATGCAACCAAAACGTCACTGCAACAAGAGGATGATCAACTGGAGGAAAAGAAGAAGGCGGCGTTTGCGTAGTCCAACGTGCATGGTGATTCAACCAAGAAATAACTGCAGCCACATGAAGACCAACTGGCGGAGAAGAAGAAGAAGGCTACTTTTGTTGAGTGCAACGTGGATGACGATGCGACAACGACATCGATGCAACCAGGTCAAGGCTAACTGGAGGAGAAGAAGAAAACGTTTTCTGAATTCAACGTGGATGGCGATGAAAGCACGACGTCCATGCAACCAGATGTAGGCCAATTGGAGGAGAAGAAGGAAGCGACCATTGCTGACTGCAACATGGATGGCTCCATCAAGCTCAAGAGGCAAGCCAACTGCCACTGATCGACCCCCGCCTGCAGCGATGAAACTTTACAGCCAATGTCATGATGTTCCAATTAGCCATAATTGTCATTGTAATTAGCCATGTCCGTCCCGGACAGAATCAATATAATAAGGCCAGAGAACTAGAGCTAAGTCTAAAATTTTATAAGCTATGTAAAACATGATAAACTATCCCCAAGTTTTTGTTCTTTGTTTCAGACATACACAGGCTCCATCCTCATTTCTGTAAACCCTTACCAAGATTTGCCAATCTACAGTCAGGAACAAGTAGAAAGGTACAAAGCCAAGAAAATAGGAGAGCTACCTCCACATATATTTGCTATAGCAGACAATGCTTACGGTAGCATGCACAAATCTAATCAAGATCAATGTATTATTATCAGGTAAGTTACCTGACTATTAAATAGACCAAAATAAGAGTATTGTTTTAACAATATATAGATCTATATGCAGCATTAGTTGGTCTATAATATCATACTTACATTAAAAATATGAAAATAATTTAATTAAAAATATGACAATAGAATATCAATATGTGCCAAAAAATTATAGATCTGTTCAAAATGCAATGGCTTTTAATACAACATTAGTTACTTATTAGGAATGAAAAACTTTTTTTTTTTTCCATTTTATTCTCCATTTTATTCTCAGGTAACAGAAGTTTTTTTTAGTCCAAAATTATTTGGTCCACTAGTCACTAGATATTGAAAGTGGCCTACTACTCGCGAAGTGTATTTCTCCCTACTCTTAGTTATTAATATTATTACTTCTCTACCCTAAAAGCTAGATCTATAGCTTTAATTTAACGTATCTTTAAAATGATATATTTGAAGGCCTATCTAATGAAAAATTTATAATTTTTACTTCAAAATGTGTCAAATCAAGAACAAATAATAATTGAACGTGATCAATTTTTTTTTTATGTTTATGTCTATGTACAGTGGAGAATCAGGCTCTGGGAAGTCGGAATGCACAAAATTTATTCTGCAATACCTAGCATCTGTTTCAGGTCAACAGTCATCCATTGAACAACAGATACTGCAGGCATATCCAATTCTGGAAGGTATGGTTAATTTATAGATGCTAGGCCTACTAAATAAATATAGGTCTATAGGGGCTTATAGGCCTATATCAAGGTATATATATTTAATATATACATGTCTGGAACAATAGAGATAACTGAACTGAAAAAGAACTTGCAACAAAAAGAGAAAAAAAAAAAAGAAGGGAAAGGGTAGGCCTATATAGACTATTCTATAGTAATGTTAATGGTATCTACATAATGAAAAGAGAATAAGACTAGTTGATTACAGTATATTTTTTTGTTCTCTACATTTGCGCCCCCTTAGCTGTAGATAGTTTAGGACTAGATAATATAGACTATATAGAGTCTTATATATAGTCTAGATCTAGAATATATGTTATCTATTAGAGACACTTGAAAATCCTTGAGTATAGATCTAGAATAATACTAATGATTTCCTTTTATCAGCATTTGGTAATGCCAAAACAATACAGAATGACAATTCTAGTCGCTTTGGAAAATATATTGACATACACTTTGATGAGAGAGGTGTTATTGAATGTGCTAAGATTGAGCAATACTTGCTGGAAAAATCTCGCATTGTCAGCCAACGAAAAGGGGAGAGAAATTACCACATCTTTTATGGTATGTTAGCTGGCCTCACAGCAGAAGGGAAAGCCATGTTTGAAGTGCAGGATTCAGAGAACTTTGAATATCTTTTACAGGCAAGTCAAATCTCACAAAATATTTTAAATTTGAACTTTGAATTAATGTGCAACCAAAAAATATCCTTTCTATTTATTCAATTTTTATGGTTTGACTAGGTCTGATATTAAATAATATAGATCTATATGCATTTTTCTGGTTTGCAAATTTGGCAACATTTCTTAAAACCTAACCTTGGGCCTGACTTACCATTTGAAATATTATAGTTAATAAAATATTCTGATAAAATTAGTTTGAACAGAATTAGATTTAAAAACTTAGTATAAAGTAAAAAGTAAAGAGCTCCTTTTTCGAGCTAGTGAGCTATATGGTGTATGATGTAAAGGTCATCTTTTTCTATTGCTGATGGTTAATGAAGATGTCATGTGTCAGGTACCATCATAGTTGGGTGTACTCATGGAATTCCTAAAAATCCTGAAATTCAAAATCCCAGTCTTCAGCAAGATTCTAATCCGTGAATCCTCAGTTCACATAAGCCAAGCAATTTACAACTCAGCAACAAACCTTTAAAAAATGGTAGAAAACTTGGCTAAGCCACTGTAGGATGGGATTCAGTTTCTGAAGGAATAGGAGGTTTTCACTTGTGAGTCCATTCAGCTCTAATAAAGCATGTGGTAAAAGTAAAGGCAAGGCAAATGGTTTGCTGTTTTTGCATCTAAAGATATCTATTAAATAATTACAACCACCAACCAACCTCCTTTACTTCTCCAACATATGTACAAGGTATCCTTGAGAGCTAGGTGGACCCAACTAAGAACACTGAAGTTCAAAGTACCAGTCGTCACAGGGATTTTAACTTTGTAACCCCTCAGTTTGGAATCTAAGCACTTTACCACTAAGCCTTCACAAGATAGCTGCTGCTTATTTTATTCATGGTAAACCAGTTACACAGACTAAAAACTCAAAATATAAAGGTATAATAATAAATGAAAAGCTATCATGGAATCCCCAAAGTGATGAAATAAATTTAAAAATCTCAAGGAAAACATAAGTTTTTTTTTAAAGAAATTTTTACAAATCAACAAAAACATAAAACTAAAATGCTATTTAACTTTAGTTAGGATAATATATTAAAATATGCATCCTTTGTTTAGGACCACTCAACTCAAGAAAACAAAGAAACGATCACAAATACAAAATAAAGCAGTCAGATTTATAACAAAGGAATATTCCAATCATAAAACTTAGAGACACTTCAGGACAGAAGAATAAAAAGTAAAGTAGCTATTATACATAAAACATTGAACCATTATTCACAAATAGAAAAACCAAACCTAATGAAATACTCAGAAAGACACAAAGATAGTAATACATTTCTTATTCCATAGACTAGAACAAATTTGTACGACTGTTTCTACTTCCCTTGTGTCATTAGAGAATGGAATGGGTTGACTGAATCACCCAAGAAAACCAATGAGTTAGCACAGTTTAAGTCATTCATTAACATGCATGGCTAGATTGAGACATGAAATGCGTAGGACTAAATTATCTTCTTTTTTAAAGTAACATCTGTAATATATAAAGTTTTCTTATAATAACATGCACACTACAGTTATGTAATTTTCTGGCAACTTTTTCTGTACCAGGGAGAGAGGATAGAATGTGAGGGTAGAGAGGATGAAAAAGACTTTGATGAATTCCGATCTGCGATGAAAGTGTTGATGTTTGATGATGAGGACATGGTAAACATACTTAAGATATTGTCTGCTTTACTTCACATTGGGAATGTTAGATTTAATGGTAATTTTCAAACTTGTTTGCCCCATTTTGTTTTTTGAAGTGAGCTTTTAGTTTATATTCATTTTATATTTTCATTCATTAAACTGTAAGCCTAAGATATTCATTATGTTTCAAAACTATGATTTTCGGTATCAGAAAATTTGCATCTATTAATAAGGTTACTGTATTATACAGAATTTGAACTTGATAATATTGAGGCTTCAGAAATTGAAGATGTGACTGGCATTAACATTACAGCATCATTTCTAGAGGTAATCTTCTATTAAATTTAACAAAAAATTACTAACCAACAGGTTTCAGTGGAGTTTATCTATAAAATTTTGAGCATGTCCATTAAATCTGCATTCTTTAAATCTGCATTCTTAATCCAGAAGTTTGGTTGACTTAATTTACCCAAGTTACCCTGTAAAAATAGCTGCTTGATTTGAAAACCCATGTTCATCTCAGATCTATATGACTACCTGGTCATGTGGTATATGCTCTGGACTTTGTCTTGATGGTCCTGGGTTCTAACCCTGCCCACTACCATCCCCCACCATCCTTTGAAGGTTTGGTTTAGGATGTAATCATTTTCAATTCTGAAGGAACATTCAAAATATATGGCTCCTTCTGTCTTGGAAGACAATGGATGTGCCCAGAGTCACTTGTTTTAGTTTTGCCTTGAGATGGGTCAGAACCTGGTGTGGCTAATCAAGCCAATTCTGTAGTGGCAGATTTTGCCACAGTTCATGCATTTTTTCTTTCTCTTGACTAAGGCAATTTTGTTTTGAAATATGTAGATTATATAAATCATACAGAACTGTTACTCCTCCAATATTGATAAAAAGATTGAGGAATAAGACAAAAATATTTTTGACTAGGGTTGAATAGTTAGGGAGAGATTCTACAAAAGGATATGAAAAAAAAACAGGAGATAAATACATTTGTTTGTAGAGGATTAAAAATAAAATTAGAGAGTGAAAAAAAAAGGTAAGGAGTGGTGGATGCTCTCAACTTTCAATTGAATCTATGTTTAAAATGCTTTACAGAATATAAAAACATAACTATGATATTATCTATGAATCAGGCATTTAGTTTTTGTTCTGATATATAAATAGCAAAAAGGAATGCTTGTTTTAAAAACTACATTTTGTTATTGTTGAGATCAGGTTGATCCCCAAGCTCTCATTGATGCCTTGACGACCAAAACAATTTTTGCCAAAGATGAGAGTGTGACATATACCATGAAGAAGATGCAAGCCATGGATGTTAGGGATGCTTTTGCAAAAGGAATATATGGCAGACTTTTCATCTGGATTGTGAACAAAATCAATGCAGTTCTGTACAAGCCACAGTACCATAAAAAAAAGTCAATTAAAGTCCTTGATATCTTCAGCTTTGAAAACTTTGACAAAAACAGGTTGGTATTGGGAGTTAGGTATTTTCTCCAATCACAGTCATTTTAGTCAGCTACTAAATAAAATGATTGCAAAGGATTTGTGATGTGGTGTGTTGGCTGATTGGCAAAAACAGCTTGGCTACCTGTCAAGGGGCTTCAGCTTGAAACCCCACTCAAGCTGAGTTTTGTTTGCTGAGCACCTAAAAGTAGAATGGAAAAAGAGATTGGACCATTGTGCACTTATTATGCTATGAACATGAAAGGGGTGCTATTTAAAAGCAATACAAAAAATGTTGGCCATAGGTTGCTAATAAAATATAGTTTTAGGGTGAAAATTTAAAAAAAAAATCAATAGAACTATTATTATAGAAATGCACAGGGCTGTACACTTTTAGTTTTGTTGAAATGTTTTATATTAGTATGGACTAAAAGGCCAAGAAATAGTATTATTATTTTATTTACTGTTCTCTGTACTCACATAGTTTTAATGTCTGATTAACTTAAGCTCACTATTAATATTATTTTGAATTGACTAGCTTTGAACAGCTGTGTATCAACTATGCCATTGAAAGTCTTCAGCAATTTTTTGTCACTCATGTTTTCAAACTTGAGCAAGCTGAGTACAACAATGAAGGCATCAACTGGAAAAATATTGAATTTGTAGACAACCAGGGAGTGCTGGATCTGATTGCTGACAAGCCCATGAATATTCTGGCATTGATGGATGAAGAAAGCAAATTTCCAAAAGTAAGTGACTGAAATATACTTTTAGAACACTGATTACAGATAAGCTGAAATATCAGACACTTTGCTTTTAAATGTAATTAAAAACCATTTAAACCAAATAGAAATCTGAAGTGTTATTTAATAACATATATGGGAAGTATTTAAAACATTCTTTTTTTTTTTTTTTTTTTAAACCCTGTACATCACAGTGGGCAGTAAGATTTATCCAGAATTATCTGATGCATTTTTTATATTTACAAGTTTTTTTCTTCCATCTTGTCCTCCAGCTAATCATAAGTCTAGGTTTGGATGTTAAGTTTTTTTTATTTAAAAACAACTCATGGATTCTGTTTTTGTATTTGAATAAAATGATGCAATACTGTTTATAGTACTCTACAATCAAAGGTTATACAGTCACTTCGATTTTGAATCCTCAAATCATATGAAATTTGTAAAACTAAATACTTTGGAAAAAAAAAAACTCTTTGAAAATCCTAAAGTAAATCTTTTTCTCTCTAAATTAATAAAAGACATATCTTCCTAATTCACTTAATTGAACTTCTGGAGATCTATGGATACTGTGTCATCGTATGGATTTATTTGATCCAAGAAAGAACATTTTTCATGATTCCTGATAGCTTTTCTATTTTTATGACAGAGTTGTATGAAATCTTCCTTGTGCTTATGGCAATGAAAAATGCTGTTTGGAAAAATAAATAAAATCTATTTAGCCTCCACTCTGCATCACAATCAAATTGGTGTACAGTGTATCTAATTAAAAAAAAAAAGAAAACCCAAATAAAGTATGTATTTTTAGGGTAGTTAAATACATTATTTTTGGGCTAGTTTCACTCAGTATATATGGCTCCTTCTGTCTCTGAAGACAATGGATGCACCCAGATGAGTTACTGGTTTTGGTTATGTCTTGAGATGGGGCAAAATCTGGAGTGACTGATCAAGCCAATTCTGGAGCGGCAGATATTGACACAGTTTGTGCATGTATATATATACTCAGCATATATGTATATATATTAAGAAAAACAGGTAAACTAAAATAGACTATGTATATATTTAGTCTATTTTAGTTTACCTGTTTTTCTTAATTATACTTTACTTTCAGAACACAAAACATATGGCTTTGAAAGTAAAAAAAATAAAATTACAAAACAAAGGAAACCATTGTACTCCTAAACTAAGAAGTTTGTGTCATATTTTTTACTTTTGTAGGGGACAGATGAAAGTATGTTGAACAAGCTTCACTTTTATCATTCCAACAACCAGTACTACCTGAAGCCTAAAGCAGCTGTTACACAGACCTTTGGACTGAAACATTTTGCTGGCTTAGTTGTTTATGATCCTGATGGTAAATGATTCACTTCTATTTTATTTTGCAGTAATTAAATGTGTTATAAATTATAGTTTGGTCCGGAAATCTTGAATTCTATCTTCAGAGATGTGGTACTGATTCACCAAGAAATAGATTCTGGGTTTTAAATTGGGATGTTACTGAGGATCTAAGATTATTCCTTGCATAGTCAGCTCGGGCTCTTGTCTTTTATGGAATTTATATAAGGTGGACATTTACAATAAAGTATCTGAGTTTCTCTACAACTATTTATTTAAAAAAAATTATTTTGCTGCTTTTATTATCAAATATTTTACATTAACATAAGCTTAATTATTTAAAACTAAATATAATAATTTGGTGAAAATCTTTTTTTAAAACATAGTTTATCATGAATTTTAAGGATAAATAGAAATAATAACTTCTGTTTAAACAATCTTAAGTTTTTTTAATGACTACAAAAGTGGGAAATTCCTAGTTGTGTGGTATGTGCTCTGGCTTTAGTCCCGAGGCTCTCAGCTTTGCATCCTCTGAGGGGTTTGGTCTTGGATGTAATAATCCTCAATTCAGAAGAAACATCTGAAACATTTACACAAAAAAAATATAGTTTAAAACTTAGGATTGAAAACAACAGTTAGGGATCGTTCATGTCAGTTTTGACTAATGTAGACTTTTCTGCTAATTTTTGTAGGTTTCTTAGAGAAAAACAGAGACACGTTTAGCTCTGATCTAGTACAGCTAATACAGACATCAAAGAGCAAGTTTCTCAAAACACTGTTTGCTTCTGACATCACAGTAAGTTGTTTTGATGATAGATTTATACTGAACTTGTTTTTCTTTTCTGTCATAAATATATGTCTAAATTTTTTTAATTTTGACATTTTTAAAGTTTCTCTACAGTCTGGAGTTGTCAAACTAAATATTTATTACTAGAATGTTAATATTAAAAAACCTACCAAATAATTTTTTGTTCTTTAAAATGGATGTCTTAATTATATTTTTGGCTCTATATGTTGAATTATTATTATTACTATTTTAAGATTTAAAAAACAAGTTTAAGCAAGAGCATTCAATAATGTTACTTAAAATATTTTAATAAGCCATAAGCACAGTAGACTAGTTTTTACACCTACATAAATCTATCATCTATGTTATATTTAGGAACATTTTTGATGAATAAGAGCTCTGTAAATTCAGTAAGAAGAACTTTAAAGAAAAATGTTTCTAAGAGCTAATTTCAGAACCATCACTTAAAGGGTTCCTATTTATTTTAAACCTCTTGCAAGGAAATAGTAATTGATAAACATATCCTCTGTAATCTATTGGTTAGAGTTTCTGACTTACTTATATAACAAATATAATTTCACTAGCAAAGTATTTTCATTCATATAATACTATTCTTCTTCTATTTCTTCATTCTTAATTTTCATTTGAGACATTTTGTAAGTTAGGTGAGAAATATATATGTAAAAAGACATCTATATGTCTGAGTTGTGTAAACCGCTTGGCTACCTATCAAATGGGCTCAAGTCTGAATCCCCCCATAAAGATTGGACCATAGTGCACTGAGCATGTTAAAGTATGAAGGATATGCAATACAAAAAAAAAATATACAAATCCATTGGCCATAGCTTACTAATAAAATATAGTTTTACTGGGAAAAAAATGAAATTAAATGTGTTATGTTTGAGTTTGAGATGATTTTTTTTTAAGGAAACAGATGCCAGAAAGAAAGCTGCTACTTTGGCTACACAGTTTAAAAAGTCTCTGGAGCAGTTGATGGCTACATTGAATGTCTGTCACCCTTACTTTGTCAGGTGCATCAAACCTAATGATGTCAAGAGACCACAGGTAGATATGACATTCATTGAATTAAATACTTGTGCTTGCAGTTTGGCTCTCTTTACATTTAGTTTTTGAGAAAAAAAAAAAAGAAATGGTTATCTGAAATTAATTCTTAAATTTGAAAGAATTACTACTCAATAGCAAAGTAAAAAAACTGTTTAAAAAAAAGCAATCATCAAGAGTTGTCAAGAATTTTGCTTTACCCTTTTAAAAAAAAGTTTTGTTCTTCTAACTAAAAATGTATAGGTTATGATTTATTCATTTTGTATTCCAGAAAATATCTGTCTAGTTTTAGTAGTAAGTTATTATTTTTTACTTGTTTTATGCGCATAAACCTTTTACTTTTAATTACTTCTTCAGATTAATATTAACAAAGAGATTGTAAGAATTTACTAGATGACTAAAATACTAAAACCATGATCAGCATGAAAGAAATATATTAAGCTAGTCTAGAAGTTTATCATCTGTTTCCATACAACATTAATGAGTTATTTCTTTATAAATATTGCAATAACATAACATAGCATAGTACTTTACGATACATAATACAGAGTAAAATTAGATTAAACGTATGACAAAATTAATGTTGTTGACACTCTTATCTCTGATTAAATTTCTAATATTAAGAATGACAAGATTAATATAAACTTAACATTATTCAATAACATACATTTTTTATTTAGAATATCTATTATTTGTGCAAGTAAGAAGAAGATATTTCCATTTCAGGTATTTGACAGAGCTCTATGTTGTAAACAGCTGAGATACCTGGGCATGATGGAGACTATACGGATTCGAAGAGCTGGTTACCCTATAAGGCATCGCTACAATGAGTTTGTCACTAGATATAGGATGCTGGTCAAAGGCCTGGCCCCTGCTTCAATGGGGGACAGTAAAACTATGGCTGGAAAAATTTGCTCAGCGCTTCTTAACAATGCAGATTTCAGACTTGGCAAAACAAAACTTTTCTTAAAGGTAATTAAACTTCTGTTACTTGATAAGATGATTGTCTTCATCTCTTGCAGATCATCCTTTAAATCAGTGGGCCACATCAAACCTTAGATGCTGTGCTCTCCTTCCCCTTGAAAATCCACAATGATGCTGTAAAAATTTTGCAGTGTTGGGGCCTCAGACACTATTTGGGAAATGTGTGTGTCCCCCCATCTGAGAAAGGTTGTTCACCACTGCTTTAAATACCTACATTTTGAAACAGTTATCTCAATCAAATTATACTTCAACTTGAAAAAACATTAACTATAGAACAGCTGATATGAATTGAATTCTTTCATATGGATCATGTCTCTATTGTTAAGACAATATCAATGATTTTATGAATTATTGTAAAACTTCACAATAGTGAATACAACATGATATAATTTGCAATTGTTTTGATCTTAGGTGGCACAAGACTCCTATCTTGAACAATTAAGAGAGAATATTTTGTCAGAAAAAATGTCTATAATTCAGCTTGCATCAAAAACTTGGCTGTGCAGAAAACGGTATTTAAAGGTCTGTATAATTACATTAATGAATGTTAATATATTATCAACATAAGGAAATGTGAAGAACACATAAAAGGCACATCATGGAAATGTGAAAAACACATAACAGGCACATCATGGAAATTTGATGAATGATGTTTCCATTTATTTTGTTTTTGTATTACTTTATTATAAGATTTGATATATTTTGGAGGTATATATTACTTAAAAGACATTTCTTGTATATTGTGTCAATTTTTAAAATACTTTCCCCTCTTTACTTCATAAATATCTAAACAAAATAGTTTAACAAGTGTGACCCTAAGCTATCTATTTAGTGGTTTAATTTAATTATCTAATTATTTAAAAGAGTTATTTGTTAATTATTGCTATTTTACTGGCAAAAGCTATAAAAAAGCATTTAATATATTGGGTTGAATTTTATAAATTTGCTGAAAACTCTTGTCTGAAATGTGTGTTTGCAAGATTTCAAGTTTTCTTCCATGTATCTGAAGGCTGAAATATCCTTTTTTTTTCCATTTATTGGTCTTGAAACTATGTTGCCTTTTTTTTCTAAAAAGGACTAATCTTAATATTTTTACATTATAAATGCTTATTTTAAACAAGAAAATGTGTTTTTTTCCATGAAGAGCACACTAGTTGTTTTTTTTTAATAGTTGAAAAGGGGTGGGGGTGAGTTACAAAAAAATAATCCACAGCTGTGTGCAAAAGTGATAGAGAATTGTATAAATAGAACCGTCACAGAACCATCAGTAACATTATCAAAAACATCTTACACTTATTTCTTTTAATAGTTTTAGTTTAACATAACTATAATGTAGACTTGTACAGTGATTTAAACTAGGGGTATACTAAGAGAACATTGTTTTGTATCTGTCTTCTAGATGAAACAAGGCTTCACTCGTTTGCAGGCTGTTTACAGGTCTAAAATATTATCTACCAGGTACAGAAAAATTTTTCAGTGGATTATAAACTTGCAAGTAAGTTAAAATTCAATATAATTGCTTCATTGTTGAAGCAATATTTTAGTTTATTAAATTCATTTTCTTCTATCTTATCTTATAGAATATATATGTTAGGCTACTTAAAAAAAGAAGATGAGTACCTCTTCTACTAGGTGTAGCTGAGAGATGGGGCTATGGGATGAAGCATTAGTCATTCGTGTAGTGTTGATTTCACCCCCCTCCCCCTTTAACACTTCTTTCTTTTACACCCTTACATAGCTCTATATCTTAAAATTGTGATAGTACCCATTTTCAGAGCATGTTTATCAGTTTCTATGACTGACGGTTAACAAGGGTGTCATGTGGCCAGCACAACCTCCAACCACTTTACTTTTCCCACCTGATGTCAGGTACTCATTAGAGTAAACAAATTTGTTTGAAACAAGTAGACTAAAGTCTTTGTGGTTATTTCTCCATCAAATATATTAAATTGTGCAGAAAAAAAGTTTTTGTGACTCACACAAAATGAAATGTGCACAAAATGAAATGTGCACTGAAAATCTTTCTCTGTGTGTTCATTTAACACAAGAAAACTTCTCAAGGTAAAACATGAAATAAGTCCATGACTTCAGTTATTAAGTTTTAATGCTGAATGGGCTACAACCAAGTCTTTGTCACTAATTGATGTTGTTATTGTAAAGAATTTTCTATCATCTTGTGATTGAGAATAAACTATTCATGATATCAAGATTTATATTTTTTTCGTAGAGTTTTTGCAGAGGATATCTTCTACGTAAAACTCTTAAAAGAAAAGAGTTCTGCAGTCTTCAGACACAAGAACTGGTGAGATGGTATTATCTTTTTTTCACAAAAACTAGCAATTTAATTAATTCATTAATATGCTAATGAACATTTAATAAATGGAAAATTTAATTTATTTTTCAGTATCAGCAGAGGTCAGTTGACTTGACCGACTCTAGTGGTGGTCAGACACATGACAGTCCTAATGTTGTGGAACACAAGGTCAGTTAAACTTTACAGTTTTTTGTTTTTTATTATTTCAGATTCTTGTAATTTTAAACTCTGAAACTTTATGATTTCAACCATTTTGACTTGTTTAATTTAGACATCAGCCCAAGAGATATCTAAAGAAGATTTGAAAACATCAAACTCATTTGCAGGATTTGCTGCCAAATATTTTCAAGACAATGCCACTAGCTCTTTCACCACTAAAGCTTTAAGAAAGTCTTTGTTGCAATTAGATGATGTAGTGGATCAAATAGTAAGTTATATTCCAGACTGAAACATCATTCTGTCACAAGAATTATATCTTTAAGTTATATTCCAGACTGAAACATCATTCTTTCACAAGAATTATATCTTTTCATATTTTTTGGGGGGACATACATGAAGAATTTAAAAAAAACATATTTTAAGGTAAAGTGCAGTATCTCAAATGGCTTTGTAGTCCTAGCCGTGATCTACATACTTTGCCACATCCAGTGCAGTCATAACTGTCATCTGCTGGTGGTCGGCTTAGACTTTTTTTCTGTTGTCTACGTCTGTTCACAGAAGTAGATTTCCTTTTGGTCTCAAATATGTATTCTGCAGCCTTTAGAAAAATCTCCATCTATTTTGTTCAGAAACCACCTGCTTCCAGGTGCTCTCCTCTATGTTAGATAAAGCAAGCTGATGTCTAAGCTGGTCTTTAAGGTGTTTTTTTGGGGGGCTCTATTATGCTTGATCACCTTGCAGTTCAACAAAAAAAGATTGCCTTTGGCATATGGTCATCCCCCATATGGAATATGTGTCCTGCATAGCTGTTGAACTATAAGCAGTCCCTCTACACTGTCCATACAGCATTGGCAAGAATATCTTTGGTAAAAGCATTCAAGAAATCTTAGTTGCTTTCTGTGATAAAACCTATGTCTCATCCACGTAGATGGGTTGAGAATCCCACTGCTTGGTAAACAATTATTTTTGTTAGCAGGTGGAGCAAGTTATTCTGCTTCACTTTTGCATGGAGGCATCAAAGTGCTACTTACCTAAGTAAGACAGTTATCAACTTCTGTTGAAAGTGATGTACCATTGGCCACCTTGCTTCCCAGATATGTAAAAGGGTTAACCATGTTAAGGGGGTGTCCATTCATGGTGATCTTTGGATCGGAGTAGATTTTATTGGGTGACTTCTGAAACATGACTTCTGTTTTTCCCAAGTTTTATTGTTAAACCAGAAGTGGCAGCAAGCGCAAATTTGTTAACAGCTAGCTGGAGCTCATGTTCAGTGTGAGCATAAAGAAGTTCTGTGATAACCATCTCTTTTGTTTTAGTATGGGGCAGTAGGCACCAAAGGTTCGACATATTGCCATGTGAGCAGAACCTGAGGTAAATGTCTTCATGCAGTCACTGCCTCATTTGACTCAGTATGGCACCTAAGAAGGTAGCAAACAGAGATGGAGCAAATACACAACCCTGCTTTAACCCATTTTCTTTGGGGATATGATTAGATTGTTCACCGTTGTGTTTTATTTCAGCTTGACTAAATTAGATCAAATCAATAATGAATGGTAATCACTATTTTTTACCCCGATATATCTTTTATGTGATGCATTTTTTTAAAGTATATTGATAAAAGAGACATCATCTTATAAAGTTTGATTATTTGAAAGGCATCTCTTGCTGTGTGGACAGTCATCTTACAGTTCATGCTGAACAGACAAGAAAGTGAGGATGAGGAAGATAAAAAGGTTTGTTGTTGTTTTTGATCAACTAATTAAAAAAAAAATTCTAGCAATTAGATTTGTCTTGGATTTACCCAAAAAAAAAAAAAAAATCCAAATTTCAACTCTTTTTTACAGTTGTGTTTAGTATGTGTGTTATAAAATTATGAAAATTTAAAGAACTTTTATATAATCATCATAAAATATTTATTTTATAAATTTTGGTCTAGGTCACCTTTTAGAGACCATTAAAGAAATTCATCAAGTTAAAAGTTTGCGCATTTATTCATTGCCAATGACAACACATAAATGAATCCAAAAAATTAACCAATTAGTTAATCAGTCAATCAATTAGTCTTAATTAATTAATTTAGTTTTATATGAAAAATGTACTGAGCTATATGACAGTGATTGATCAGTGCTCTCTCCCCAAAACAAACAACCATGACCAATGACAATAATCACTCATATATTTCACACAATAAAAGTGGATTTAAAAAAAAAATGTTTACATTTAACTTTTGATACCTGTTTAAGCATTATCAATAAGTAGTCTTTCATTGTTTAGAACTACAGATGTGTTATGTCCAGACTTCATACTACACTTGAGAAAAAGCTCAACTATCAGGATCTAGAAAAGGTAACTTAACTCATTACAAATTTTGCATTTTTTGAGAAAAATAAAAACTCTTACATTACTCTGTGGTTAATATAAATATTTTTATACATGTTCTGATTTCGAGCCCTAAATTTTATAGATACTTATAATAATAAGAATAATTATAGCTTTTATATAGTGCTACTTTCATGCTTATAGCATGCTTAGAGTGCTATGGTCCAATCTCATTTGTGGACCAGTGGGGGAGAGGGGGTATCTGGGTGAAGGTTTTACCGTGCTGCTTTTAGGCGCTCAGTAAACACAACTCTGCTCAAGTCAGGTGTCAAACCTTGAGCCCCCTTCATAAGTAGCCAAGCCAAGTTCAAGCATACTTAGCCTCTTGACCATGCTTCCCACTTGACTTAAATGACAGTTCTGTTCACTATCTTTTAATTTTGATGTTAATTCACGTTAACTACATTTTTACTAGTTTACATTGTGCTCTTAAATATACTGTTAAACAACAGCAAGGCTTTGTTTATAACAGATTGTTTCAGACACTACAAATGAAGAGCAGGCTGGCTCATCCACATCAGTTGCAGAAGACCTCTCTGTTCTCATGACCCTTTCTAAACTGAACTGTTTTCTAGCAGATCCTCCACTGTCTGACCTGGAGAGAGTGCACTTTGTTGTGGGCCTTGGCATTTTGAGGCCACACTTAAGGTAAGTCATGGGCATGAACAGTGAATAAATTTGAATTGAATAGACCTCCAGAAATGACTGAACATTACTGTGTAGAAAGTAGTGAAAGTACCAGTGTTCAAAATGTTTTTTGAAGTTGGCTACAATGAGAAAGGATGCACTTAGAGTTTGAGTTTTTGGCACATCGGCACAATTTAGGCCATATCGATGCACTTAGAAAAAAGTAAATGTGCAATAGAAGTGAATTAGATATATTGGATGTGGCCATTGATCAGAATACTTTACAGCCAATTTGCTCTGAGAGTGTACAATGTCAGGTTATTGAAGGAAGGAAATTTAACATTCAATTTGAATTGGAAGGAGTCAAACTCTGCCAATACGGTAGCAGTAAGGATAAGATAAGGCCTATATTGCCCTTCTTTTTTTAATTGATAGAAATGGATCTTTTTGATAATGTCTAGCCCAAAGGGGTCCATTTTTTATTCTTAATGAGGTCATTTGGTGGCACTAACAGCCTAATTTTTATTAACATGTCAAGTGCCATTTAGAGTTGACTTTAGCTGGGAGCTTCTTAAAAGATCCAGTACAAATCTAAACTTACTTCCTGTGTTACTTTTTTTTTTTAAGAGATGAAATCTACTGCCAACTGTGTAAGCAGTTAACAAACAACGACAATAATGATGCTGTATCAAGAGGATGGACCCTGTTAAGTCTTTGTGCTATAAGCTTTCCACCCTCACAGAAGGTAATAGTGCTCTTTACTCTTTTGTTTTAGATTAATACTCATAGGTTCTCAAATTGTTCACTTTTGACATAGACAAGTGATAGTCTAAACAGTTGTGATACATTTCTTTCTTTTGTCAGTTGTTCCCTTACTTGTCTAACTTTGTCAGTGATAGTCAAATGGTCCAAGCTTCATCTTGTGAATCATTTTTACAAAAAATGTCTGGATTATTGCCAAGAAAACAGCCTCCATGCTGGATGGAATATCAGGTAAAACAAAAATCTTCTTTTCTTTGAGTTATAAACAAACAAACACAAAAAATATTATTATGAAATTATATTCTTTATATATTCTATATTACTTTAATTTGATTACCCAAAAAAACCCCAAAATATTAAGAAAATCATTTAAAAAACAAAGCTTATATAAAGGGAAGAACTGCTAAAATCAGGGCCATATATCTTAAGACTGCAGGAATAATTTCCCTTTTTCTATTTAAAACAAAATTAATTAATTACCACTAATTGATTAATTATTTGGTTAATTTTGTTCATTGATTCATGTATTGTCATTGATTATGAATAATTATACAAAATTTTAACTTGAACTGAGACTAGGAAGTTGGAGAAAAAAACAAGTATAAGACATAATAAGGGAAATACCGTTACATATATACTGCACTTCTCTCAAAAAGTAGCAATATTTAATACCAAACAAAATAATTAATTACCAATAATTAATTAACTAATTGTTAATTTTTTTTTATTGATTCTTGTTTTGTCAGGTACCATTAACAATTGTGTAAAGTTTCATATGTGTGTGTGAAAAATAACATGTACAAACTTTTTACCACACAGACAGGCAGGCAGAGTTAGGTTGTTACAAGCTTTGTAATATCACAGCACAAGAACATAAAAATTAGATTTTTGTGCTTAGAAATTAATCAGCTTGGGTGAACTAGTAGCATTGTTTTTTCCACTCAGCCTTTTTTTACTTCATTTACCTGTTAATATTATTTTTAATGCTGTAATCATGGGAAAGATAGTAGTGGTTTCATTTCTGATTGATAATTATCAGCATTATATAACAATCAACTGCTCCTAACTTTTACATGTATATTGATATAAATAAGTAATCTTAGAGTGATATAATGATTTTATTTATATAGTCTGAATCACAATAATGGAAAAATTAGCTTTAAAGGGAAGCTACACAGGAACAGATGCAATTGATAATTTTATATTGAAATAAGGAACATTAATGTATTGTTAATTCTTTTAATAAAAAAAAGTGCTTTATTTGATAAAGCTATTGGCTATGTTTTAAGAATATTATATTATATACAGTTTTTTATTAACTTACTCAGTCTGTCTGATAATTGTGCAAAACAAAAACAAGTAATAGAAATATCTCCAATAGCACAAATTTATTATCATTAGGCTAGATATATTAAAAATATTCATCGATTCAAAATAATTGGTGGTATTTCACTAAATATAAGCTTTGGTTTTTTTTAAAAGTATTTCTTTTATATTTTACTTGTTATTTTGTACTCTGAGCAATTCAGAAAGATTATTGTTTACTCTATCAATGTAATACAAATTAAAACTTTTTAAAAAAGAGGATGTCCTCCATTAGGAGAATTTCTTTTTGTTGAAGCAGTGTATTCTGCCATTTATTTGGTCTGTGTTTGTTGATTCTGTAAGCAGTTTGTGGGAAACAAGACTGCCATCTCTTTAAGTGTAACACTGACAGATGGCAATGATCTGACATTCAATGTGACCCCATTCATCATTGTGGAGGATTTAAAGAGGCAGATTTCAGACCAAATAAACTTAAAGGATGAATTTGGATTTTCTCTGTTTATGACTACATCAGATAAAGTAAGTAGTGAATACATATCAGTAAAATATTAATTTAATATTTGAAATGGTTAATTTGTTGTTTTTTAAATAGATGTTTATTTTGAACAAACAGTAATTAATAGCTTTTTTTTATTTATTGATTCTCATTTTTTTTATATAATGTTTAAATTATACTTAAAATGTAAGTAAAATTTGGCTTTAATAACAAAATTATTTCTGTTGTATTTTTTTTAAAGTGTCAAATAGATATCTCCTTTATTGATAAAGCCTTCATAAAATTCACTTTAAAACTTTTAATAAGATTTCCTTAAAAAAACTCAGATGGTTAGAGTTGAAGATGGAAGCTATGTGATGGATGCTGTGTCTCTGTCTGAGCAAGAGGCAAAAGAAGCTGGCTGTGAAGAAGAAGATGGCAATGGGAAGATGATATTCCGTAAAGAAATTTTCACCCCTTGGCATGATTCAGCGGCTGATCCAGTTGCTACTGATTTGATTTATAGCCAGGTGATAAATTTTGTCTTTGTAATGAGAATTGAAAACTGAAGTGCTTGTGTAGAACTTAAACCCTTTTTCTCACTCCACTGTAACCTAAATGTTTCTCTTTCTCCTCTCTTTTATAGTTTGTTTTGTCTACCTACAGGTCGTAGAAGGTGTCTCAACAGATGAGTACAGCACAGACCAGGTAAATACATTACAGATTAAACATTATTTGTATTTCTTGGTTTCAGTAAAAAAAATTGGCAAATATATTGTCCAATTCTTTTTTCTTTTTGTTGCCTTGCCTTACTGTTCTGTCCTTTGCTCATGATAATAACATGTTTTAGAGTAACAATTCATGATTAAGAAGACCAATTACATCTAGTTTAGACTTGAAACAAGAGCAATAGTGTGCCTTACAGAATATTTCAATTACAAGAAGGATATGAATTTGCATATGTTAGCATAAAATCATGATGACAATCACAAAGCTGTATCTTCTTGGGATAAAAACTCAGCAGGCCTGTTCTTGGTTAGTTGTCAATGAAAGTATCCACAATCAAGCTAGCTATTGCTTTGCATCTGGGCTTAGCTAATATAAAAGTATGATGTGCCACAAATATGGGTTTTCTTTTTATTTTGTTAAAAAACAACTAAAAGTAAAGGGGGAGGTGAGTCTCAGCAATTCTAAATTTCACTGTTTGATCCATTCTACTCAGCATCATTGCAGTCAGTATCAATCAAGAGCTAATTTTTTGTATACCTTGCTCTCCTCATATTGACACTTAATAAGCTTGCTCTTGATAGGTTTAGGATACCTTGAAAACTATTACTTTATTTATGTTGTAAAATGTTTTATGTTTGCTGTTTCACATCCTGTTCAAATGTGAGCAACTTAGAATAATGATTAGGCATTGTTTGTTATGAAAGAAACTTGAACAGATGCAAAATAGAGCTGTGAAATTTTTAACAAACGAATATTTACATTTAACTAGAGCATGGAATGGTTTGCATGAATCAGCTAGGAAAACCAATGAATTGGCAGAGTTAAGTCACTGATTAACATGCATTACTAGTTTGACCCATGAAAAATGTAGGATGTAATTATCTTCTCTTTTGAAGTAGCTTCTGTAATTGATAAGATTAGATAAGCAACACCAACACTTCAGGACAGAAGTCTAAAGTAATGTAGCAATAATACTAAACAAAATACTGACCTACTTACAAATAAATAAAACTTAACCTAATCAAATACTCACACAAAGATAAGTGCACATTTCTTATTCCATATGTTAGGACCAATTCTTACTAGAGCTACTTTTTCCCTAGTGCTATTAGAGCATGGAATGAGTTACCTGAATCAGGCAGAAAAAACAAAGACTTAGCAAAGTTTAAGTCACTAATTAACATGCCTAACTACATTGACACAAGGATATGAGTAATGTAATAATCTTTGCTTTTACCTGCTGCAATACAGTTGTTGGTCTAACTCAGGGGTGGGCAAATTATGGACGGCGGGCCACATGCGGCCCACCGAAATGTTTTATGCGGCCCTCGAAACACTAAATAAATCAAGCGTGCCCACACATTACATATATAAAAATGCAAATATATTAAAATAAATAATTGTAAATATCTTTAAAAATTATTGAAACTCTTGATTCTGATCACTTATAATGAAAAGGCTACAGAAACATTGTCTCCAAAAGTCCTTCTATAAAGTATGAAGTAAACGAAGATTATATTTAACAGCAATATTTCGATAAATTCAGTAAAAGACATAAGCCCAGGCCAGTATTTATTCAATGCTATGAAGAACTGTGTAGAAAGAGTTGGGTTGGCTTGTACAAGATGGCAAAGGTAACAACTGATGGAGATTTGACTGAGAAAAACATCCTTTTTAATAAAATAAAGAAAATGTCCCAACCATAAACTAGTAACTGGAAAGTTTACACAAAGATACATTAAATTAAATCAATAATGGTAACATCTTGGAATCATAAGATTTACACACAGGGCCGTCCATAGGCATAATCAAAGAATGCAGCCGCCAAGGTCCATGAGTAATGGGTCCTCGCACATGACTTCTATCTTGCTAGTTTAGAGAAGGAATAGCGAAACTTATATTCAATGCTATTGTTCGAAGTACACTAGGTCTTTAATAAATTGCATAATTTTAATTTTTTCCCTTTATTTTGTATTTTTCTATTTTATTGGGGGCCACCAAATTCACTTCGCCTATAGCCTCCAATTATCCATTGCCAGCCCTAACTGGCAGTTCCGAAAGGTACGTGAAGATTTGGAATTAAAACATTCTGATGTTCGGTAACACAGTAGCACTCGCTGGCCAATCATTAGATTAATATGGAATGTTAAGGAAGAAATCGTAAGGTTCCTTGAAGGTCATTGACTGGGACTTTGTGACTAATATTTCTAATGAAGAGTGGAAGACAGACCTCATGTTTATTCATCGGAACCATTGCAATTTGTTGTTTGCACATGAAATGTACATGCATCTTAAATCTTTTCAAACAAAGCTATTCCATTTCTTGAGGCCAGCAAGAGAAATAAAAGGTGAAAGGTGAAATTATTTCTAGTGAAATGGTTGAAAAGTACAAGACATATTTGGATTCCTTGATTGTGAAATTTTAAAGCAAATTTTAAGACGTCAAGAACTTAAAACCAATAGCCGCAGCTCACCGTTTAATGCAGAAGCTGATTCAGCTCCAGATGACATACCTCCTAGCAAATTATGACCTGAAAGAGAAGTTCCAGTCAGTTCTTTTGAGGGAGTTTCATGGGTGCTAGAAGCTGTATATCCACACTTTAAGAAACTTAAACTTTCACATTTTATGGAACCACATTCATCTTTGAACAAGCTTTTCTTTTTGTTTGAAAATTAGCAAGTGTTAGAACAGAGCGATGCTTATTGAAGTTAATTTGACAGCAGTCACAAGAATTACAACAACTAATAAGCTAGTTACATGGTTTCGGAACATTATGCACGAGAGTAAACAGTTATATACTTCATACATTTTTGGTGAAATGTTGGATGTAAATAGACAATGACAAAATAAATATATATATATGCGGCCCGCCTAGTCCCCAAATGTTATTAATGCGGCCCTCGATTGAAAAAAGTTGCCCACCCCTGGTCTAACTGAATAATTTCTCTTGTCAAACAGCCATCACATTTATTTGAAAGACTTTAAAACTCAATTGTTAAATACAATTATACCTATTGTTTCAGGAGGATGATTTAGCTATGTTTGCAGCCCAGAGATATTTCATTGAAAATGGCCTAAAGCTAGATAAAGATTCGCTCAAATCTCTCATAAATACATACATCCCTGACACTTATATTCAAGGAGAATCTGATGTCAGCCGTTGGGTCGACTTGATCTCTGTCAAGCTTAAAGATTCTTATTTCTCTAACAATATAACAGATGCTTTGAAGGTAACTGGCTGTTGTTGTACTAATTAGTGAACTATGAACTAGGCATTTGATAAGGTAATATCTCTTAGCAATTATTTTAATAAGCTAATTTAATATACTGAAGTTTAACATGTGAAGAATATTCAACTTTGTTAATAGATAATATAAGTTCAATACCTGTTTACATAATATAATTCATATAATGTTTTGGGAACTTCTTGGAATGATTCTATGTAGAAAAAAAATTCTTCTGTTAAAGTTTTCAAAAGTCTTTTGATTTTAAAAGTAGTGATTAGTTATTTTGTATCATTTTCCATCTACTAGTAGTAAAGGTTATTCAAAAGTAATTGGTTTCATGGGCCTGCATTACTATATCAAGAGGCCTGAACAAGACTCTGGCCCCAAAACCTTCCTATAGAACAAAAACTATATCTTATCTGAGATATAGGATTACTGATCTGAACCCTCCGACATGTAAAATTAGAACGAAGAAGAAGAAATTGGCCTGCTTCAATCACAGAGTGATTCTGGTTCATCTCATAGAAATGAGAAGATATCTAGGGTTGGAAAGATGTTGCCCACACATTAGTTCCCCTCAGACTTCAAGGACAAGTGTGTCAAAGGAGAGGACTCAGCATAACCACAAAACTGAAATTCTACAGTGCTGTAGTTCTCCCATCACTCTTATATGCATCAGCGTCCTGGACCCTATATTCCTGCCACATCAAAAAGTTAAAAAAAGGTCCCAACTTTGATGGGTGTGACATGTAGTCCGCATGACAGACAATCACCTCCCCAAACGACTTCTGTAAGGGAAGTTGTGTGCAAGAAAGTGCTTCCAGGGAGGTCAATACAAGCGCTATAAAGACACTCTCAAGAGCTCCTTCAAGGAATGTGATATCAACATACTCTCCATTGCTCCTCATGGCGTGAAGCTGTGAGTCTTCGAGTCTCAAAATTTGAAGCAAAAAGAGTGGCCAGGGTGAAAGAGTGCCAAACAAATAAAAAGCTGAGAGCTGCTCAGCAAGTGCCCAATACAGTTTGGAATCAGTGGCGCCACAGGTTCTACCAGGGTGTAGAACTTTGTTGTTCTTCTAGTTTTGTAACGGTGACCAGCTCCTGATTTTTTTCAGGTCTGACCCCTGAGGTCTTTCTCATGTTTAGGTATAGTCTCACAAGGCATCAGAGTTCTGGATTCAGAGTTTTTGTCTCATAGTTAGTTAGCCAGCCAAGCTAACAAGCTCTTCTTGCCCAAAGATTACTGGTTAAGGTGCCAGTTTCTCAGAACATATATATATGGAACCTCAAAGCTAATTAATAAAGTGATTTCTATCTGCATTGGCCAGGTCAAACAAGATGTGGTAAGCTATGCCAGGTATAAGTGGCCTTTACTTTTCTCTCGCTTCTATGAAGTGAGCAAGCTCAATGGACCACAGCTATCTAAGGATGAAGCACTCATCGCAGTCAACTGGACAGGGGTTTACGCTGTAGATCATGATGAACAGATTCTACTAGAGTTATCTTTCCCTGAGATCTTCAATATCACAGCAAGCAGGTATGTTCATTATTTTATTGAGAAGAAAATTTTTTTATGAAGTGCACTTCTTTTTGTGTGTTTGTGAAATGTGTTTTCTTTTAAGATAAAAAAGACTTCGTTTGATTTTAAAAATTTACTTAATTAATTTTATTAAAGCCATCAATTATCTTTTTTTTTTATTATACCGGTAATTTATATAAAAAAAAGGTCAGATTCTAAGTCATTAATTCTCATCATCTTTACCGGATACCTGTTTCATTTATAAACGCTAATCTGGTCATAGCCTCTGTAGGCCCAAAGAAATAGTGTTCAGTGACTTCAATGATGTTTTGTGGTTGTAACTTATGATATCAACACTAACTATAGTTCATTGTATATTTCAGTTTCAAGACAAGTGGCATGAGTCAAAAAGGTGTTGCACTGTTGTCTGTTGGTGGTGACATGTACACTTGCCTGACCAGTAGTGCTGATAATCTTGGAAATTTGATCAAGACATTTATAGATGGACTTAAGGAAAGATCCAAATATGCCATAGCTATAAAGTCATGTAGCTTTTCTGGTACTGTACTCAATTCAAATCAATAATTAGCATACATTATACTTGTATCTAACTTACTTCTAAATAGTGAAATAAATTTATAAATAACTAATAAAATCTCTTCAATATTAAAGAATGTTTTTAGTAATATTAGAGCCACTTAAGTATTTTAAAAAATATATATCAATATATATTGCTTTTCTTTCCAGGGTAAAAAAATATTCTTTTCTATTATTGTTTTTTTTTTTTTAGAAAACACTTCACAGTTGATATTCAAAAAAGGTGATTTCATTCAGTTGGACAACCAATCCATCAAAAGTCCAGGGACACAACCTTTGTCATACTCTGGACTAAATATGAATAATAATCAAAAAGGAAAATTCTCTACAGACTGTGTTTATATAATACCAACAATAACTAAACCCCCATTGGTGATTCTGGTAAGAATGATTTGAACTGTATATCTCTTGATGGAATAGTTATAGAGCTGATTAAAAAGTGCTCAACCCTAGTGCATAATAATCACTTTATTAAGTTTTCTATTGGAGGTGTGGTGACTGAGTGGTGAAGCACTTGGCTTCCAAATGGGGTCCTGGGTTTGGATCCTGGTGAAGACTGTGATTTTTATTTTCGGGATCTTCGGGCGTCTCTGAGTTCACCCAGCTCTGATGGGTACCTGACATTCGTTGGGGAAAGTTAAGGTGGTTGGTCATTATGCTGGCCACATGATACCCTCCTTAATCATGGGCCACAGAAACAGATGACCTTTACATCATCAGCCCCATAGATCGCAAGGTCTGAAAGGAAAATAATTTTTAAAAAAGTCTTCTATTAATCAAGTTTCATTGGACTTATTTTTTTTATATCAGATAAGCAAAGTGAAAGCTCACACTGAAACTAAGCAATGTGTGTATGGTTATGTCTGTGTTGATTGTGGCAAAATATGTAGGCTGCAGCTGGGGCTCCATAACCACATGAATTTCATTATAGCAAGGCACTGTATACATTCTAACCTCAGAATCTCCTAACTCACTGGGCCAACTCTCAGAGAGATGTTGAAGTTGGCCAATCTAATGCTACCTCTACAAAACTTGAAAAAGAAGCAGATAGTAGAAAAGTAAAGTTCCTGCCAACTGGTGTGCATCATACACTTCAACATTATGCTAGAGACTATTTCAGGTTGGTACTGAATATATTTCAATCAATTAAAATTATTTTTATTTTGCAGCTAAAGTCTATGCATCAGTTTCTAATATGAATCAAACTAGAATTATTGAGATATCAACTTTTAGTCAGTAAATTATCCAAGAAATGAACTTAGGGGACTGTCTTTTGTAAAAATAAAATCAGCTAAATGTTATGTTAAATAACCTGATATTGTTATAATAAAATTAGTTTTAATATCAGATAGTCGAAATTAGATTGTAAATGTAGATTGTTAAATGTTTTAAATTAAATAAGCACAAATTTCATATTACTATTTCTTGTTTAACATATTTATGTTTTCAGGTCTTCCAAGAAGTCTAAACAGCGCAATCAAGAACTATGGAAATATTCCAAAGACCCATTGAAAAAGCCTTTACTTAAAGATCTTATTGGACAGGAAGATCTGAGTTCCATGGCTCATGAAAGCTACATTGATATCCAAAACATTTATGCTTTTAACTTAGACTTTTTAGATAGCATTACATTAACATATTTATTGAGAACTAGATATAAAACTTGGACATGTGTATGATTCTAGTTTAATTTTAAAATGGGATTGTTATGAATGCTGTCAACAAGTATTAACCCAGTCTATTATTGGGTAACTTAGGATTGAGTAGTTCATTGACTAACAAACTATCTTAGTGTAAGTGAAAGACAGACTAAAATATCTTAAAAGCTATTTAAAAAAAATCGATTGTATTTTCTTAACTCACTTTAAGTATTTTAAAATACATGGGAGATTACCCTAGTAAAAAGACTAGGATCTCCAGTGTTTTCTTCACAGATCAAATTTTTTCCCCTGCCCTTTCTAATGTAAGTATTTGTTATAATTATACAGTAATAACACAATACAATTACAAAGGTATGGTTCAATCATCTTATTATGATTTTTAATTATTACACTTTTCATTCAAGCTTAGGTAAAGTAAAAAAAGTTCTTAAGAAATGTCATTGTGAAATAGAAAAAACTCTTAGAACTGAATGATTTTACCATTAGAGAAAAAATTATATCAGCATTGTCCACAAGAGCCTGCATGTGTAATCCAGGTCTTGTTTATGGCTTATTACATTATGTTCATTTTGTTCTCCAGGACTTCGTAAGAGAAGAAATCTACTGCATTATAATGAAGCAGCTGACTGACAACAAGAATAGGTAAGTTATCCCAAGGAACTCTAGACAGACTATGCATTGAACATTATGTTTATTTCCAACGATAAAATAGATCAATATTCACATAAGTCTAGGTGTTCTCAAAGAAATTATCATAATTGTAATTATAAAATGTATAACATAATTATCCACTTCATTGTCACTGATTTTTATAACAAAAGATTTAAATTATAAAAATAGTGATTTCTAACTGTATAAGTTCATGTACTTAATTATTAATGAGCTACTTTTTTTACTATTATTATTATTATAGCTTTTATATAGCACTACTTTCATGCTTATAGCATGCTCAGAGCGCTTTTGGTCCAATCTAATTTGTGGATCAGTGGGGGAGAGTTGGTTTTCCGTGCTGCCTTTAGGCGCTCAGTAAACACAACTCTGCCCGAGTCGGGTGTCATACCTCGAGCCCCCTTCTAGGTAGCCAAGCCAAGCCAAGTTCAAGCACACTTGGCCTCTTGACCATGCTTCTACTTATATAGATTTAGAAAGCAGATTGTTGATACAGATATTTCTAATGAATGTGATTGCATATTCATTTAAATATCACCAGTGTGAGTGAAGCTAGAGGATGGGAACTCATGTGGCTGGCAGTTGGACTGTGTGAGCCTGGCACTCTCTTGCTACAAGAATTAAACTTATTCCTGAGTTCAAGGTCACATATCAAATTAGCTGCTGAGAGCTTACAAAGGCTGGAGAAACGTAAAAAGTAATATTAGACTTATCTAAAACATAAATGCATTGAGACTTCATTATTTCAAACTATTTTATATCTGAAACAGAAAAATAAAACAAAAAGGAGTCCATTCATATATTTGTAGTTTTAATATTGTGTTATGAATGTGTATAATGAGGTTTGACTTTTTAAAATATTAAATAACAAAAATTAAAAATGTTTTTCAGGACTCCAATACTTTTATAATATAAATATAATCCAATAGATTTTTAGGAATTATTTTGGGAAATAATATGTTGTCAATTCCCTTTCATACCCTGTTATCTCAATATCTCAGATGTCATCTGGTCAGCACAGCATTCTACCGCTACCATTAATTTCTTAATTTTATATCAAATACCCATTTGAGTTTGGTGAACTCTGCCCATCCTAAAAATCCTAAAGCTCCAAATCCCAATGTTTTTCTGAGATTTTAACTCTGGACCCCTCGTTTGTAATCCTATATTTTACGAATCAGCCACCTTGCACCACATTTGGGAAACACTAATTTTAAATATGAAAGCAATTTTCCCTAACTTCCAAGACCTAATAAATTTTGAAGACCTAATAAATTTCCAAGACCTAATAAATTATTTTCATAGACCTAATAAATTTCCAAGACCTAATAAATTTCTAAGACCTAATAAATTTGAATCTTTTTTAATATTTGACTGTAGTAAAAGTACAAGGAAAGTACCTCCCCATTTAGAAGAAGTTGAAGCAGTGCAACAGAAAATGTTGAAGATTTCACACGAAGTGCACTTCCCTAATGGCAATGATGAGGTATATCACAGTTACATCTTTTGGTCAACTTTTAAATCAGTTCAAAAGTCAAAATGAAAATCTGTCATGAAATTTTAATATTAAAGTAGTATTTTAATATGTAAAGAAAAAGATAAATCTTTATAAAAATGAACTTTAAAATAAAAAGAGTGTCAATTAGAATGCCATTTAACAAAGTCGGTTCAGTTTAAATTCTGGAGATTTTTAAAAATCTCAGAACAGTAAGCCTTCACACTGCTGTATTAACTATCAGATGGGAATATAAAGTGTTTGATCACTTCGTTTTGTTGTTTATGAAAGGTACTTCTGAATTCTTCCAGACCTCTTGCCACAAGCTGCACGACCTTGATAGGCAAACTTCACTTAAAGTAATTGTATCAATTTTTTTGTAGTCTTATTCTTTTTTTCCCAGACATTTGAGATTGATTCAAGCACCACAGCTGCTGATCTGTGCCAGGAAATTGCCAAGCATCTAAGGTTGAAGTCAGTTGAAGGCTTCAGTCTTTACATCCAGATAGGAGATAAATGTGAGTCAAATAAAAATCCCAGTTTTGTTTTTGGCTGTATAGACTGTCTTACCTCTACTGCTGATTGGTGCAGAGCAGTCTCCATAGGTTTTAGGGTTAATGTCAGCTGATGCTTCTTTTTATTTATCACTTGGGTATAATTGTCTGTCAACTTTGATGTCACAAATGGTGTAAGGTACAAGTCTTTCATAGAATTTCTCAGTTATTGAGATCACCATAAAATTCATAGTCCAAGTGCCTATATAGTTTTAGGTCAAGGATTCAAATCCTTACAAGTTTTTTTATTTTGATGTACCCCTCTCCTCCCCCCTGCCTTTTTCTTATCTCAGTATTTTAAAGGTGGGAAAACTTGTTTGATGGATTTGTTTAGCTAACCACTATTTTTTTTCCTGTGTGGTGATTTGATTAAGAAGTGATAAAACAAGAGAAAGTGCTTTCATACATTTTTTTTTTACTTTTCCCTCTGAAATGTCTTAATATAGTTTGTTATGACATTAGAATGCTGATGTTCTTCTAGTGTGAGGCAGCTAAAAGTAGGCAATGTCTTTGATACAAGAATCTTGTTTGATTGCACATTTTAGCAAACTGCATGTTTGTTTGTTGCAGCTTACAGTATACCAGGTGAAAGTTATTACTTTGACTTTTTGAGATCTTTAACTACTGAAAACAATGCCAAGTCCAAGTCTCAGAAGAAAGGTAGCTTTGTATTGTACATATAAAGAACAGAACAGCTACTTACATTTCATTAATGCAAATCACTTGTAAGATATGAAAGTAGTTGTAAGGCAAAGATGATCAAATTATCATGTTACTTTCATTTTTCTTGAACTTTTCTTGTCTGAAAAGCTATGCCATTATATATTGTTATGACTTTGCCATGCCCACCGCCATCCAAGATAGTGCAGAAAGAAGGTGCGCACTATCTGTGACTAAACAAGTCGGATGTTGACATTAGGACTAACGATTTCCGCCCAAGTAGAGAGCCAATATGGAGATGCTGTACTCAAGGCAGATGCCCTTTGTGTTTGTCATGTCTCTATGTAAATAAACGTCTATGTCCTCGTTGAGTTGCCTCACTTAAGTTATTACAATTGGTTGTCAGAAGTGGGATTATAGGCAACTCAACGAGAGGAGGTAGGATTTACAATGGCAGCTTTGAAACGATTAGACCAACTCTCAGTTAGAGAGCTTAGGAAGGAACTTCGTAACTGATATGAAATAATTGGTGGTACCAAGGAGGTGCTTACAGCTCGTCTCCGGCAAGCCTTGATAGATGAAGACGAAGATCCAGATACCTACTTATTTGAAATTGAACCGGAGATTTATGAGCTTATTGGAAAAATAAATGAAGCAATGTGTGAACAAATTAACAGTATGGGGAACAAGGTAGATAAAATGGTGTCTCGAATGAAAGAAGGGGTAGACTCGTTGGTAAAGGAGCAGTTGCCTGTAGACTCGTTGGTAAAGAAGTTGCGTGGTCAAGACTGTGGCTGCACAAACAGTGGTGACGGAGACGCTGGGAATTGGAGCGCCGTCTGTGTCTGTGTTGTGGGCAAGTCTTGTGGTTGTGACTTTCAAGACGAGAAACGTGACAATGATTGCTGTGATGATCTCAACGAGATGTACCGAATCGAAGGGAAAGAGACAAATGAAGAAACTGAAGACTGTTACGTGCCTGAAGCGATTGTTCATGTTGTACCTGTTACCAGTACCTTAACTGAAGTCTGTTATGAGCCTGAAACTTTTGTTTCTGGTATACCTGCAACGAGCCGGACAGATCAAGACAATGTTGGGTCTGCGTTCAAACCTGTTGCTATGGACCTTAAAGACCTCTGTTTATCTGTCAGTACCTTTGATGAGAACTCCAACCATGAAAGCCTTAAGACCGTTTCTGATTCCTTGCCTTGGATGTCGTCGAGTGAAGCTGCGAATGCGGGCCCCAACAATGGCCGAGGCAGAAACAACGAATTTGACTTTGGCCGCGGCATAAAAGAGAACTCCATACTTGACAACTGCATCCAGAAGTTTACCATGAATTGTACGTGCGGCGCATCACACATAGAATTTAGATGCCAAAAAACCACCAACAGGGCATATGTACTTCTACCATCATCATCGGCATTGGCATAGATGAATGTCAATCGGACTACTCTAAATCTGAGCCGTCAAGAGGAAGACATGTTCCACTTGAAACTGAAGAGACCTGTATTCTGGACGTGAAACTGTTGTCTGAGGATGACTGCGGTGCATTGGACTTTGTTTGCAACATGGCTGCAAGCGAACCTGCAGCTCCCTTGAGAGGCGTCTGTCGGGAAGGTCTGCTGAGACAGCGTGTCCGATCAACGGCTGTGCTGAAGAAAACAGTGCTCGACCCTATCTCTTTGTGTGGCAAACAGCCACATCATTATCGCAACAACAGCCTGGTCAACTGGAGAAAGAGAAAGCGGCACTGGAAGAAAACAATGCGGATGGCCTCGTGGGGAACACGCTCCCTGCCGCCTGTGGCTCCCACTGATTGACCTCCACCTGAACTGTCAAACCTCAGCTGCACTGTTTCTTTTCGGGACAAAAAGTGCTAAGACGGGGGCAATGTTATGACTTTGCCATGCTCACCGCCATCCAAGATAGTGCAGAAAGAAGGTGCGCACTATCTGTGACTAAACAAGTCGGATGTTGACATTAGGACTAACGATTTCCGCCCAAGTAGAGAGCCAATATGGAGATGCTGTACTCAAGGCAGATGCCCTTTGTGTTTGTCATGTCTCTATGTAAATAAACGTCTATGTCCTCGTTGAGTTGCCTCACTTAAGTTATTACAATATGTTCATTTCTTGCTTTTGTCTTCCTTGCACTTGATTTACTGTTCTTTAAAACAAACATGGCTTCCTGCTGGATGAATCATTAAAAATCTAGATGCAGAAATGTGTCTTATGCCACTTTTAATCCTTTATTAATGTAAGGCAAACTCTTAGGTGCAATATTTTCTGAATTAATGTTCCAACAATGTTCATTGATTAAGGGGAACAAGGAGCCTCCACTGTGTCATATGAACTATTATTTCAAAAGAAGATTTGGGTGGAAACTATACCAGGTGATGATCTCCAAGCAGATTTAATTTTTCATTATAATCAGGTTAGTGTTAATCAGAATCTTACTGAGCTCATTTTGTTTTTTTAAATATACATTAAAAATAAAATATGTTGTTTTAATTATAGCTATATTATGTATCCATTTATTATGAGCTTAATGCACATTTAGTTGCAAATTTGAAATAATTTACTTGTTATATTTTTACTAATATTTAATATCAATCTGATGAGGTTATGAATTTGGTACTGGTGTCAGGGTTTGTTTTATGCCTTGGCCCATTTACCTGGGCTCCTGACATTCTCTCAATTAAAATGTGATAAGTGAATATCAATGAAATGACTAGATAACTCATTTTGATGTACAGATGGAATATTTAATACAATGGGTATTTACAGTTTATGTAGAAGATGATAATGATTGTATTAATTAAACTTAATGATATGAATAATTTTTAAAAAATTCTGGTGATATCAACCAAGATTGTAACAACCAATTCACACATAGTGGTTTAACAATTCAATCTTACTATAACTGTTAGACTATTGAGTATCCACCGTCTTCCACAACTTTGGCTCACTGTAACACAACTCCAACACTGGCACCCTATTAGAAATAAACACAAAACTCACCCTCCACTAGAATATAACTTAATAATAAAAACATTCTTAATATCTTTGACTTTATATCAGATGTTTCCCACATACTTCAAAGGCCACCACAAGTGTAACAAAGAAGAAGCTGCCCAGCTTGGTGCGCTCGTATACAGAGTGATGAATGGAGAGGATGAGTCCAACCTTTCACAATTTCCGTAAGTCCACCTGTAGCAGTTTATGTACCAGTAGGTAAAACTTGAATACAAGGCACCTCATACATGAATCATGTTTTTTTTTTAAGTAACCACAATGTTCAGATTGACACAGACAGAGTGAGTTGAATTAAACCTTGTAAATGTAGAGAGCAGCTGTTCTCTGCTTTCTTTCTAGAGAAAGGACTTTCTATAATATTTATGTTGTATGTTAAGAGTGTTTGCTCAATATTTGAGTTAGTTTTTTATAAACTTACTTTTTTTTTTCAGAGAGATTTTGAGTGAACTTATGCCCATTGACCTCATGTGTGAACAGCCAACTCAAGAGTGGACTGATGTAAATATTTGTTAGATTGGCTTTACTTAACTGACATAGCACTTTAATGTATTTTTTCTTTACTATTCTTGGAATTGCTTTATAAAAATGATTTGTTTTTCTCTGAACTTTTCAACATGAAACTTGAACTGATCAATTTCATTTCTTTGTCTTCAGCAAATCATTTCAGCCTTTCACAAGTACAAAGGTAAAAATAAGGAAGGAGCAACAGTAGAGTTTCTAAAGATAATGTCCACATGGGGTACATTTGGCTCAGAATTTTTTGAAGTCACAGTAAGTTAAATCTATACTTCTGCTTTCTAATGCCAACATGAGGTACGCTTGGTACAGTTGTGTAGTCTTTTGTAGTTCAATGTCATTTTATCATTACTTCAAATCCTTCTGATAAAAAAAGAAACACAACATATAGTGAAAGCCTTTCCACTTTAAAAATGCATTTTAGATAAAATACTAACTTGGGTTCTTTGAATTAAACCTTTTGAATTAGTCCTAGTTTTTTTAAATATCATCTACTGATATCAAACAATGATATGCCAATGCTTTGAGTTGATCTTTATTCTTGTAATTCTTTTGACTTTGCAGCAGGTTTCTGAAAGCAATTTGCCTGGGAAATTAATTCTTGCCATCAATGAAAATGGTGTACACTTACTAGACTTAAAAACTAAGGTAAATTCAAGCATTATTTGTCATTTTCAATATGCTATTTCAGTAAGTGATCAACTTTAATTGACTTGGAATGACTTTAATTCTCTCATGCCATTCAGGACATTTGGTGGCAAGCGATCTCCTTAAAAATTGGACTCCATCAATTTTATTTGCAGCCTCTTCCCAAATGGTTTCCAGTATCCTGAGAGTCTCCATGAAAGTGTTGTGCCTTGTCATACCAAGGTCCCTGTTTTGTGTTTTTTTTCTCCTCGATTTGGCCTCCATGTTAATGCTATTCTTGACACAGGCAATTCATTCTGTCAAAGGACAAGTCCTGCACACCTTGATCATGTGAAACTCAGTCACAACCTTGCTTAGTGTTTGACTGCCTGTTAAGCATAGACTTTCATCTGTTTATGACCCTATCTCTGTATTGGTAATCTAAAATACACCAAGAAAAGTGACTCTTAAAATCCATCTTAGCCATTGCTGCTAAGTGCTAGTGCTTATCTAAACCGCATTGATCTTTTCATAAAACTACTCTCGCATAGGACTAACAAAGTTGCCTTCAACTATTATATAAAATTTTTTTAAAGCAATATTTATAGCAGTACTGTATATAAGGGCATTTAGTAATTTATCAGCAAAAAAAAATTTTTTAAGCATTTTTAGGTTTACAGCAAAGTATTTAGTTTTTATCAATATATATCAATTTATGAACAAAATTAATTGCAGTCCTAGAAAACAATTAGGTCTGTCGAACACCTCTGCACTGTGTCATGAGTAAATTATGTTAAAATGGAGGCAACAACTTAACTTCAAACTAAAAGTTGAACACAAGGCCAAGGCAAACAATGAAATGAGATAATCAAGAGTGATTTTGATTCAAAACATTTAATTCAATAATGAAGGGAATCTATCTATGTCATAGCTAAACAAATACCTAAGTCCTAAACATCTCAATAGACAAAACTTTACTGTCTCTAAAGATGCTAATATATGAACTGTTCATTCCATCTCTAACCCTAGTCCCTGATTGTATTATGAACTATTGTTAATTTGCTATGTAAAACAAACCTGAAATAAACAAAATAATTGATTCTTAACTTTTCATGCCAAATTCCTTATTCTAAAAGAGCATAGCCTAACAGAAATTTTTTGTCCATTGCACAGATCTTCCCAAATCTATATTTGTACCTGGTCACATACTTTAAGCTTATGTAATTACACTTTTTGACATGCATGATTCTAATATTTGTTCTTTTTACTTTTCAGGCACAGCACATGAGATATCCTTTGTCTAAAATTTCCAGTTGTAAAAGTGATGATTCATCATTTTTTATAGTTTTAAAAAGCAGTCTGGATACTGATGTGGAGTTTAAATGTCTGACTAAAATGGTAATAACTTTGAAATTTGTTGTTGAATTCAAGACAGATTTATTTACACAATGCATGCAACCCAAATACCTTGCTTAAAAATGGCCTAAAATCATATTTACTCTAGATTGGAGAATTTGGCTGGACTCCCTCAGGACTTAAGCCTAAGAAACAACCAGCAGCCATCCATTCAATTCTTTTAGTTGATTTCTCTTTGTCATATATATTACTGGTTCATTAAAGGGAAAAAGGGATCCAGTATAAACTTTTAAATGCTTTAAATCATGCTTTGATTTAGTCTGTTATAACAAAGCCCTTTTACTCACTTAAAGAATTAACAATTGTGATACATGAACGCACACAACAACAACAAAAAAAAAAAAAAAAAAAAAAAGCCTCATAATTGTTAATTTTTTTTTTAAATTATATTTGGTACATCTCTTTTATTATGAGACTTGTTATATTTTATTTTCAATTCATAGTTTTCTTTTTTATTATCAAAAGGGATACAGAATGCAAGATCTTTTATCATCTTATATGAAACTAATCAACTAGTCAAAAAATAAATTAACACAAGCTTTAGTTTGGAACCTCCAGAGGAGAACATCCACATTTTGATCTACTAATAAGTGCTGATTTAGTTTTAGTTGATCTGTGAATAGAAAACTTAGAAAAGCTGAAATTGTTTCAGATTACTAGTATCATATCTAAAACATACCTGTTATTAGTTGAATAATGTCATGGCCTGAATTGTGCCGATAGGCCTAAAATCCAAAATCCAATCATACCATTACTAAGCAAATTATTATAGCTTTTCTTGTACCTAAAACTGTATGCAGACATGTATCTTCTTCTTTTAATTATGTTCTTTTTTCAAGAAATGTCTTGAATTTATAAAATAACAGTTTTTAACCAAATTTGTCTATGATTTAATACATTTTGGTTAATGTTTAAAATTTTGCTTTATTGTCATGAAGTTGCTTAAATTTTATTGTATTCAAATCAGGCATCAACTTTGGCATTATTATAAAAAGCCTAGTATGGTTTTAAAATACTGATTTAATATGATAAAAATTTGCTTTTATACAAATATATTTAAATACCGGTACCTATTTATTATATTTTGTAAATATTTATAGCAGTTTTTATTAGCCATTTATTAAGGGTAATTAAAAAAATGTTATGAAAGTTACTTTTAACTTTTCCTTGTTGCAAATTGGTATAAAATTTATTTGAATGATCGTATATAAATTTATGGATATTAGCCTAAGCCTTAATATATTAAATAAAGAGTATGCACAGATTCTACAATATTTAGGTTGATTGACTGCCTGGTCAAATGATATGTACTTTGTGCTGTCAACTAGTTCAAACCTTGCCCTCTTCCATCCCCTGCCATCCTGCAGGAGTTTTGGACTAGGACATATTAATCTCTGAAGGAATGTCTGAAACTTATACAACAAAACTAAGACTGCTGAATACTGGTAGTGTTTAAAAATGTTGTATCATTTCAGATTTTATACTTATTTCCATTTTACAATTCATGATTTAAGAAGATATTTGGAGGTTTAATAATATTACATTAAAAATTGTTTAAACCTTTGAATGAAACCTTCTCTCATCAAATTAAACTAAAAAAGCTTATTATGCTTAAATATTTTGTATGAGCATTTAAAGAATCTTTTACAGAATTATTGCATCTTTATATTTGTTAGTAATGGTAAACGCTTTTTTTTATGCTCTCGATAAGTGTCTCACGCTAATTTATTTTCAATGTTGTATTTTAAGCTACAATAATTTAAATTAATTTAAGGTATCTAACTGAAAAATGAAATTATTGTAAATTCTGTCTTTCATCTTTATTATGTGATATTAAATTAAGATTACGCTCATCTTTAATTTTAACAAGAATTTTGTGATAATTTGAGTGCTTTCTTATTGAACTATTTAGATGAAGAAGAAATAAATTCAAGAGATGTAAAAAATGTGTGAAATGTTTTTATTTTCCTAAACAAAACAGTATCAAACAATATATTTCAACTACAATCCATATTATACAATTCAACATATATATATATATATATATATATATATATATATTATAGCCACAGCATACATCTTCTAATAAAGATTATCCTGTACAAAGTAACATAAAACGTTTCTATATAAAAAATACTAGTAACTGAATACAAAACTTTCAAAGTACATTTAAATGTACTTCACCACCTATACAAGAAGTCACTTATTCTGTATCTAGAGTATCTCCTTTAAATATAAACAGTATACAATCCCTGAAGTAACAGTACAAAAGCCTAAGATAAATGATTAACAGATCTATTAGGGCTTGGTTTGCCAAAATTGATTTCAAAACTCAATTTTTAAGAGCAGATACCATCAGATTTCAAGTTTGAAACATTCATTTTTTTTTTAGCTGTAAGCACCTATTGTTTTGGTATAGGGCTAATAATATTTACTTTTAGAATTACAATTAATTTCTAACTTTTCTAATATCACAAATGAGCAGATTCAGAACAGGATCACAATAGCTATTGGGTATCATGATGACCAACTGACCACTGTAAAAAAATGCAAACTAAGGCTTTTTGGTCCTTATAGGGCTTGCAAGGGAATATTCAGATATGTAACGACTACCCTGATAGCAAAGATTTTGGGCCCAGTAAGGGCCCCAACTGGGCAAGCCCATGCTAACCATATGGGCCCCAAGTGGGGGATGAACGTTGGCCCCAACGGGTGCCCTTAGGGCTGAGTCTGGGCTCAGTCAGGGGGCCCAGAAAATCCCAGTGTTAAACCCTTGTGGGGCCAGTAAGGGGAAGGACGTGTGGGCCCCAACAGGGTAAGAGATACTTGGCCCTTTGGGGACAATTAATGAAAGCCCAATTAGGGCCCTTAAGGGTCTATTCTGGGCTCAGTTAGGGGGCCCAGATAAAACCCTGACAAAACCCTCATGGGGCCAGTATGGGGCAAACATTGAGGGGCCAGAAAGGGCTAACCACATGGGCCCCATTTGGGGGATGAACGTTGGCCCAAATGGGTGCCCTTAGGGCTGAGTCTGGGCTCAGTTAGGGGGCCCAGATGAACCCTTGATGGAACCCTCATGGGGCCAGTATGAGGCAAACATTGAGGGGCCAGAAAGGGCTAACCACATGGGCCCCATTTGGGGGATGAACGTTGGCCAAACGGGTGCCCTTAGGGCTGAGTCTGGGCTCAGTTAGGGGGCCCAGATGAAGCCCTGATGGAACCTCATGGGGCCAATATGGGGTAATTATTGAGGGGCCAGAAAGGGCTTACCACATGGGCCCAATTTGGGGGATGAACGTTGGCCCAAACGGGTGCCCTTAGGGCTGAGTCTGGGCTCAGTTAGGGGGCCCAGATGAAGCCCTGATGGAACCCTCATGGGGCCAGTATGGGGTAAACATTGAGGGGCCAGAAAGGGCTTACCACATGGGCCCCATTTGGGGGATGAACGTTGGCCCAAACGGGTGCCCTTAGGGCTGAGTCTGGGCTCAGTTAGGGGGCCCAGATGAAGCCCTGATGGAACCCTCATGGGGCCAGTATGGGATAAACATTGAGGGGCTAGAAAGGGCTAACCACATGGGCCCAATTTGGGGGATGAATGTTGGCCCAAACGGGTGCCCTTAGGGCTGAGTCTGGGCTCAGTTAGGGGGCCCAGATGAAGCCCTGATGGAACCCTCATGGGGCCAGTATGGGGTAAACATTGAGGGGCCAGAAAGGGCTAAACACATGGGCCCCATTTGGGGGATGAACGTTGGCCCAAACGGGTGCCCTTAGGGCTGAGTCTGGGCTCAGTTAGGGGGCCCAGATGAAGCCCTGATGGATCCCTTATGGGGCCAGTATGGGGCAAACATTGAGAGGCCAGAAAGGGCTAACCACATGGGCCCCATTTGGGGGATGAATGTTGGCCCAAACGGGTGCCCTTAGGGCTGAGTCTGGGTTCAGTTAGGGGCCCAGATGAGGCCAGTAAGAAATGACACTGAGCTCTAGCTGAAATGGCATAAAATGACATAAATAATTACATAAACAATTTACTAGTTGAAATTAATAGTTTATTGCATTATAAAATGTTAATGTTAGCAACTATTTAAAATAATTAAAAATACCGGAATACACTAAAAAACTTATTTTTAAAGTAAAAGCAATACCTGTAGCAAAGATTTTAACTGTGAAAATTGATCCTATAATATTTTAGTGTACTATGGAAAATGCATTGAGTCAACAAAAAAGTTGTGAATGATAACATGAAAATCTATAACAAATTTATAAAGAACATAATTCAGGATCATCTACAGAAAGTATAAGTGCTGTATAAAAATTATGTTTAAAGCAAACAGTTTTGACAATCATAAAAACAAAAACAAAAAACAACTTAGCTTTTGTAATTATGTAAAAAAAATGTAAAAAAATAAAAGTAACAAAAAAAGTATTGAGTTGGTGGAATGTAAGCAATATGTACACTGAAATAAGTAAAAGCATATTCATTTAAATATTAATTGTAATAACAAATTGCTTAAAATGGCAAATTAGAAATAAGTTTTTAAAATATGGATGCTTATATTTTTAAAAATACAATAAGTACTTATTATACCATAAAATTTTAAAAAAATATAATGGCTACCAAATTTATGAAATTTTAACATGTACAAAAGCTTGAATAGCCTATACAGAAACCTATAAATTATATATAGAATGTAATTCAGAATTATCTAAACAAAGTATGAGCCTGCTGTATGTAAATTGAAAAGCAAACTGTTTTGACAATCATGAAACAAATTTTTTTTTAGATTATGTTGTACCGGTAGTTCTAAAGAAAAAATGACCAAAACAAAAATTTTGTGCCATGTCCAGTCCAGCCAAGTTATAATCCATACTATTGTTCTCTTAATGCTGTTTTCACTGGATAGATCTGTAATATATAAGATGTGATAAGTATGATTCTGCTGACACATAAAATAAATAAATAGCTGAATTATTGTTTCACATTAGGTACTTCGATAAAAATTTCAAAATGATCACAATGCAATGGAACCTATTTAGTTAGATAGAGCTTGAGAAATGCTTTCCAATGATACCAATTTTATATTGCTGAGTTAATTGTGGGGGAAGTTATTAAATTTTTAGTGGCCAAAAATTAGCCTTCTTTAGCCTTTGTAAATAAATAAAAAATCTGACCGAAACAACTGACAGTTGAACTTAAATTAACTGTATTATAAAAAGTCTTAAAGATATGGGGTTGAAACTTCACATTCTTTTACATTAACCAGTATTCTGTTAAAATAAATTAAAAAAATAAGACCAAGCAATAAAATCTTTGAAAAAAAGTTAATATATAAAAAAAGCCTTCGACAAAAAATAAAAATATATGTGATTTTGTCATCATATGAGCCCAAAAAATCACAAATAAAACAAATCAGAGATCTGTATTGTGTTTTATTTTGTTTAATTATAATTCTACTGTATTTAAATAGCTATTTATATGCATCAGATAGATAATTCTTATAAATTATAAATGAAAATAGCACTGCGCAGAAAAATATTTCCTAAAATTTAATGACTATAAGTTTCATAAACTTCATAAAAAAACAGTTTTAACCTTTTTGTAGAGCACTGGCAATTAATCATTTTAAAATGCCTTAATTTAAATGCTTTAAAAATTAGATTGTAAATGAAAAATTTCTTGCTTCGGACAATAAAATAAAAAAGAAACCTTGCGATTTTTTTAGAAGTTATTAAAAGATTTTTTACTTGAATTTTTGTGCAATAATAGCTCATCATTTTAAAAATATAATGTACTCATTTATTAACTATTAATTTACATGTATATTAATAGAAAAAAACAACACACAGAAAAAAAAATTAATTATTAGTTCGCTGAGCTAAAAATATGAAAAAAAAATTGTAATATTTAATATTATTTTTTAAAGTAATTAAACTTTTACTTTAAAATTTGCAGATTACAAAGTCATTTTAATAAAGACACATTCCCTCTCCATAATCTAGCATTCAAACACTATAAAAGTTAATCTAAATGAAAAATTCCTATGTGTGCTTCTAAAAATAGCTTGTGATAGACAGAAATTGACCATTTCCAGTAAATCACAGTGTTGGTTGTTACTAAAAATAGATTTTAACCATCAACTTTGAAAATTAATATCTAAAGCTAAAGAGTGCGCCAAGCTACAAAGTTCAAACTTAGCACACAGATATATATTAACATGCTAAATTCAATAGAATTAGTGAGATTGTTGTAACCATAAACACTTTTATTTTATTTAAAAAAGAAAATTTTACCCTTCTTTGTCTTTGTTAATTTTAATATCAAATATCTTTAAAGTGCGCCAAGAGAATTTAATGAAATTTGAAATATTTCATAATATGATAAATTATTGTAGCAAACAGCATTGTCGTAACTTTTATAGGAAAAAAGTTGTAAAAATGTCAACTGTCATATAAACTTTTGTTAAGAAAAATTTAACAGATTGGCTTCAAAAGCAAATAAAAATGATCTCTGATATCTTATGTTTACAAAAAGTAATCATAATTAGTCCTCAAATCAAATACAATATGCTAAAACTTTGATGGAAATGACCACCCCTAAAAAAAGGGTAAAATGTGCTGACACACTTTTCAGCCATTTTTTGGGAGAAAAAAAATTGATCTAGGTAAGTTTATCGAAGTACCTATTCACATAAATGATATTTTACATCCTAAATCCTACAATATAATATGGCCTTACCAAATTTTCATGAGAATCTTCATCCTTCAGTTTCACTTCTATTTCCAACAGTGATACATTATTTGCCATTGGGAAATTTGCTTCATACCCAATCCTGATTGTATTTATCTCTGCTTCTTTTAATTGCTTTCAATTGAAAATGAGTCTGTACTGCACTCAAATCTTTTCTCCAGTATCTCTAGAACATGTTCTGCAGACAGAAAATAAAATAAGTATTAAATAAATTTTACAAGTAAATCTAGACTGCTAATATAAATTATTCAGGAAATCTGGATCATCAGATTTGTATACAACATTTTTGGCTTGAAAATATTGTAAAAAAAAATTACCAGTTTGATCAATAACATCAATGGAGCTCTTGTCTCAACTTGAGTCTTGACTGAAAGTTATTTTCCAACATGGTCCACCTTGAAGAATATGAAAAAATATTAGTATAGTAGCCTAAGTATAGTAATAATTTTTTTAAACTTAATCAATTGGTAATTATAATAAAATTGAATAGTAATAATACTTTATATTTTAAATTAAATACCTGTACTCATTGACTCTTGGACAGATCCAGCAAGAAGTGATCATAGTGATGCCATCATTCTTTCACTTGGTTCCGAGAGTCTGAAAATCATTTTTTTTAACATTTCAATTTTTTAAAATCAAAGTCACACTTGAGAAATATTAAATACATAGATCTACATAAGGCATAAGCAATATAAAGATAAATTATAAATTCTGCACAACATATTGAATGACAAGATTATTTACTAGTTTCAGTATAGTAGATCTATAATCTATATTTCTATAACATTGTTAGATTTGCTTCTACAAAAAAGTATACAAAAATGTATTTATAGGCCTACATTTTGCATTTAAATTGAAAATAGATCTCAAGAACTCACGTATTTTAAAATATTAATTTTAATGGTTGAAGAATTTGGTTTTACTATCTTTTCTAAATTGACTTTCTAAATCTAATCTATTAAGGTTCTAATAAACTGTGAGACACGCCACGGGATTCGAATGATTATAGACTAATTATTTCAAACGGCTTTCCTTGCGTCACTTAAAATAATTATTTGTGCCTAGTGACGGCCTAGTCTGACTAGACTTAAACTTAAACCAAAAAAGCACATTCACAAACAAAAATGACATTAAAATTAAATGTAGATATAGAATAATCTAGATTCTAGATCTAATCTACTTTAATTTATCCAGACTTAATCTCTATAAATAAGTAGATCTATAAAATAATAAAGTAGATCTAATTGTCTAATAAAATAAAAAGTACCTTTGCTTGAAGCACACATTCCAAAGTTGTTAGAATAGAGTCGAGTTAATCACAAATCAACACAATCTTGAAGTAGATCTATGAGTACTATGACTGGAATGGGATGGTCATGGTGTTTGGTTCTGGCGCTATTTTTCTTAATGATGCAATAGGCTGTAGCCTATCATGTAGACCTGTCTCTGGTTGGTCAATGAGGTAGTTCCGAATTCCCCCCGAGTCACGTGGTTGTGTGTATACAACGCGCACCGTGCTTAGTTTTAGTTAGTTTGTAGTGGGAATCTGAAGCGTTATAAGTCAATATTTAGTAGTTTCAATTTACTCATTAGCGCTAAACTATAATTTGTTAATAACAGGAGAATCTAGAGATACATTTTTTTAATAGTTTCAACTAAAACAAATAGTTAAACCTTTGATAGAAGGTACCGAAGCGTTGGCCTATAATCTGCCATACTGAGATCAAGATTACTTGATCTACAATGAATGACTACACTTACAGTTCTTAGGATTCGGGTAACCAGTCCTAGAAAAAAAAAGTAACACTTTCATCCCCCCCCCCTTTTTTTTCCTCTCTGCCCAAAATTAAACAAGCTTGAACTTGAGTAGAACACTAAAAGTTGGACAGCAGACCAGTGTGTATTGGTCAGATAGCTCTAGGGCTAGTGTGTAGTCGATATGTCGACTAGTTGTTAGAAAAGATAAAAGGACTTCCATGAGTTTTCCTTGTGCGTAATAGGCTTCAGTTGTTTAGCGAACAAATAACACATCTGATAGTCAAGGATAAATCTAGATCTACTCTTACAGTTACACAAGCCAAATGTGTCTTACCCCGCCCTTTCATTGTTAAATTTGCTCTCTGAGTAATAAAATGGATCTAGATCTGTTTCGTCGACGCATTTGTGAAACTTTAATGTAGGCCTAACATTTTGTGAATTTCTTAAAAATGATAGAACTTTTAATAACATAATAATACATCATGTGTCCAACACAAAAAATAATTCTTAATGTTATCGATGTGCATGATGTATTTGCGATTGGCGGAATATGAAATACATAACGTTAAAAAATAGCCGAAGTTAATGAAAATAACAATGTTTCAACAAATATGCATATTATCCAATATATAGGCCTATAAATATAAATATAAATAAATAAATAAATATATATATATATATATATATATATATATATATATATATATATATATATATATATATATATATATATATATATATATATAAGTGTGTGTGTTTGTGTAGTTTATACCAAGCCTTTTTTTTAATCTTACAAGACACGTTTGTAAAAACATGTTCTTCTGTATGTGAATGTAGATCTATCATCAGCAAAGTGTTGACGCTTGTCATGACTATAAAGGAAATATCATTGATATAATTTAAACCTATCCTTAAACAGTTCTTGGCCCTTTATGAAAACATTCGTATAATTATTTGAACATTCAGGGAGTTCGTTGATGTACTCTGTATATTTTAAAATGTTTGTAAATGTAAAATTTCGTAAAAATAGAGGAGCAACAGCAATGGAAATATAGAAAGAAAAGGCCATTCTCCTCTTTGTTGTCCTACTATCACGTGACTTTGGTTAAAGTAGGTCAGAAATACGAACTACCTCATTGTAAGTAAGCCACGTGACCGGGTAGCCTACACATTGACCAGCGGCACAGTCTTTCTTTCGCCCCCCCCCCCCAGGACTATAATCTTCTCTAATACTGTATATTAGTAGTGTCTCTTGTTGAATATTTAAATTGTTTGTTTTATTAACTCTAGTATTTCGATACCATAAAGCAGAGTGCAGCATTTGAACAAATTATGTGAGGATGTGTTGGTTCATCTCGTGACCTCATCTACTTGACTACCGTACTTACACAAATCGGATTATAGACATTATAATTAACGAAGATAGTTCTTACAAAGTTAGATAGCACGATTTAAAATATGGATCTAATTAATTTTATATATATTTTAAATCATAAATATTCTTGAATGGGGTATACAGTAGATATTAGATAAAACACTGACACGTACATAGTCTACAACTATGGCTACAACACATTTGCATGCCTCTTGATTTTTTTTTAATGCTCTTTATCTTCGTAGAATCAGTCATCGATAATATTTACGAACTGTGCCTATAATGTAGTTTATTAGATCTGTCATGTAGCATGTATTTTGAGTCATAACTTTTTTTTAAATGTATGAAACTGAATAGCAAATCCTGTCGTTTATATCATGATCTTGCCAGTTATATCTTATACTTTAAAATAAAAATTCCTTGAATTATATTTAAATCATAAGATAGTTTTAGTTACGTGTTTCATTATATTTGAATGTTATTGGCCGAAACATTTTTGTAACTCATAAAAGAAAGAGACCACAAGGTCTATTACGTCAACAAAAAGATCGAGTAAAGAGGTGGTATACGAAAAAGATTTACAGTGAGAGTCAGTGAGCCTTGACCTACTGACCATCAGTGTGCACACGTGTACTTTCTTGCTTGATAGCACGCGTTCTATGCAACGAGCAAGGAAAACGTCAAACACGTGTTAACCTAAGCTGATCTTTATTTGTAGGAATTTTACAAGCACTCATCTTTATAAATTGATATCTATATTTAAATATAACTGAGACAAACATTTAAATCAATATAAAAGCATTCTTATTAGTCATGTTTCAAAACGACTAAATAAATTCAAACAAGATGGGTAAAACCCCTATTGTTAAAATTCTTTGCTTGTGTAAAGTTTGTTTACATTAAAAATATCTACCGGTACTGGAAACTAGCATTATAGGCTACATTAAAACTTAAATCGGCTTATTACCAGAAGATGCAATAAGAATTGCAAATAATTTATTTATTTGAAATCTAATTGAACAGTGCAACTATACACAATTACAGTAAATCAGATATCTGTATTATGAATGGTTAAAACATATTTAATACATGTTACAGATAAAACTTTATAAAAAAAAAAGAAACCAATGCTGTGCTTGTTTAACTGAATCTGTTGATTTTCTATGTTAACCTAAAACTATATATATATATATATATATATATATATTTATTTATTTATTTATTTATTTATTTCCTGAGGTAGACGTGAAAATACTTAACCCTAAATATCAATGACTGGTCAGTAAATACCGGTACCGGTACCTTCCGCAATGATAGAAACCTACAAGAACGACAGATTCAGTTTTATTACTTCGAGAGGCGTCATTTTGTCTAGCGTTTCATTAGGTGTTAACTCGAGACATCCAGCAGAGTGGGTAAAAAAAAAAAAAGAAGAAAGGGGAGTTAAGTTAGAGCAAGGCTATAAAAGAGATCACCATGATGTTAATTCAACATCTGGGTCAGATAGACGTAGAGGGAGTGCGACTATGGTCACAGGGGTGTTACATTACGTGAGCAAAGACAAAATGATGCCTAAGTGAAGGTCCATTTACAGCAAGTGTTGTAAAGTCACAAGTTGCTTTTTTTTTTACTCGAAAAAATCAAAACACTCGACATCATATTAATCGCACATTTGTATCTAGCCATCTCATGAAAAATCTTGGAGCTATGCAATGACCCTTTTCTCTTTTTTAAAGTGTCACGTACTATATTAGATCTAGAAATTTTAAATTGGCATATAACATGCATAGTTCATACACACGCGCGCTAACAAACATGCACACACACAAATATCCCATATATATGTCGTTATAGTAGAAACGTTTTGATCAAACTACTGTGAGAAGAATAAATAAAATATATAATATAAATCACTTTTTGACTTAATGACATTGAATGTTATACCTAAAAATGACCTACAATCCAATTTATTTAATAAAGTATAATGTACGATAAAATTATCACAGTTTAGAAATCAGCATTCTATAACTTTAAATTAAATGCAAAGAACGAAAAAAAAAAAGAAGTAAAACATATAGGAACCTATATATATTTTTATGAAAATAAAATAATTAAAAAACAGCAATATTGTTTGTATTAATAATCTAAGTGAGTCTATCCGAGCCAACATATCAAAGTCATGGTTTTCTTTTTTTTCTTTTACCTCTTCTCGAGTTATGTTACGTAATAACTTTCTATGTTTCGTCTGAGATAACAGCTAGACCGGGAGAGCATTCCTTGTCAGTAGGGAGAAAAGAGAGAGAGAAACTAGAGGCAAACTGAGCCCAGACTCAGCCCTAAGGGCACCCGTTTGGGCCAACGTTCATCCCCCAAATGGGGCCCATGTGTTTAGCCATATCAGGCCCCTCAATGTTTTCCTCGTACTGGCCCCCATGAGGTTTACATCAGGGCTTCAACTGGGCCCCCTAACTGAGCCCAGACCCAGCCCTAAGGGCCCCCGTTTGGGCCAACGTTCATCCCCCTAATGGGGCCCACGTGTTTAGCCCAAGCAGGCCCCTCAATGTTTTCCCCGTACTGGCCCCATCAGGGCTTCATCTGGGCCCCCTAACTGAGCCCAGACTCAGCCCTAAGGGCCCCCGTTTGGGCCAACGTTCATCCACCAAATGGGGCCCATGTGTTTAGCCCTTTCTGGCCCCTCAATGTTTCCCCGTACTGGCCCCATGAGGTTTCCATCAGGGCTTCAACTGGGCCCCCTAACTGAGCCCAGACCCAGCCCTAAGGGCCCCCGTTTGGGCCAACGTTCATCCCCCAAATGGGGCCCATGTGTTTAGCCCTAGCAGGCCCCTCAATGTTTTCCCCGTACTGGCCCCATCAGGGCTTCATCTGGGCCCCCTAATTGAGCCCAGACTCAGCCCTAAGGGCCCCCGTTTGGGCCAACGTTCATCCCCCAAATGGGGCCCATTTGTTTAGCCCTTTCCTGCCCCTCAATGTTTCCCCGTACTGGCCCCATGAGGTTTCCATCAGGGCTTCAACTGGGCCCCCTAACTGAGCCCAGACCCAGCCCTAAGGGCCCCCGTTTGGGCCAACGTTCATCCCCCAAATGGGGCCCACGTGTTTAGCCCTAGCAGGCCCCTCAATGTTTTCCCCATACTGGCCCCATCAGGGCTTCATCTGGGCCCCCTAACTGAGCCCAGACTCAGCCCCAAGGGCCCCCGTTTGGGCCAACGTTCATCCCCCAAATGGGGCCCATGTGTTTAGCTCTTTCTGGCCCCTCAATGTTTCCCCGTACTGGCCCCATGAGGTTTCCATCAGGGCTTCAACTGGGCCCCCTAACTGAGCCCAGACCCAGCCCTAAGGGCCCCCGTTTGGGCCAACGTTCATCCCCCAAACGGGGCCCATGAGTTTAGCCCTCTCAGGCCCCTCAATTTTTCCCCGTATTGGCCCCATGAGGTTTCCATCAGGGCTTCATCTGGGCCCCCTAACTGAACCCAGACTCAGCCCTAAGGGCACCCGTTTGGGCCTACGTTCATACCCCAAATCGAACCCATGTGTTAAGCCCTTTCAGGCCAATTAATGTTTTCCCCGTACTGGCCCCATGAGGTTTCCATCACGGCGTCATCTTGGCCTTCTGATTTCGCCCAGACTCGACCCCTAAGGGCCCCATTTGGGCTTTCATTAATTCTCCCCAAAGGGCCAAGTATCTATAGCCTTATTGGGGCCCACAAGTCCTTTTCCTTACTGGTCCCAGACGGATTTCACAAGGGGATTTTCTGGGGCCACTGACTGAGCCCAGACTCAACCGAGTTCTTCCCCCAATTGGGGCCCATGTGGTTAGTATGGGCAGGCCCAATTGGGGGTCCTTACCGGGCCCGAACATTTTGCTATCAGGGATACAGTTATTGTATGCAGCGTTTACATCAGTTTTTATATTGTTCGTAAAAAATTTTCTGATAAATTTAAAATATCAAAAAATATAGTTTTCATTAAATATGTAAATAAAATTATTAAATCAAAAGAATCGTCCTTATATATTGTATAACAATAAAACACTTGTTTTTATTTCATAGCTATATACATATATATTAAAACGAAATATGTTAATGTAAAAAAAAAACAAAAACGAAGCAATAAAAAGTTTATATAAAAAAATAACAAAACATTCAATGAGTTTATTGTGTTTATAATGAAATGGGAAACTATCCGAACCAATTATATTGAGCTCTTTTTTTGTCTCCCCTTGAATTTCATTACGCAACGAGTTTCCTGGCCGACGGTCTCGTCCGAGATAAGAGCGAGGCGGGGAGGGCACTCCTTGCCAGTAGGACGAGAAGGGGGAAGGTGGTGGGACCGTAACTGTATTACGCAAAATTCAGACCGCCAGCCGACGCCCAGCAGTGAAACAATGGGGCGAATCTCTCCATCCCCTGCTACTTACGGGCCCCATTCATCTAAGGGGGGTTTTGAATGGGCGCATGACGGGGTAGGAAAGGAAAAAACTGCCCCGCACGACTATCCGGTTCCCCGTGCGGGCCCCTAACTCAGCCCGGGCCTGAACAGGTAGCTTTGCTGGCTGGGTAAGCAGGGAGGAAGGCATAACATTTGTTAATAATTACTACAAGAGTGAAAGGGGTCTGAAGATTTGTTCAAATGAAATAAAAGGTAGTAACAAAAAGTATAATAAAATATAAAAAACAATGCATAAAAAAATATATCCGATTTTTCAATAAAATCAAAACTTTTTTTGTTTTTATTTCTGTCTGTATTTGATCTAAGCAGAAAGTTTAAGTAAGTAAAGTTCCCCTTTCAGACCTTGCATGTGGTCTATATGGCAGATTATGTAAATGTCATGTGTTTCTGTGGCCTACAGTTCATGAGGGTGTCATAATATAATGTGGCCAGCACAACCAACTAATGTCAGGTACCCATTAGAGATGGGTGAACTCAGAGGCACCCAATAAAGGTCCCAAAATTTAAAATAATAATTAATAAAATAAGTCTTTTGTAAAATTCAAATTTTTTACTCAACGCCACCCTTTGATCAGGAAACAAGATGCGTGTGTGTAGTAACTGAATGAACTCTTTATGTTATGTCAGTCCTATTTATTTGTATGTTTCTGTTGTGTTAAATTGTCTGTATATGAGAAAAGAGTCCTTCCATAAGGATCAATAAAGCAGTCTTGTTATGTTACTCTAGAAGGGGCGGGATATTTAGTTATTTTATGATTTGCTACAAGAGGGGTTAAAAAAAGGTATTTTATCTCATTAGTTAGGGTACTATCCAAAAATTCCCCTAAGACCCCAATTTAAGGACCTTCCTTCAGGGAACAGTAACAGGAAAAAGTAAAAGAGGCAGATAGAGAAAAAGATGGAAAGACAACATTTAGCACATTTAAGAATTTGATGAGCCAGTTCTTATTTAAAGAGAATCTATTCAAGGCAAAAATCAAAAAAGAAGGACATTCTAGTAGCCATATATGTGTGGCGCCACAATAGGGTTTAACAGGTGAAGGTAAAATTATATTGTCATTGTTTCTATTCTAATTAATTTAAGCTATATATAAGTATATTATTTTTATTTTAGCTTTTGGAAATAACAATATGCTGAAATAAATAGCAACTAGCTATTTTAAATTTATTATGTAGCAATGCTAAAAAAATATGTCTCTAAATCTAGAATCTAGAAAGCAGTCTTGTTATGTTACTCTAGAAGGGGCGGCATATTTAGTTATTTTATGATTTGCTACAAGAGGGGTTAAAAAAAGGTATTTTATCTCATTAGTTAGGGTACTATCCAAAAATTCCCCTAAGACCCCAATTTAAGGACCTTCCTTCAGGGAACAGTAACAGGAAAAAGTAAAAGAGGCAGATAGAGAAAAAGATGGAAAGACAACATTTAGCACATTTAAGAATTTGATGAGCCAGTTCTTATTTAAAGAGAATCTATTCAAGGCAAAAATCAAAAAAGAAGGACATTCTAGTAGCCATATATGTGTGGCGCCACAATAGGGTTTAACAGGTGAAGGTAAAATTATATTGTCATTGTTTCTATTCTAATTAATTTAAGCTATATATAAGTATATTATTTTTATTTTAGCTTTTGGAAATAACAATATGCTGAAATAAATAGCAACTAGCTATTTTAAATTTATTATGTAGCAATGCTAAAAAAATATGTCTCTAAATCTAGAATCTAGATAAATCTATAGGCTTACATACTAATATATATACTAATTTTTTTTTTTTGTCTCTCTTGCTAATAGAACTAGAGTCTAGATTGTTTTCATAGACCATGATTTTTTTCTATAGAGCTTATATTTTATATATTATCTAGTCTAAATATAAATTTATATTTATATAGGTCTGTGATCCTTTTCATTTTGTTGTCACTGAACTCGGTTACGATTTTTTATTTCCATCAGGAAGTTACCAATATGTAGGAGTTCTCAAAATGGCGTCACAAATAATGTTTTCCACTTTAACTTTATTTATTTTTATAAATCGTTATGCGATGGCTCAGAAATTTACAAATCTCGAACCTACTTTTCAAGAGAGGGCTGTGCTGCAACATAGGACTGACTCCTTGACTATTCTTATGTTGCTAGGATTATTATTACTTACAATTTTGACTGTTTGGTTATTTAAACACAGACGTTTTCGATTTGTTCACGAGACAGGCTTATCAATGATTTATGGTAGGTGTTCATCTATAGACCTAGAGTTAGCTTAAACATAAGGAAAAAACAAACAATTTTAAAACAGGGGAAGTTGTGTTCTAAATTGCATTCTATGGCTCTATCAGATCCAGATGTTAACCTTTATTTTTACCAGTTGTCTGAGTTGAGCCTGAGCAATGAGTCATTCATGAGTTGTCAACTCTCTCAGTCTCTGTCTGAGTCTCTGTGAAAGGTTTTATTTGAAATGAGATTTCTAACTAAACATTATACTATTATAGCTATAGAGTATAGTAGTATACTAGTATAGATCTATAAAAAATGTAATCTAGATCTAATGAGGTTGTTCTGGATTTCTGACCTTCTTTAAACTTTAAGCTAAGTCATGTGGGGGTAGAACAACAAAGTCAAGAGGAGAATGACCATGTCTTTGTATATTTCCTTTGCTATTGCTCCTTTATTTTTAAAAGATTTTACATTCACAAACATTTTAAAATATACAGAGTACATCAACGAAGTTCATGAATTGTCAAATAACTATAGGAATGTTTTAATAAAGGGCCAGGAACTGTTTGAAGATGGGTTTATCAGTAATATTTCTTTTATAATTTAATAAATAGTCCATGACCAGCATCAACACATTGCTGATGATACATTCACATGTACTCAGAAGATGTTTTTACAAACGTTCTTACAAGATGAAAAAAAAAAGCTTGGTGTTAACTAAACAAACATATATTTATTTTGGATAATATGCATATTAGTTGTAACATTGTATAAATGCGGTTATTTTCATAAACTTTAACTTTAACTATTTTTTTTAAAGTTAAAATGTATTTCATATACCGATAGTTTCTGATACATTATGCACATCGATGGCATTAAGACTTATTAAAATGTGTGTTGGATACATGATGTATTATTACGTTCTTAAAGTTCTTGCATTTTTAAGAAATTCAATGAGTTATTTCATACAAATGTTTTAAAGTAAAGTTTAAAAATTGCATGGACAAAATAGATCTACATCCATTTTACTTAGCAATCAACAATGAAAGGGCGGGGTAAGACACATTTGGCCTGTGGAAGAGTAGATCTAGATTTATACTTGACTATCGTGTTATTTGTTCGCTAGACAACTCAAGCCTTTTACGCACAAGGAAAAACACATGGCAGTCTTTTCATCTTTTATAGCAACTAGTCGTCATATCGACTACACACTAGACTAGCTCTAGAGTCTAGAGCTATTTGACCAAATTCAATATACACACTGGTCTGCTTTCCAACTTTTAGTGTTCGGTACCTTCTCAAGTTCAAGCTTGTTTACTTTTGGGCAGAGAGGGAGGGGTGGATGAAAGTTTTACAACTTTTTTTTTCTAGGGCTGGTTACCCAAATGCTAAGAACTTAACTGTAAGTGTAGTCAGTGTAGATCAAGAAATCTAGATCTCAGTATGGCAAACTATAGGACAACGCTTCAGTATCTTCTATCAAAGGTTTAACTATTTGTTTTAGTTGAAACTATTAAAAAAGGGATCTCTAGATTCTCCTATTATTAGCAAATTATAGTTGGCGGTTTGGCGCTAATGACTAAATTGAAACCACTAATTATTGACTTAAAACGCTTCAGATTCCCACTATAAACTAACAAAGCACAGCCCGTGATGTAAACACAACCACCACGTGACTCTGAGGAAATCTGGAACAACCTCATTCTTTAAACAAATTAAAAGAATTGTTCATTGACTTTATTTTTCTTGGTATACATTTTTAATTAACATAATAATCATTACTTTAAAAATCTTGTTTTTTTTTAAGGTTTGATAGTTGGCGCTATCATTCGCTACACTAGTGATGCTAAACATATACCTACAGCTCCTGCTGCCCTTCAGGGAAATCATTCCTACACTTCCCTCAATCCACCTGATTACATTTCAATCATTCTCAATCGTACAAACAGTAGTGATACCCAATCAGATAGGATCATCTATGCTTTTAAAGGTGCTATTGCAGCATTGGAAGAGCCCCCACTTGAAAGAGCTGTGAGTCTTTTTATTTATTTATTTTTTGTTATTAATGTTTTACACAAAAATAGTTTTCCTTAAGGCATGCTTCTTGTACATTTTCTTATAATTGACAAAAAATTAGGATTCACTTCTTTATTTTATTATATAATAAGTAATATAATTGAAGTTACTGTTAATTGTAAATATATAACATTTTAAATAATAATTGCTATTTGAGCACAGTGTTTGTATATATATATTAAATAATAGGAACATTTCCTTCATAACTTTAAGTAAAGTAGAACTGATCTTTTTAATAGCATACTATAAAAAAAAATAAATCCAAAAGTATTATATGAGATCTCACAACACCTTCTAAGTGCCTTTTTTTTTTCTCATTAATATTTGCCCAATAGATTCAGTAATTCATTTCCAAACACCTATTTAAAAAAAGATGTGAGCAAGCTGGTTAATCACTTGCCTACTGCAACTCATGATTTGTTATGTTTATATCTAGAGCTATTTTGTAATAATCTACAAAAGCTAAAAACATTTTGAACAATTTTAGCCAAGTAAGAAAGACTAAGTCTCAATGAATTATCATTTTTCTTCTTAGGTAACATTTTCTCCAGAGTTATTTTTCAATGTGATGCTTCCTGTTATAATATTCAATGCTGGATACAGTATGAAGAGGGTAAAAATTGAGAGAAAGAAATGCTGGTAGCATCTCTGAACCCTGTCTGTCTTTTTTCTCTCTCTCTCTTTTTCTTTTCTTTTAAACTTTTTGATTACTATTAATATTTATAGATATCACAGAAAAAAACTTTTTAAAAATAATTTTATGTTACTGTGGATACTAGAAACATGAGAAGTACTTGTATAAGTGTTAATTTAAAAAAAGAGAAAGTGATTTGTATCAGTGGGATTTTATGCCTCGAGAGACGATCTTTTCCCTTTGCAACTTCTTGTGTGACTGAATTGTAGAAAATATAAATTAGCTTAGGGTAGCTTATTATTGTAGTTCATCTAGGTAGAGATATTTCTTGTCATTGTGTTATGATACTGGTGGATGACAAGTGAGATGGGAACAATAAGAACATTTCTGTATACTGAAGGATTTATTTGTTTAGTAGCTGCCCATTTGTTAATTGCACAGGTGAATATACAAATGTACTGGTAGACCTACTTTGTATTTAAAGCCTTGATTTTGTTACATTTAGTCAGTCAGAATTTGTAGAGAGAGGTCAGTTAGAATTGTAAAGATGGGTTAGTTAGAACATGTAGAGTGAGATGAGTTAGAATTGTAAAGTTAGATAGGTTTGTTAGAACATGTAGAGTGAGATGAGTTAGAATTGTAAAGATAGATAGGTTAGTTAGAACTTGTAGACTGAGATGAGTTAGAATTGTGAAGATAGGTTAGTTAGAACTTGTAGAGTGAGATGAGTAAGAATTGTAAAGATAGGTTAGTTAGAACATGTAGAGTAAGATGAGTTAGAATTGTAAAGATATGTTAGTTAGAACATGTAAAGTGAGATGAGTTAGAATTGTAGATAGATAGGTTAGTTAGAACATGTAGAGTGAGATGAGTTAGAATTGTAAAGATAGGTTAGTTAGAACTTGTAGAGTGAGATGAGTAAGAATTGTAAAGATAGGTTAGTTAGAACATGTAGAGTAAGATGAGTTAGAATTGTAAAGATATGTTAGTTAGAACATGTAAAGTGAGATGAGTTAGAATTGTAGATAGATAGGTTTGTTAGAACATGTAGATTGAGATGATTTAGAGTTGTAGATAGATCAGTTAGTTAGAATTTGGAGAGTTGGAGACTAAAGAACTGTATTGTAGAAATTTACTTATTTTAATAAACACTGAAGCCATTAAAGAGTTAGACTTAACTTTGCTGTAGTTTGAAGAATAGAAATTAAGTATTAAATAGTCATCAACCAAAAAAAAAGAACTTGCATCATAATTATGTCTTATTTTTTCTAACTGTCATGACTGGCCGAGTTATATATATATAACTTAGAAATAAAGCTTGTCAGGTTATTGTTACTTTGTTACAAAATCTCATTCATTGAAAGACGAACATATTAATTTTTGTATATTTAAAAAAAAAGTAATTTTATATTTCTTGTTATAAGTAATTTTTAGTAGAAAATAATTCTCCATACTATTTTTTTTTCTCTCTAGAAACACTTCTTTAAAAATCTGGGTGCCATCCTTTCATATGCTCTGATTGGGACAACAATTTCTGCCTTGGTAGTAGGGTGAGTGAAGTGTACAAGGTTTATTTTTATTTTAAAAATTCACAACACTAAAGCATTGTGGGATATCCTTTTTCTAACAATAACTGTGTATTGGCTAAAAAACGTACTGATTTGTATTTTTTTAAATAATTAACATTTTTGTAGTATAATGTAAAAATGTTTTAATTACATATTTAAAAGAAAGGAAACATTTTTCTAATTTTGCAGTGCCATAATGTGGGGTTTGACAAGGGTGATGTATGACATCACTATAACTCTGAATGAATGTTTTATATTTGGAGCTTATCTTTCTGCTACGGACCCAGGTGTGTATGGATGTAGATAATTAAGCTAGACCCACTTCAGTTTAAGTCTCTAATTAACATAAATGACAAGGTTAAAGTGGATGCGCTGGGAGTTAATCCTTTTTTTTTTTTGAAGGGACATCTTTAATTTATAAGATAAGAATTAACAACTTTGTTTCAATTGATCCTTTTTAAAAATAATTATTTCCTGTCAAACTTTGCTAATTTTGAGCTTGCTAATAACAAACTGTCTAGGTATTATTTTTTTTATTCTCTCATCTATGGCATTTTATATCACAGGAGACAATGAAAGGGTCTTTGGGTGCTGTTAAATTTTCCACCAGTTTGAATACTTGCTCAGAGAAGTAGAGTCAAGCCTCTTTATGTTAGATAGAATAAGTTTTATTTCTTTGTATTTTTTTTTTCTTCTATAAATGAAGTAACAATCCTGGCATTGTTCAATGACCTGCATGTTGATGTGGACCTCTATGCCCTGGTCTTTGGAGAGAGTGTGCTCAATGATGCTGTGGCCATTGTTTTGTCAGAGTGAGTATTTAAAACTACTGACTTTCCCTGGGCTGAAGTTACTAAACCATTTCTAATAGAGTAGATCTACATTTACTGCTCTGACGTACAGTTGGATCCAGTTCATTGGACCACATCTGGATACAATCATTTTAGCCTTAATAGCTGGCTGGTTCAATCAATGAGGTTCTATTGTATAATAGAAATTGTTTTGGCGCTTTAGTATCATTAAAACAATTATTTTTCATATATTTGAAAGGAATGTTATATAAAAATGTACTGTTTAGATGCTATTTCCCTATAAATTTTGTATGCTGAAATTATTTATATAAAGTTACTGTAATCCTTTATGCTACAAACAAAGATTATGTTTAACAAACACTATGAAATTTATATAGCTTATACTATTATGTTATCCTTAAATCCACTTTATAGAATGGCTTTGTATAATCAATCTCCTTCGATTATTTTAGGTCAGTTGAGACCTATGGTGAGTACTCATCAGATGCCTTCAGTCTGGAAGCATTCTTTAGTGCTTTAGGGAAATTTGCTGGTGTTATGGCTGGAGCTTTTGCCATTGGGACATTTATGGGAATCATAACAGCTTTTGTATCCTTTGTACCTAATGCTATAACTTGTATGCCTTGAGTTGTATTCATATAGTTAAAAATATATATATATCTTTTCTGTTTTTTTTTTTAAATGTTTGATTACAAGGTAAAAAAAAACAAAAAACTAAGATTTTGACCAAAAATTTACCAGGCTGAGGGATAATAAAAAGTTACTGATTTAGTTAATAGCCTCAATCTTCTTCTTCTTGAAACTGTCAGGTAGAGTTGAGCCTTCTGCTCTTGGACCTCTATGCCAGCAAAATTGAACAAGAGCTTCCTATCACTGGCCTGAATGAGAACAGTGTACATTGTTCTGTCTGGCGGTGGGGTCAGACTCACGCCCAGAGGCCATGTACACCCGGACTCGTGCCATTTTCCTTTTCTATACCAAGCTAATCTTGCAGGACATGCCATTTATGCAACTGCCCCTTGAGGAATGAATTGGGACATGGTTGTGGGAGCTTTTTTTTAACTCCACACAGTGCAATGAGTCGCACCCCCACTTGAGTCTTGTTTTGCTAGCCTAATCTTTGGCCTCTTTTCGTCCTACAATCATTTCCACCCAGGTGCCACTATGAGGCTGGGTAGCATGCCTGGGTTAATAGCCTAAAAAAAAAGGAATTATGGTATACAAAATTTCTACATGGTTGTAAAGTAGTTTGGCTTAAAAGTTATACAAAGGGGCATACTAAAGTATGCAAGGGGCACAGTTTTCTAAAGTATGGCCAGATCTAATTAATGAGTAGAAACATTTACTTTAATCCTTTCCACTCAATGGTCATTCCTGTTATTTTAATAAAGTTGAAAATTGGAAACCCATCTAGGTAACTCAAAATAATGTAAAGAACCTAATTTGACCAGTAATGTTTATATATATATATATATATATATATATATATATATATATTAAAGCATGTAATTCTATGCCTTAACTATTATTTAGCTAACAAAATTTACAAAAATACGAGATTTTCCTCTTTTAGAGACAGCACTTTTCTTTTTGATGTCTTACAGTACATTTCAGGCGGCAGAAGCAGCAGACTTGACAGGTGGCCTTTGAATATTAAAATAGTTTTTTTTTATAATTGTATTTTATTAGCTGTTAATTAAATTTTTAATGTAATAATATATTGTTCATTAAATGAAAATTAGTTTTAGATGCTCATGAATATATAAGTGTTGCTTTGTTTTTAAAGTGTTAAAATATATATATATATATATATATATATATATATATATATATATATATATATATAGCATGAGTTGACACTCTTGCTATAATAAACTATTAAATACTAATGTTTACAGGATAACCTTTTCCTTTACCATGCTCCTTATAATTTGATGCATTAAGATCAACCCAGCACTTTTCCTTCACTTCCTCTGTTTGGGCTAATTATTTTAATAATCTGTTTTTTTTAATTTTCCCTTACCACATAGAATGTAGATCTTAAATGGTAAATGTACTAACCATTTCAACTACTATGGTATTTATAACTCTTATATAAAAAAAAAATTGTTTTCAAGAGTTTCAAAAAATGTTATGCATTGAATTATTATTATTTAAGTCCACTAATTTGTTTAATCCATTTCTCAGGTATCGTTGCTGTTTTATTTTGTGGTATCACGCAGGCACACTACACATACAACAATTTGTCTATAGAGTCCAAATACAGAACAAAACAAGTAAGATGTTGAATGTGTACATAAAACTTAAAGCTCTTTCAGAATCTCTTTATGTTTTTATAGTTTTTAGCCTCAAACTTAACTCCTGAATTTTTTAAATTTAAGACATGTTTATGTGTGTATTACGGTTCTTTAAAACGTAACAACAATTTTATGTTACTAGTTTCTTATAGTTTTACATGCCATTAATGATGGCTGGTATATATTTTTTTTTTGGCCTAGTAACAAGTGACACAAGATTGAGAGTCCCTAGTCTTAAGTACTGGTTCTGATATTTACCAAATAGTCTATCATGGTTATTACTTCAGTAGATAGAAATTTGTAGTAATAGTCACTTAATAATAATAATAAGGCTAGTCTTTGAGTCCGAAGATTAGTGAGGATTGTAGTATTTCCCATGGCTGCGCAGTCCCAGCTGTGACCTACATATTTTGCCACATCCAGGGCACTGCATTGCCTCCAGTCTGCGCAGAGTATTTTTAAAGTGATAATTGGCTCATGCAGACCAATATCACTCTTTAAGCTACATGCAGTTCACAGTAGCACAGAAGTATGAGATGGCTGTGAACCACAGATTCTGCCCAATGGCCGAATTACCGACTTGGTTCTACATCTGTATCTTGTCCTACATCTAGATCTAGTCCTAGAGTTAGTGAATACTAGTAAATCTAGTAATAATAGATGATAGAAGTCTAGCCCTAGCTAGAATCAACTACTAGCCTTTTTAAAAGTATTTTATTATACTTAGACTTTACTAGATAGATCAATACAGTCTCCAGATCTAGATAGTCACTTAGATACTGCTAAAAGAAATGAATTAAGATACACTTAAACACCTTGAAGTTAGATATTGATTTGATCTTGAAGTCTATGTGATTTATGATAAGTCACCTCAAGCCTTTGGTATGTGATATATGATTTAAACTGAAGGTTTTTGTGACTTACAATTAGACTTTAAGAATATGCATTATGTATGAGCTGACCCTTGGAGCTTTAGTTATACATAAGATGTCACTGGGGACTGTGTAGCTACAATATGCACAATGCAACTTTGATAAGCGCAGCACAATTTCAACATCACCAAGCCTTTGCCTTCTGCTCCTCCAGCTTTTTGAACTGATGAACTTCTTGTCAGAAAACTTTGTGTTCCTATACATTGGTGTGTCCATCTTCACATTTGAGCCCAACAAGTGGCATGCTGGATTCATTTTTGCAACATTTGTATCCTTTTATCAGTTGTGGGATGAATGGGTTAATTGTTTACAAGCTTAATGATACATTTACATATATATATATATATATATATATATATATATATATATATATATATATATATATATATATATATATATATATATATATATATATATATATATATATATATGGGATTGAATGCACCATGCTACACTAAAATATTAATGCAGGGCATCAAAATTCACCAATTATTTACTGGCACTAAATATCCATATTTTTTTTCTGTGAACATCAACATTAAAATGTATCAAGCTTTGTTATATCATTGGAAGACTTCACTGAGCTTAATACAACTTTTCATAAACCCACTTGATCAACTTTTGGCATTCAACAAGATTTAAGAAGGATGTCTATGAAAAAATTTATATAACTAAGCATAAACTGTAAGTGCTTTAAAATAAAAATTATTTTGTTTCCTTGACATTCAAAAAGTTTGCTGTGATTGTTGCCAGGTTTTTAAATATTTATCCATTGTCTTTCCTGCTAAATTTGGGTCGAAGTAACAAAATTCGGCCAAACTTTCAACACATGATGATGTTTTCAGGTAAAAGAAATTATTTATACTTGAGTTCTTTAATTGTACACCTTTTAAGATATATAAGGAAGATAACTCAGGATGTGGTAATTACAAGGCAAGAATATTTGCTGCCTAATATAGAATCTATTGAGTAATGTTCTTTTGGGGAGTTTTTTAAATCTGGTTTTGAAATTATTAATTCTTGTTCTAGACACCTGAGGCCTGTGATATGTTGAAGACAGTAAAGTTTGTCTTAATGCAACTACATAAGACCCTATTTAACCATTGGCCTATTAATCTTAATATACCGTACATACCATTTTTACCCACAAAATTGAAAGAATTTTTAAAGTCCATTATATAAATGATAGGAAATTCAAGTCCTTAGAATATATAGGTTACAATTTCTCAAATTCTCTTACATTGAGATATGTAGCAGAGAGACACAAACTGCTTGGCTACCCAACTGAGGGAGCTTTATCTCAAATCCAGATGTAGACTAGAAAATTTTAATTAGAGATTTCAATCTTATTAAGTTGCAGCTGAACATCAGAGGCAGCAAAGAAACTTTTACCAAGGTAAACCCTCCCCTCCTCGTGTCCACAAAAAAGAGAATGGCCTAGAGCACACTTACCATGTTGTAGGAGTTTGGAAGATAAAACTATAGAATGCAATGAAAAAAATCACACTAAATTTAGCAGCTTGCTGGGTTACAAAGTAAAGAAGGTAGTTTGATGGGAAGGTTGTTTAATCCGAGCTAATGCTAAATAATAGAGTAGTCTTGTGCATTGTAACTAGTTTATTTTTTTTGAAAGGATATATTTTTATTCACAAGCAGCAGAAAGATAGTGGTATTAATATAATATTGAGGTCTAGTATGTTGCTGCACTTGAAGTAGAATTCTTTTATTTTCTAATTAGATTTTCTGGCTATATACTTTGTGATGCTTTGCTGTCTCTTTAAAAAATTTTATTGATCTACACTGACAGGCTTGAGGGGTGCCATGGCCTTTGCTTTAGCCATAAGAGAAACGGACTCTGAGGGGAAGCAACTCATGGCATCTGCTACCATGATAATAGTATTATCAACTGTGATATTATGTGGGGGTTTTACCACCCCCATGCTTCAATGGCTCCAGATAAGGTATGACTTGACTAATTCAACATATCTTTTATTGAAGGTCAAATTATTACAAATAATTTTTTTTTTAAAGTTTTAGTTATCTTTAGGTTTTAATTGTGACACTGAATGATTCTTTATCTTCTTCATTCTCATTTATCATGTTGGAACGTTCATATGACAGGACCAATACATGAGATGAATTGCACAGTTCTTTACAAGTCAGGCAGCTCTCCATATAGTTTTCTTTCAATAGGGGTGTTATGGGACTCTTGGTAAAAAATGTAGTTTTGAAGGACATGGTCAGCATTCTCTGGTGACACTCCATAAGTGCAGATTTTGCTAGTCCTGATTTTTAGCTTCCAAAACTCGTGTTGTCTCATTCTGTTATTTTCAGTTCTGAAGCAAAATATAAGATGTTGGTCATGTTAGGATAGTTTGTAATAGGCATCATCTTTCTTGTGATTCGGATGAGAGCTTGTCCATTTCTCGTTGATTCTATTCACTATAAGCTTCTTCATTTACTGAATGATTGATTCTTAAAATAAAACTAAAAAAGTACTAAATTGACTGGCAAGTCTGGCATGCATTGTTTGTTGTGTAGCTGATTATTTCTGAATAAGCTAAAACTCTACTTTTTGTCTTCTCTCTTTATTTCATTGTGTTATGCTTTATTTGACAGAGTTGGTGTGGATGAAACAGACACAGAAATGCATCACATGGCTGGAGAGTCAGTCAGGAATGTAAGTCTTCTTTTCATAGTTTTAGCTAACAATAATTTATTCCACTTGACCAAATATTTTTGAAAAGTATCAACCAACTTTAACTATTCCATTGTAAATATGAGTTGACAACTCCTACTAAATTTTAGCATGACTTTCTTATCCACTATTTCCTTTTTTATTTTGTTGTTCATATCAAACTTCAAATTAGGATCCTATAGGTATTCTTTCCTTGTCTAACCCATTCATCAAGATAGAACCTTTAATTTAGTAGAATCACTTTTTAAGCTTGCTAATCTTATATCAATCCTTATCTTTGCTAATAATTTGACCAGTGCATTTATTTTCTTTTTGTGTCCAGGAAACTGTAAAAAAAATATGAGCATGTTCATATTTAAAATTTTTTTTTACTTTGCAAGCTACTGATTTTTTTTTTTGCCTTATCGATGTACAAGTATTAAATTTATGGTTACAGTTACAGAAGCAAAACTTTTGCTCATTTTTATGAGCTTGTAAATTAGTTTGAACCAAAATGAATAAGCTCTGTTGTCATGGCTCCTTGAGTTTAGATTAGATTTGTTTAACAGTGCTGTACAAATTAAATTAGGATTATTATCTTAATTATCTTACCGGGATGTTATAAAACAGGACCTCAAAACAGTGAGCATTGATACTGACCACTAGGAAGACATAGTCTTAGACCGCACTAGATGGAGAGAGACGGTGACGAAGAAAGCTTTGGAAAGTGAAAAGAAACATGGGCATTTTAAGTCTCAGCTTTTTTTTTTTTTAATTTGTTCCATGCAAAATGTTAAGTGAGAGAAACTTATGAAGCTATCTGAAAACATTTTTCCCCAAACAGAGACGTTTTGTAAGAATGTTAGACTTTTTGTCTGTCAGAGCAGTTTTACTCTTATGCCTGTCTGAGTGTATTCACCATTTTTGTTTGAGAGGCTTCTCCTTTTTTTTTTCTTCTTTCCCTTATAATCTTATAAATTACAGATGTTCGTTCAGAAGACAAGATAATTACGTTCTCCGTGTATCTTTGTGTTAATCCAGAGACTTGAACTAAGTCATTGGTTTTTACTGGTTGATTCAGGCAACCCCTTCTTACTCTAATGGCACTAGGAAAGAAGGAGCACTTTTATGAATTTGTATTTAAAGAAATGTGCCTTAATCTTTGTGTCTTTGTCTTTCCCTATTGCTCTTCAAAAAATGAAATGTGGAAGTCTGGCTTTATTGCAACTCAGAGTAGTAGATCTAGGATTTAGACTGAACACTTTTTGAATACAAACCTGCTTCCCAGTCATATGAAACTGTCTTTTTTTTGTTTCTTGTTCCCAGCTCACCCCAGATATGGTGGTATGATGAATGTTGTTGAACTAACCTACATACTCTAAAGATTGTTTCTCACTATTTATGTGTTTTGTTTATGTTGGATGTCATCTAATGTCAAGTACCTAATGCTTTAGTTGGCTCAGTGTCACTTTTTAAATATTTGTTTATGAGTTCAATGTTACAACACTACTCACTCATTTCTTGTGGACTTTTTATTTTCAAGATATACATTATTTTTGGTTCAAGGGGAAAGTATTGGTGAATATTACTTTGTTCTATACTGAATTACACTTAGATCCTCCCTTGATGTTTAGTGCATAGGGGCTGCATAAAGATCAGTGACCAGTGATGTTTACAGACTCTTCCCAAATGGTGTCCACTGATTTTAGGTCTTCCATGAAAGTACAACCACACGTTATAATTAGAATTAATTTTCCTCATTTTGGACTCAAGTTGTATTGCTGTATTTGGGGAACATGTTTCATGTACCGAACATTTGATGTGCTGGTCCATCAAAACTTTGTTCAGATAATTTTAATGGTCCTAACACACACACACACACAACTAGTGCTTGATGAATTGGGCTCCTATGTAGATAATTTTAATGGTCCTAACACACACACACACACAACTAGTGCTTGATGAATTGGGCTCCTATGTACTTTTCTTTGGCTATGAATGCCCTTGAAACACCCTGACTGATAATGGAGTAAAGGAGTGCTAGTTCAGCAAATGATTACTTCGTTGGTGACTGGATCTCTGCATGTGATTCCTAATATCCATCTCAGTTTTTGCTGCTGAGCTGCACTTAGCTTTCTTTTGATCTTTACTGATGCCTTCTCTATTTTTTTTTCTGTAAATGTTGAAGTAAGGAGAAACATTTGAAAACATCTATATGAAGACATTTGTATGGAAAAATCTATCTACTGATTTAGCTTTTCAAATTTCTGAATTAAAATAAACTATCATTCTATACATTCTGACCTTTGGTAATCCAGTTAATCTAAGACAAAATCTTGGACATTCCTTGTCCTATTTTCTTAGGCTATCCACACACAGCGGTTATATAGCACCATGGCAAATCCATCTTCCTCCATCAGCCAGTTGTCAACTCCTGGTACCCGCACTGATTGTTCCATGCCCGGGTTTGCATTCCCATATAGTGGCAGTCCTTTAGATCGTAGCAGGACATCCTCACTTCAAGTAGGACATGACCTGATAGCAGGCCACAATACTTTTTTTTTTTTTGTTGTATTTTCATTTTCAGTTTAACTTCTTTGTTGTCTTCCATTAGCACCACCGTACATGTGTTGTGTTTCAGTGGGTATTTCTTTATTTACGTACAATTTAATGTTAAATTGGTATTGATGAATTTATAAACTCGAGAATCGTTATCCACTTAAATATCCACATAAATTTAGCGAAAGCGTATTATGAAAATAAATCTTAGGTTTTCACTTGTGACTATAATTACAAAGTTAAAAAGAAGAATTGAAAAATGTAATATTAAATTTGATAGTTTGTTGTAAAATTTTTCTCATGAAAGAAAACTATTCATCAAAATGAAAAATAAAATCAGTAAATTGGCTAGATAGCACTAGTAGAATAATTTTAGAATTTTTCTTTTTTTTTCTTTAATGAAGTCTTAGCTTTTAAATTGTTTTGTTGTGATTTGATTATATTTTTTTGTTACATCAGTTTTCCTGTTGGCTTAAATTTGATTTTGGTTCAAGATAATCCCAAATTTAGATTGTTGTAAAATAATCTCCACATATTTGTTGTCTGCTTATGTGTATAGGTCTGAATAATCCTTCCTTTGTGTTCCTTTGAAAGCAAGATTTAAAATTGAGTACAGTTGTTCTTTTTTTAAAAAGAAATATTTGCATTAAATATATCAAAATAAGCTTTTGTTTTGTTGACATAACAGATTATATGCCAAATTATAAGGAATGAATTAGGCTAATTTCATTAACTGTGTAGACATTATCTGACAGTATCAGTAATCTTGTACATTTTATAATTGATGATCTGTCTCCCAGTTACCAAAACACTGTCCTTAGGCTCATCATAACCTCAGTGATTCAAATTCTTGACCTATTGGTCGGATATTCAATTCTGCGTGTCATCAGCCCCACTGCAATGATATGGCAATGGGGCATGTTAGTTATAGTACTATAAGGATAGTCTTTAAATAATTGTTCTATAAAAACAATTAGTGTCCTGTATTGTCATCATGCAACAAGATGATATCCAAAAGCGGTGAAATACTTCACTAGGTTCATTTTCAAAATGAATAAGTAAAATCTCCCATGTTTCCATAATTATCTATCTACTTCACAGAAATGTTATGCATCAGTAACCCTTAATTCTCAGAGTTCTCCATTACTAGCCCAGGTATCATTGAATTTTCATTTCATCCACTTGAGTTTTGAGCTATTAAAAAAGTGCTAAAATTGGATAAACACATTTTTTTTTAGTTTCTTTGCCTTATTTTCCCTTTTCTTAAAATTGTTTCTTGAGGAATCATTACAATTAGATTTGATTCTTTTTAGTTTATTTTTTTCCAAGAAATTTTTTTTTACAAATTTCAATCTTCACATCTAAATCTTGATTCAACTTTGAACTATAGTTCAAAACATTATCTTTCATGTAACTGTTTTTTGTTTTGTTTCTTGTTTGAATGATAAAAGCATCCATCCTATTGAAATATAGCCAATACATAACTGTTGCTGGCATGGCTCTCACAGCTAATTGTATGCATATATTAATGTTGGCTGTATGTATATTTACAATAAATCCTACTCAACAAACTTAAAATAAAAACAAATAAAAGTTATACTCTGATTTTAGTCTAAATAATTACTGATGGGACTAGCATCCAATTTTATGTTGGTTTTAGTCCATTCTGGTCCAATAGCCTAAACATCTGAGAAGAAACACAGTCATTCTTGACATTTTAATGACAATAGACACACACTCAAAGAAAACAAAATTGTTAATATTACTTGTAATAAAACAATGCACATTTTTTTTATTAGATATGGAAAATTTCTTCTACAATATATTTCTAAACTATGAATATATCTACCAGCAAAAGGAAGTCAAGGATAGACATTTGTTCATTGTGTAGTCTGGTGTCTTATATTTCAGACTATTCCATTCAAGAGTTGTCTTTTTGAAAATTACCTTTTCAAAACAGGTCATATAAGATCTTAATGTTGTCCATATTCAATCACCAGCTGGGTTTATCAAGTGTTTTGTTTATGTTGAATCTTGTGGGATCTTCTTGTTATTCCTATCCATCAATTTGTGGTTCCTATTAGTGTCATTCTGTTTAGCAAATTTAAAAAAAATTTTTTTTTTTTTACAAAATCTAAGAATAACAATGGAGAAAATGAAAATGACCTTGAGGAAATCCTATGACCTGCACATTAACCCTTACCATTGGAAATTTGTTTGTGTTAGCTGTAAAGATTTCTATACCCCAGTTGTTTTCCCAAACATTTTATTTGAAATTCACTGTCTTCTTACTTTCTATCTCAATCATACATTCTAAACAAAATGAAGGCTCTTGCCAAGTTGTCAATCCAAAAAATAAAATAAATAAATACAACAGGTGCTTCAATTAAATTATATTTTTTTACATTTGCTTTCAACCAACCATTCCGCTTGATTTCTTGTCTTTGCAAACCCAGTTTTTACAAAAGTTGTATATAGTTACATTAGCTATGTAATCTTTCAGAGTTTTATACTCTGACTTAAATACTTCATCTAATATGAAACACTATGCATAGTTCATAAGAAACAAAAGCATAAAACATTTAATGTATGGCAGTATTTGGCTCAGCACATGCTGTATGGTGCATCATCCTGGTTAATGAACTCTAGCTTGGTTTGATAAGTGTTAAAACTTGACTGCATTTTAAAGTAACACCATAAACATCCATTCTCTTGCACCTTGCTTCTGAAAGATCCATACAAAGATGTAGAGAAAAGTGGGCATGATTTTGTCTTGTTGTACATGTTTGTTGTGATTAAAGTTGTTTTTTTTATTTCTCTTTAATTCAGATTTCTTATTCAGAATTTTTTTTTGTTAAGTTTATAGAAAAGATAAAACTATGTATTATCATATTCATTGTATCATTTTAAGACTTGCATTTTTGTTTAATGCTGTATCCCAATGCTTTGTATCACTTGCTGCATTCATACTATTTGCTTGTGTACAGTTTTTTTTATCCTTGCATTTTGATTTCTTCTAATTTTATGGCGATAACTAGAGAAAGAGAAACATGCAAAAACTCTTTCTCCTACTTTTAATAAATAAATAATATATGTGGCGATTCATACCTAATGGAAACACATCTTTTTGTGTTTCTTGTGTTTTTGATGCATTAGCCACTACTATTTAATTGTGTACTTTAAAAAAAAAAGAATATATTTAAATAATGTTTTTTGTTTTTTTTTAAAGTTCAGAAGCTTTAATTTTTATTCTAAAAATTCCAAGCAATGCTTATGACCAATATTAATAAAACAATTAAATGTTAGTTGCTATTCTGCATACAAGTTACTAGTCATGTCTTGAAGAGGTTTTCTTGTCATTCCAGCAACCTTCCAACACAACCCCTATAGGACTTCCGTCTGCCAATTCACCCAGAGTGACAGAGAAAGCCTGGCTAGTTGCCAGATGGTACAATTTTGATATGAGGTTTGTTTGGATCTTTGATCCATACTTCTAACATGTGGCAATTACTTTCATTATTCTTCACTCTCACATTTCTGTGTTAGAATTTACAAAATTACATTAAATATTTTTTTTTTCTTTTATATAATTTTGTTTAGGTAAAAGTAAGTTAGTTTATTTTTAAAATTATATTTAATTTTGTAGCTTATAAACAATCGAATAAAAAGTATATTTGAAAATTTAGGTCCATCTTCAGAAATGCTCTTTTTGTCTGTTTCTATTTCATTGCAAGCACGGTAATAGAAAGTAAAGTACCCCTTTCAGACTTTCCAATCTATAGGGCTGCTCTACCTCTCCGATTCAAACTAATTGTATTTGGCATCTTTACTAAACTAAAACTAAAAATGAAAAATAAGCTGCAAGTTTGATAATAATTTTAAGTATATTTGTGATTGATTGCCATTAAAACATTACAGATTTATGAAGCCTTTGCTGACTAATTGTCGACCTACCTTGATGGAGACCTTGCCTAACTGTTGTCTCCCCTTTGCTAAGTTATTTACAACAGAAGAACAGATTTCTCAAGTAATGTTTTTTTATTTTTTTAATTTACTATTTTTATTGTGATCTAGTATTTTAGAAGAGATGACATTTTTTTAAAAAAGATATTTGCTACAAATCTTAAACTATTAAACTTTCAATTATGATAACATTTAACTTTAAAATTCTGATAACATTCAACTTTAAATTATTTTAAAATCGTATAATTAGTAATCGCATTTATGCTACTGACAGACCTGCCTACCGTTACGCAAAATGCGGATTCGTTACGCGAAATCTCCCAAAAATGACCGTCAGTACGCAAATACGCATTTAGCCCGTCGCGTTACGCATTTCATATCCTTTTTTTCCCCCTCTCTTGACTAGCTTATGAGCGGTCACGGAGGTCACGCGTAACCGTCCTGTTGGGGGGGGGGGGGACGGACAGAAAAGGTGGGGAACACATTGTGTCCAGATCTATATGTTGATTGGTTCTTAAAAGCAATTAGATTTAGTCTAGAAATGAAGAACGCGAGAGTGAGGGAGTGGCGGGTTGGTACCAGGTTGGTACCATCAGTTAGCTGATACACCAACGTGACTTTTTTTTTTTTTTTGTAAGTTCATTAGTAGAAATTAATTATGTTGAATCCCTGATTCCCGTACTCATTTGTATAGAAAAAAATATCGAAGTGCTATCGTTTCAAAACACATTGAGTGACATTGTAGATATCTAATCTAGATCTATATCTGGATTCTAGATCTAGAATCTAGATAACTTGTTATACAGGAATAGTTTTCTCTAGCAGCTAGAGTCAAGCTAGTCATTACGTTATGTCATGATTCTCTACATTACTTTACATTACTCTACAATCTAGATCTAGATCCAATTTAGTTGTAGTATGATTTAGATTGACTAGATCTAGATTGATAACATCTACTACCATCTAGTCAAGATCTAGACTAGATTCTTAGTCTTAGTATAGAATAGATCAAGGATGAAAGTAGGCCTACGAAGTTTGGAGTAGACCTACGTTTGTAGCGGATCCACGGCACCGGTAATAGTAATACTCTTGAGCCCAGATCTAGAGTAGATTATATTCATTATATAGACATAGATCTAGTCTAGATATCATCTCTATTGTCGTATTGATCTAGATTTAGATTGTAGATCTAATCATGACATCTAGATCTAATATATATATATATATATTTATGACAAAAAAGTGGAAAGCGTAAGTGTTACGCATTCTGGTTCCAAAATACGCATTTTGACCATCAGCGTTACGTATTTGGACTTTTTTTGGTAGGCAGGTCTGTACTGAGGTTAAAAAATCCAGCCAAAGGCTTTTATTTAAATTATATTGAAACACTTTTGTCTTATTTTATTTTGGTGTGCGCTTAATGTTAATGATATTAGCAATTAGTAGTTCAGATAATTTTGTATTAAATTATATGGGAACACAATTTTCTTCAATGGTCAGAGCTCTTGTTTAAAAAATAAATTTGTCATTGTTTTAAAATTCATTTTCAGGGAGAAATCCACATTGATGATGACTCTGAGATAGACATGATCATTGGTACAGGAAATACTTTCCAAGAAGAGGATTATGATGCAAGAACTGAATCTGGTGGTCAGGGAGACACCAACCATCCTTCTTCTCATCATGTGACCACAACACACAGAGTGGGCAAAGAGCCATTGCAGGTGGGTGATTGAAACCAATAGTGTGTGAGCAGCAGCTTTTATTCAGTGTTTTGTTTGATCTTTCAATTCATTGATACTGTCGAATCACGCTGATCAAACCACTGGTTAATTGAATCAGCTCTTTTTTGGACACAAATCCTAAATTACCAATACAAGTTTTATTCTGCAATCTAATCTGGTTAATCAAACCATTCAGTTATTAGGACCATAACAATGGTATCCCTATGTGGTCCAATTAACCGTATTAGACTGTATATATATACCTAAGTTTCTTTTATATGCTGCTATTGAGAAACTACATAACAAAACAATTATGTAGCAATATGACTGCTAGAGGTCTGGATTGAGCGGGTATTTGAACTGAAGTTGTCTTAAAATTATGCATCATAAGTATGGGTAGAAAATGTTGAGACTACATAATGATCTCGGGTGGGATACTATGCAAACCAATGTGGTCTACGACACGTAGAAACAAAGTAAGCAAAATTCCAGGCTGGTCATTGGAAAAGTGGAAAATTTGAAGGTTAGATGAAATCATGAATATCAAACTCCAAAAGTCCAGACTTAAATGTCTTGGTTTAGTGCACGGATGAGCACCTTTGAGTGAGGTACATCTTTAAAAAACTTTGTTCAAGTTATTGTTTGTAAAAGTAAATTGCTGTTTCACAAATTTTCCGCTTTTCTAGCGACCAGCCTGTTCAATCCTCAAGGTCTAATAGGTAGCACAAACAAGGTCTGTTTCTAGGGTTGTTTTTTTTAGTATATGACTTAAATACTTTGATTGGGAAATATGTGGAATCATGACTGGTTCTCAACATGCACCCAAGCCAGTTTTGCCTTTGGGTTTTAAATTCATCAGATGAATGCTCTACTACTCAGCGGTCACTTACTGTTATAATTAGTTTCTTAGGGCCAAAATAATATTTATGGCTCCTTGGCTTGCAGGTTCAGCTGCTTTGCTGTTTCACTTGGCCTGTACTGGAGCTATGAGGCACTACGCCAAACTGCAGTTTCCTACCAGGACACTGTGGGCGGCATAAGCCTTCCTGACTTGTTACAAATCGAAATTCATTTCCCAAATTTCCTCCCAGCTCCCAGCTTCCTTCTGTAGCTCCCCAGGTTCTTTTAGGATCTTTATTTCATTTACATTTAAATGTATGAGAATAGATAATTAAAAGGATTCTCGTGTCAATGGGAGGATCTAATGCACAATAAATGCTGCAATGCTTTTAAATATATGTCAGAGTGACATAAGTTAAATACCTTTGGTAGGCTCAGGATAGCTGGAGGTAGCTGTCCCCCACCTTTAAATATGGAATGCTTCACTATTATTGTTTTCTGTTTGTATGGATTTAAATATAGAAATACCACCAACTTTTTGTTGCATGATTATGACATCATTCTTCAACTATTCCATCAAAGTCTTTATTTATTTGCTTATGTAAATTTGATCATTATTTTATGTGGACTTGTAGTAGAATTTAAATCACTGAACGCTACAGTAAATTGAAAAGAAAATGAGGTTCAAGACTTTGTTTCCCTGCTTTAATTTCTACTTCAACTTTTGTTGTGTTATGTTCCACATTTTTTTTAGGAGCCAAAGATTTCTTCTTTCACTTCTCTTGATTAAGGTCAAAAGCAGGATTTTCTAGAAGTATCATTATCTTTATTACATCTCTCAGCTTTGTTTTTTTATTTTTTTTATTTTTTTTTTATTTTTAACTTAATGAGTTGCAACTATAACTTCACTAATTAAAAACAAAAACAAAAAACAGCAAACTGGCATTAATTTTTTTTTTTAATGGCAATTTATTATTTTTAAACAGTCTGCAGCTCATTAGTGTTTTGTTTTTTACCCTGCTTTTATAAATGAAATTTAAAATTTCTGTTTACTTTGCCCTCTTTAAGAATATGTTTGTAGTCTCCAAAACTGAAAATGTTTTCTATTTTTAACTTAATGATTTTACCTTTTCTATTTCCATCTTTCTCTCTTTTGTTTTCCTCATTAATTTTGATCCTGAGTTTAAACTCTTCTACTTTAGATGGAGGAAATGGTATTGGATGATGGCGACGATAGGCCTATCACTCCATGAGTGATTTCATTGCATTCCTTTTTGTTTTTTTGGTACGCAAGTATACAGCTCTGTGATAGTTAACTTTGTGACCAGATGAACATGAGATGTTGAAAAGCTTTTTTTTTAAAAAAAAACAAACAAACAACAACCAACCAACAAACAAAATAAAGCAAAACAAAAACATTATATTGAGGGTAATCTTCACAACTTTTAATGACATAGCATGTTTGTATGTTTGTTGAAATATATTTCTGAAAATCATTTTATCATATTTAAATGCAGATATGGTTATATGTGGGCTTATTTATTTTTTTAGGGGAAAAAAAAAAGGTTTTTGGACATCTGATTATTGTTTGTGAAAACTCTTTTTTTGTGCTTGCTTGAAATAAATTTATATTAATTAGATTTCTTTCTGAGTTCTAATAGTAAGTCCACTAACATCCAAGATCTAACTGAAATAGAAGAAACAAATGTTTGTTTTTACTTACATGCTTCCATTTTTCTAATCTTGTTTGAATGTGATCTTGCAGATAATATACACTGTAACCTATAGTGTTCACTCTAGTCTGCCTAAAAATAGTGCTGGGATAACATTTCTTATCATTATATTAAAAAATAGGTCTTACCTTTTGCATGCTTATTTAGACTAGAGCATCACATTATTTATAGGAATAAAAAAAAGTTTTGACTTAGACTTGTTACTTAATCTAAAGCCTCATTGTTGCATAGGGCTTTCTTCCTTTTTTTAAAAAAATTATTTATTTTTTGTGTGACTTTGTAATGTCAGTTGCTCTTATTATACCCACAAGATAAATGCTTTAAATGAAACAAAAAAAAATACTGCAGTTTAAGGAACTATATTTAGTTCTTAGCAATCTCTTTCTGTTACAAACAGTGCAACAATAAATGGTTGAAACTTGCATACTTATTTAGACATTGATCTTAACATTTGTTGGTTTAAAATTATCTAATTTTTACATGAATCAGAACTAGAGGTCAATTAGACTTTATAGAGTAGCATAGCCCAGGCGGGGACACGTCATCAATGCAAACACTGTTTTTTGTTAAACTTTTGTTAGAAATGATCAACATAGTACTATAAGCCATTGAATCTAGTACAAGCTGTAAACTAAACAAAATGAATACAGATATTGGGATTGATTTGTGGGATACCAAAAGGGATCCTGCCATGGGATACCAAAAGTGATCCTGCCATTACCACAAAAGTGAACATTGCTTTTAAATTGCCTGTGATGATTATAAAAGTAAAGTTCCCCTTTCAAACCCTGCAATCTATAGGGCAGATGATGTTAAGGTTATCTGTTTCTTTAGCCAATGGTTTTCCCCAACTAAATTCAGGTACCTATTAGGACTCTGGGGTGCCCTAGAAATCCTAAAATTCAAAGTCTTCGAGGTTAGACCCCCCCCCCCCTCCCCACCCGGTTTTCAAGCCAAGCACTTAACCACTCAGCCCTATAATGGTTATGGACATTTTAAATTATGAATATTTGTACATTTTCCCTGCACTGTTTCAGCATTTTCATTTGACTTAGAGTCTTAGAGATGAAGCTCCGGATTACTTTTATAATGTAGAATTTCCCTTCTGTTTGCATTAATTCTTATTTACCTAAAAAGATGATTAGAAAAATGTATATACAAAAAACTAAACTAACAAAGAAATATTAAACCAAACAATCTGATGATTTCAAAGCTACAGAAAGTTTGAGCTTATTCAGACATTCTGTATAACTGTAAAACAAAAAAAAATTTGTCTTGGTAGGAACAACAGGATTTTTAAAATGTATTAATTTATTGTAAAAATTTCATCTGCTTTATTGTTTCAACTGGTGGAATGCCCAGAAAGAGTGTTTACCTGCTTTTATATTAAACAAAAGACACAATGCTGTTTTAGAAATCGGAATTTTGAGAACAAAGGGAAGCAAATGCTTATTTTATTTATCCCTTCCCCTTTTATCAATTTATTTCCTCCTCCTCAGACTGCAGTGTTCTTGTTGGTTATTTTAATGTTTTCATTTAAATAAAAGTAAAACCAAGGAAACTTGACTATTTTATATTTGTACCTATAGTCAAACATTTTAGATTATTGTGATCAAATAATAACTGTTTAAAACACATATATTTAGTGCCAAGTCAAATAAGTGTTTAAATCACATATATATTTAGTGCCAAGTCAAATAAGTGTTTAATACACATATGAATTTACTGTTAGGTCACAGTAATTATCAAACATGAACATACTAAGCCTCAGTTGTCTTATTGCTAAAAGTGCTTAAAATTTCTTTCTATTAATTTTTTAGTTGCAAGTTCCTTTAACTAGATTAAGATTGTATTATTGTTTTCTTTTAAAATATATAGGTGCTGTCCTCTGTGTGAGCACTAAATGTAGTAACCACTCACAGTCTTCTAGAAGTTTGTCTTCACTTCAGTTGTTTCTTTATTAAATCCTATTCTTGAGCAATAATGTATACACAAAAACTACAATACTAATATCATATCTCATGCTTACTGGCATTCTGATGGCATTCACCCGTCGATCAATGTTAAGCAGATTTGTTTTTTTTTTATCTCATAATTTCTCTTACTTCCTCACAGTTGTAATATTGAATGATACTAGCTTCTGGAACTCATATTGTTCTCTAAGAAGAGTTAATTCAATGTAGACAATTTTTTCTGAAGTAATGTAGCACAACGTCAAGATCTAGTTAATTATACCTAGCCTCATTATGACTAAGTGGTTAAGTAATAACATTTTAGTTATGCTACAAGACTCTTTTCTTTGTTTTACACTTAACTGATTTAATCAATAACAGAGACTGTCTTGAACTTACACAAGATGACTAATAATAATAATATAAAATCCATGTCATCTATTCTCAGCGCCCTTTTTCTTCTCTGACATCACACTCATCCATTCGCACTACTTCATATTCACACCAGTCTGACTTGAACAGTGGTTTCACTACATAACTTCATTTACATTAAAATCTTGGATTAGTAATACTTTGTTCAAAGTTTAAAAAAATAGAACACCATCCAATTCCATTACTTTTGTCTACTTCTTGAAATTTTAAAAAATAATTTTTCTCTTTTAAAAAGATGTTTAACATTCTTATCATCTCTTTATCACTCTATACTTGTTTCAATGAAACACTAAACATAATTCTGTCTGCTTTTATTTCTTCTCTAGCCACTCACCTGACATCCTGATTGTCTTTTGTTAACTTCTTGTTCTAGAGATCTTGGAAACAAAATTGTAACAAAATATTCTTCTCAGAATCTAATTATGTTTTGTTTTTTACTTTAAAAACAAAATTTCAACAAAATACCTTCTCCAAATCTAATTTTGTTTTTTGGGGGGGGGGGGCATTTTCCAGAACAATGCAATTTAGTCTGACCATTTTTTGGTTACCTATTTTGATATATAGAAAAATAAGATTTTCTCTTCGTAAAAACATGAACATGTATTTCATTACATGGAATATGATTTAAATGGAGATTTTCAAGTTGAACTACAATAAAGTCAAAGATGCTAAATTGAACTTCACTGTTGCCAACTAAATTAAAAAAAGAATTGAGTTAACAATATCTCAATGGGTGGTGGCAGTTGATCTTTGTATCAATCTATATATATAATTCTCTTCATGGCTCAAGAGTTTGGACACCTAGTAATGGAAATATCACTCTTTTTTATTTTTGCAAGTCGGACAGACTAGAGTTACCCTATGGAAAAAAAAAGGGGAGGGGGAGAAAAGTAGTATTCACCCGTCACTACATAGCAGGGCCGCCTTAACCATTGTGGGGCCCTATGCGAAATGGATTTCGCTGACCACGTTTTGGGTAGGAATATGGATAATATGTGAAAATTAAAAGTTTGTATTTGAAAATAAATTCGTCTTTACGTGCAGAACTACTTTATAGAACTACTTTACCAGCCCTGCGTGTAGCGAAGTCATACAGTATATCATAAGAATTCCATTACCTACAAAGATTTCGGGTATTGCATAATGCCGCTTTTTTAAAATCGTACGTAGGATCGACGTTTTCCATATTGAATGACACCCCAAAATGAAAATTTTTGTGTATATGTTTCAGGAGATTTGTTTTCAAAAGCTTTTAATAATTTCCGGAGATTTCCAGGACTTTTTCGTATATGTTGCCATTTCAGAAGATTTCCAGGAGCTCCTGGTAAATCAGGAGGCTGCGGGGAATCTGTTATTAGTAATAAAATGGTTTAATTTAATAATTTATACACCTAGAATTAGCGCGGGTCCTATGAAAGTGTGGATGCATAGCTCTTCTATATTACTGCTAGTTAGTGGACTTTTTGAAAAAGTTCTAAGTCATAGAGTGAAGCTCTAGTGCTTCTTCCTTATTGAACTTACTTTGTGTTACAAACAGAAGAGCTTAGACAATGTGAGTCTGCAGTGTTAACAAGTGAAACATATTTATCTTGTACATTAAAATATAAACAGCTCATCAACTTTTTCTTGGCTTTGTACATCAAATGCACCAAAAAGTTTGCTACTTATAGTATTTCCACCATGTATGAGAATCTCCCATCCAATATCATGTCGCAATACTAACTTCTCTAAAAGACCTCTAGCTCTATTCACTGTATATATTTTGTATATCATTAATAACTGGGTCCAGTTTGTGTACAGTATATATTTGATGTAATTTGATTGGTTGAGGGAAAAATTAAACATTTATAGATAGTGATAGTTAGATAATTAACATTAATTCTTTTTTCTTTTCCTTTTGCCATTTGATAGGGTATAAACCAAATTCTCTCTATGTTCTTAATAATATTTAGAAGTTTTTTAAATTCTAAAATTATAGAGATTTTTAAATAATTTTTTTTTAAAGCAAAAAGAATCAGTCATAACAAAGAAATGATTACAATTTGATTGGAACATAACTGAATTTTTAGTTAAAAAGCTAAGTTCTTGCTTATGAATTAGGGTTGTATTTTCATAGATCGTTTTCATTGAAGCTAATTGTTATTATTGTATGTTTTTTTTATTTCTTTCTGCACAGACCATTGAAGATCCTCACATTGGCGACCTTGGACTAGGCTTGACCAACCAGCTCAACACCATTCCTATGAGAGTCAACTTGCCGGGGCCAAAAGGGGACAGGGTGTAGCTATGACTCCTGACAGTTCAGCATCATCGGTCTTCCCGTCCTTCGTCTTGACTTCTCCAGGATCTGATAGTGGGTGGTGTCAGCCTACTTAACTTATCACTGCCTAGCGTGCTGATTGACTCTATTATTTTCATACACTGGCTACTTGGTCATAAGTTTATTTGACAAGACTGGATTTAATGAGATGCCAATGTCAACTTTTTCCTTTAGTTAGTTTTGTAGTCGTTTTGTGCATGTTTAAAACAAGTAGGACTTTATTTTGACAGCTTTTAATTCTTTGTAAGGTAATATACTGAAGGATATACAGACATGTAGCTTTTACTTTTGTAAATTTATACTCATTTTATAGCTGTTATTATTTATAGTCGTTCAATTATTTTCTTGAAATTTATAAATTTGTCATCAGGGATAAAATGACAACTACCAGACAACAACATTTCTGGCAACATATGCAAAATTATTTGTAAATAGATGTTAAGTATTAGAAGTGGGTGTTTTGTTTTTTTGAATAGGAAGTTTAATGCAGTAGATTGATCAGTAAGTCATCACTTTAGAGTTAATTTTGATATTTAAACTTTAAGGGGTTTTTAGAAGTAGTTAAAACCTAGTTGATTGTATAGTTTACTTAAGTTGTGGGTAAAATAACTAACTAGAAGTGTTCAGTTAGATTAAAAAACTGTGAATTGATTGATATGTTTGTAAAATGTTTTACATGTTTCGGATGTTCCTTCAGAGTTGAAGATAGTTTACTTCCTAGTCCAAACCTCCCGCAGGACGACGGGGGATGGGAGCGGGCAGGATTTGAACCCTCGACCATCGATAAATCCGAATGACAGTCCAGCGCGCAAACCTCACGACCAGGCAGCCATCCAATATGATTTGTGTAACTTGACAGAATAATCATGACATCAAATTGTCTTTTCTGCTTGGCATTTTTTTTTTAATTTAGAGGGAGATAAATGACCAGGAATACATTCCACTTAGCCTAGAGTTATCTGATGTGTTGGGGATTGCATTAATCTCTAACAGTGCTCAAATGAAGCATGGGGCAAATCCTAAAAAGAAGGCAGGTTTTTTAGAAGCATAGAAGCAAGAAAATTCTAATGACTGTAGATCATTACCACATCTGTGATTAGTATCTCAATTTGTTTTTAATCATTTAAAGAAGAGTTTTCCCCCCTTCCTCCTCCTCTTATCAAACTTGTCATTTGAAGGGTCTAGAGAAGTCTGTGTAGTACGTTTCAGCAAACAAAATACATCTTTTGTTAGACAACTTATTGTAATGTAGTGTTTCTTCAAAAGTATTTTGTATATTAATGTTTGACTTGATCAGATATTAAGAGTAGAAACCAACATGGACTAGGAAAGGAAAGTTTTGTACTTTTGTTTTTACAGAAAGATACACAATTCAGGAGGCACTGGAAGGATCTATTTATAGAAGTATTTAGGTTGTGCTTTCACAACTGGTGAGTAGGGCAGAGGAACTGCTTTGTCAAGATTGTATTGTACAGGTGATATCTCTTTATGTAATATATTATACTGACCAATGAGAAGACATTAAGTTGTTCACAAACTCGCTACCGGTACCGTAAATAATAAACAGTTTTAAGCAAACACAAGTTTGTCTCTTTCATATAATTTTCTTCTTCATGAAAAAATTTCTTTTTTCTTTCGATTTTAAATACAATAATTTGCTTGCATTAATTTGTATTATTTTTTTTTTTTTTACATATTAGACTTTTCAAAAGTTGAAGTTCAAATAGTTACCTGTTTCACCCCCACCCCCACCCTTTCTCTCTTCTTTTTTTAAAAAGTTTTTTTTTCAACAGAATTTTTGTCTTGTGTTTTGGAGTTTTAACAGTCTCTGTTCAAAGTCGCCACTATTATTTTTCTCATTAATCAGTTGTTTCATTTGTTGTGAGAACAAAACAAAACAAGCATTGCTTCTGACTGAAAACCTCAAAAATATTATCACAACTTTTCACATTTATTTCACGCTTGTTGTATTGTTTGTTAATCTCATTATTTCATTATGTTCATTACCTCCTTAAATTTATTATTATGTATACCACATTTATTTAAAACATTGTTTGTTATATAATTATTGAACATTTCTTTCTTTCAAAGTGGCTTTCATTAACAGAAAAATTACTTAAGAGAGATGTTTCCATAAATGTGTGTGAATGCTAGTTTTGTATTTTGTTTTAAGGTTTCAGCCAATTTTTTTTTTTTTTTACATTAATCAAAATATGATATAGTACATTTCTCAAGTATATGAAAAGAATGTGGTTAAGTTCATTTGTTACACAAGTCCATCAAGTTTTTTTTATATTTTTTTTTTGTAACACTATTGATACTATACAAATCATTTCTCATAGCCAGCTGTGATACAGAGAGTTGTATGATATCAAACCAAATTCATTGATTTCACTGTCATTTCCTTGAAACATTTTTAAAAACTTTTTTTTAGGGGTTGTATTACTTTAACAAGTACCGAAAATTTAAATGTATTTTGGTCAAATTAGAGTTTTACAGACTACTCTAAAGCAAACTGTTTCATTAGCATAATACAATGATTCAGAGAGGATTATTTGAACCAGAAAATATTTTTAAAATACATTAAAAAAATACAACAAAGCTTATATAAAGCGTACTTGTATCAATTAGTTTGGATCAATCATGTATTTAAATCTGTAATTGATCTAGACTAACAAAAAAAAAGCATTTGTAAAAATTTTAAAAAAAAATGGGGGGGGGGGGGGGGGGAAACAACCTGAATTCAAACTCATAGCTCAAGCCTTTTTTGGCTTCTCAAGCCAACTCTGTAACCACTCTTCTGGTGGAGTGCTTATGTACATGGAAGATTGTTTAGTTATATATTATTGTTTCTATAGTCTCGTCCTATCTTTCAGGTTTGCGTTCACTTTGACTCAGATGATGTGCTATAAAGGGGACTAATTCAGCTTTGACCACCATTTCAATCAATTAGAATTTCTTTCCCTTGTTAAAGATACCAAACAAAATAATTAATTACCAATAGTTAATTAAGTAATTGATTAATTATTTTTAATGATTCTTGTGTTGTCAGGTAAAAGAAATAATTTTGCAAAATTTCAACTTGATCCAAGATTGGGTGTGGGAGAAATAACATGTACAAACGTTTTACCAGACAGACAGATAGAGCAAGTTGATATAATCTTTGTAAAAAGGATAATTTTTTTTCCGACATACACAATTGGTCAAAGCAGTGATGTTTGTTTTTTTGTAGTGTAGTTCTACCACTTGAGATGCAATGTCTCAGTAGTTTTACTTTGTATATAGCCCCCATGTCACAAAGCCATTTAGAAATGCTAGCTTTCCAAATGATATTTAAAAGAAAACTAGTCAAATTATTTTGGTTTTTTTTTTAACATCACAATAATTTAAAAAATTGCTGTAGAGAGTTATAGGTTAAGAATTTGTTATAATATTCACTTTGATGAGTATGGTATTTTTGTGTGACTGGTCAAGAATCAAGTCATCTTGAAACTTTCCTTCTCACATGAACTGAAAGTATGGTTTAGACTTAAGATGAATTTTTAAAAATATATCCTTTAAATAGATGGATCGGGCATTTTATAGAGGAATTTTAATTTTTTTTAAAATCTAGTGATTAGGGTTTTGGTAGCTGAGAGGTTAGCACTTGGCTTCTGCACTGAGGGGGTCTCAAGTGGGAATCTTGATGAAGACTGGTATTTTGAACTTTGGATTTTTAGTGTGCCCCTGATTCCACCCAGCTTTAATGGGTACCTGACATACGTTGGAGAAGTAAAGGCGCTTGTGCTGACCACATAACACTCTTGTTAACAGTCATCTACCCCCATTGATAGCTAGGTCTAAAAGAGTTATTTTTTTCCCTTGTTAAACAAAAAATGTGGTGATTTGATTGAAAACAAGTAAAATGTTGACAGGGCCTGAGAACAGCTGTATATGCAACACTGAGCATTATTGTTGTTTTAAGATACACTGCAGTGGTGGTAGTCAGCAGCTAGATTTATGAAGCTATTTGTATAGAGTTATTTTTTATAACTAAATAATATGCATGCTACTTTTGTGAATGTTTATTTACAAGGGGGTTTCCATCAATGAAGACTATGATTGATTTATTTGGATAGTCTCCCCTATTGCAGGATTAGCTTTTCGAGGTTTATTAAAAAAATTTTTTTAAATATTTGTTATGTATGCCACTACTTTCATTGTAAGGTTCAGGAGATTTGGGCCTGGAATTAAATGAAACAAAACCTGACATTCTCATGTATATGTATCAACATGTTGAAGCAAATCCTTTGATAACTTCCCATTAACAATGTCTAGAGCCACCCTGCACATGGCTACACTCTGGGCCAGAGTCCTATCCCCCTTTCTCTCTATTGCCCTTTCACTTTATTGCCACAGTCTCATATAGTTGTCAGACTCATGGCCTACTGAACCGCCCCCACCCTTTCTGTACATTAAATGCCCCCTCTCCATACATTAAAAGCGATTGATACAGATGCACTTTGTTCTAAATTAGTTACTGTCGATAACTTCCATTACATAACACTTTTTTTTCCCCTTTTATTTGCATTGTTTTAAATGCACAAAATTGGTTTCTGTTATTTGAATGTCATGCCACTCCATTGTGACAATTTTCTGCTCATTTCTTTATGCAATGTGTACATTATAAAGTTTTATTTCTTTACCAACTAAACTTAACTTTAAAAAAAAAATTACTTATACTATTGATGATATTGTTTAATTTTTTATCAATGGAACAGTCATGTTATTAACATTCTACTGAACATAGAATCTGCACATTATTTCTACAGTAATGTTTATTCTGTATATTTGTATTTTTTTTTAAGAAACAAATCTTTATGAGTTAGTCAAGTTAAGAAACATAAATAAATAATTAAGATATTTAATAGTTCACATATTCATGAAGGTCTGCACCAATATTTTTGAACATTAAAAATGTTGCCAATTTATAACATCTAGCGATGCTATGAGTTTCTATTATTTATTAATGTGATTGCAGTAGTAGTAGTATCTCATACAATTACATCTTTGAATCATTTGACTTTTTTTTATCAACCTTTTGAAAATTTTATTAGCTTAACATCACAAGTTTTTGTCCAAAACTTGATTTTAACAATGTATGGAGAGCTACCATGATCCTATTACAGACAGAGCAATCTTTAAGGCAAATTTTAAGAACAAGATTTACAATTTATCCAAAAAAATAAAGATTTCCCAAGTTATTTGTATAGATCTACTTTATATTACTAAATACTATGTGTGCAACTTTTGGTGAATATTTTGATAAAAGAAATGTGTTTAATGTAAACACCACAAAATGCATTTTTTTTTTAAAGTATAATTTCAGTGGACTGCATCTTGGTGTTCTAATTTATTTCCTTTATTGTTTATGTTTAATTTGCGCTTGTTATTGTAGATTAAAATATGAATCAATCAGTACCAGGCACTTTGATTCATCATGCATTTGTTACTTTTAACAAATAAAAAGAAAGACATATTTTCAGTCATGACTGTCTTCTATTTACACACACAGTTGACAGTGAAATGGGAACAAATCCCAACAGTAAGTAAACTCAGTGGATCACAGAAAGATACTTCATCAACAGTATATGGCTTCCTTCAGCCGCCACGTGACTATGAGGGATTTAATAGGAGAAGAGTGCCAGGCCATTAGCTATGATCGGTAAGATGTTGCCCACACATTAGTCCATACTACAAAAAACTGGCAGAGGTGTAGTTCACATAAGCCATAGTTGTTTCTTTTTCGCTTGTGCATTGGGGATGATTACGTTCTTTTAGCAATAAAATACATTAACATAGAAAAAGAAGAAATAGAATATGGAGAAATGTAGGAGGCAATATAATATTAACTAAGAAAAAGACAGGAAGTGGAAGAAAAGCAAGATAAGCGATAACTGTTGCCAAATAGCTCAAAATTTGTTTTATTAATGCTTGTTACTTGCCCATTTTTCCGCAAGGTTGTCATTGCCGGAAGTGGTGGTGGATGTCAGCACTCCACGACCTATAAAATGCTTCCTAATGGCATGCGTCTCAAATAGCCTCTGACAACCAGTCCAACTCCTGGCCTTCACGTGTGGCTCAGATATTGGGTCCGGCGAAACTGAACTCACTAACAGGAGAAGGGGAAAGGCGAATACCTGGCGCCTTAATCAGTAAGCTTAGGGCAGGAGGCGTTAGCCATGGCTGGCTACCCACCAAGGAGAAGGAAAACTCTGAATTCAAACATCTGTTGCCTTGCAGCTATACCCAATCATGGGAAAGGCTTCGGGAGTCAACCCTGAGGAAAAATCAGGAGCTGGCGACCCTAAGGCAGTTTGCAGCACCCAGTGCTACACTCTGGCAGAACCTGCGAAGCCGCTGACCCCCAAACTGTATCGGCACTGCCATTCCTTTGGATACATCAGCTGCGTGGAGAGGGGGGAACTGATGTGTGGGCGACATCGTTCCGACCACAGCTATTGCCCAGGCATTTATCTCACTTGTGATTATCCATAGTCGCTTCGAGACTGAAATAGGCCATATACTTGTGCATTTGTTTTTCGATATATTATTAATTGCGACACTGTCATGTGCAACTAATGGAAAAGTAAATAAGAGTTTAAAAATTCCCAACAAGCAAAATAAAAAAAAAATACTTAAAAAAAAAAATAAAAACAAAAACAAAGCTTATTTAAGTGTATCAATCATGTATCAGTCATGTCATTAAATTTGCAATAGATATAGACTAGATAATAAAATTGTGCGATTAGGAATATTTTTACCCATTGTTTTTGTTTAGCGCAATTTCATGCTTTTAGCTTTCTCAATACGCTATGATCCTATCACTTGTCTGGACCAGTTGGAAAGGGGTGGGGGAGAAAGAACGGGGTATCTGGGTGATTGTTTTTTAAATGTATTTATTTTAAAAAAAGTGAACGACCTGAATTTGAACTCGGGGGCTAAAGCCTTCTCATGCCAACACGGTGACCACTCAGCTAGCGAAGAGCGTATGAACATGGAAGATGACCTATAAAGGGGACTTATTCAGCTTTTACCACCACTTCAGTCAAGTACAATTTCTTTCCATTGTTTGAGATAACAAAAAAAAACAACAATTAATTACCAATAGTTAAGTAACTAATTGGTTTGTTTGTTCTTTATTGGTTCTTTTGTTGTCAGGTCAAAGAAATAATTATACAAAATTTCAGCTTGATACGAGATCGGGTGTGGGAGAAATAAAGTGTAGAAACATTTTACCAGACAGAGTATATATAAGCTTTGTAAAACTATATAGGCTACACGAATAAACATCTTAGCAACGATTTTGATTTTGTGTAGGCTATATTAGATACAGTAAAAAGGGAGCTACTTAGAATTATCCGTCCCTAATGTTAATTTCCGCAGTGAAAGTGTATAATTATATACATGTATTCGTGAACCTACAATGTATTATGATTTGGAAACATTGTTGGACTATGTATGTGAGTGTAACCATTTACGTCTCTGGTATCTGCATATGTTTATAAAGTCTTTCTGAAGATTTCAAAAAAAATAAATTTACAAAATAAGACAAAATTTGACATTCTGAAAGGGATGTCATCGCGTGCCTTCCTACATGCGGTATGAGCTAGACTCGAGAGCGTAACAATTTAAACAAACTGGAACAATGGACCTCATTCACCAATCGTAAACAAACAACATTTAGCCTCTTCTATACAAATTACGATCTAATTTTTAATACACAATGGCTATCACGTAACAGTTTTTTTTGTTTTATCAATATTATCACGTGACTAAATGTTGTTTGTTTACGATTGGTGAATGAGGTCCATTAAAAAACTGGAACAGACACAAAATAGAGCAGCGAGATTCATAACAAACGAATATTCACATTTGACTAGAGTAACACCATTAGTAAAATCACTAAATTTAGAAAGCCTTCAGGATAGAAGACTTAAAAGTAAAGTAGCAATTATACATAAAACACTGAACTATAATCTTCATATACAAAAATAAAATTTAATAAAAAACTCAGAAAGGCACAAAGATAAAGGCACATTCCTTGTTCCATATGCTAGGACAAATTTGTACAAATGCTCCTTCTTCCCTATTGCTATGAGAGCATGGAATGGGTTACCTGAGCTAGCCAGGAAAACCAGTGACATGGCAGAATTTAAGTCATTGGTTAATATGCCTGACTGAATGCATGACACGTAGGACGTAATCATTTTCTTTTTTAAAGTAACGTCTGTATGATAAGAAGGAATTACAAAAGTTATTAAACAAACAATCAATTTTAATGCCCTTTAAGTACAATGTCAGTATTCATAAAAAAAATAACAACAACAACAAATGCCAGTTAACAAATCGTGACTAAAGGAAAAAAAAAGTAGATTAAAAAAAAAGTAACAGACATTTTTCTTATCTCTTTAATTGAGTTTAATCAAAACAAAAACTGCCTGTCAAGACGCTGAAGTAGTCAATCACATAGTAGGTTTCGTTTTTTAACTCGCTGCATGGTCGTGTGGATCGCGTTTGGACTGTCGTCAAAATAGTCCCTGTTCGTACCCTGTCCGTCGCCGTGCTACAGGAAGTTATGCTAGGATGTAATAATATTCATTTCTGAAGGGGCATCCGAAATATATATATAAACTATTGTTCATCTGTTCCACAAGTCTACTACCTCGATTCTTTTACCAGTCTTTATATTTCCTGATTTTGTTAGTTCTGTGTATCTTGGCTGTAGGATCTATTATACAAACCATTCACATAGTTCACCATTCATCAAAGATTATATATAGATCTAGCTACAAGAGCTGACGCCTTGTTGGCTTTGATATTTTAGTATCGATACTCCAGCTTTTTGAAAGGCCGGCAGGTCTATGAAGTGCTCCGGTCAAAGTAATCCGTAATCAGCTTATATGCTAACAATTTATGCCTATGTTAAAAATTGGATAAACGTGTCAGTTTTTCATGCGTGCAAAGTTATTTATATACGTTGGCATAACCAAACCAATCCTCACCATTTTTAATAGCGTAACTACAATGGTAGAGTTGATGATTTTTATTTTTAGAAAACTGAAATAACTGAAGAACTATATATTTAAAAACTATGTTTGAGCGAGACCATTTGTTATAGAAGGCCTCGCAACTTACCCTCGACGTTTAGCCGAAATATTTTTAAAAAGGAATATCAATTGTGAATAATATGTTCCAATATTTAGCAACTATCACTTTTTTAATTGTCAGAGTTTCCAAAAGTACATTTTTTTTTCACTTGAGTGTCACCCCCCGCCCCAAATGGGTGTCACCGGTGCTGACCGCACCCCCGCACCCACCTAGTGACGCCACTGCATGTATGGAAACTTCATCTAGATATTGTAGTACCTTACTAGTGACAACATTAGAACATAAAGAAATGGTCTGACTCTAGTGGCAAACATTTTATCCAAACAGTTTCCAGGCTTCAATCTTCTGTTTTCTACATTGGTCTGACTCTAGTGGCAAACATTTTATCCAAACAGTTTCCAGACTTCAATCTTCTGTTTTCTACATTGGTCTGACTCTAGTGGCAAACATTTTATCCAAACAGTTTCCAGACTTCAATCTTCTGTTTTCTACATTGGTCTGACTCTAGTGGTAAACATTTTATCCAAACAGTTTCCAGGCTTCAATCTTCTGTTTTCTACATTGGTCTGACTCTAGTGGCAAACATTTTATATAAACAGTTTCCAGACTTCAATCTTCTGTTTTCTACATTGTCTTTCAGTTCTCTTCTAATCTTTATCTTCAGATAAGTATTCAAAAGTTCCAAAAGACAATGACAACCTTTGATCTTTAGGAGACTTTATGCAAAAATATAAAAAGCCTGGGAATGATATGTATATAAATATATAGGTCACTAGTGTAAATGTGATTATTTACTTTTTAAAAATTTTACTTCTTAGTTAAAAGTCCAGACGTAGCCACTAAATATTTAGTGCACGAAAGTGAGCGAGACCATCGCCATGTATTTAGCTCTCTGCTTTGTTGTTACCCTTGCTGGAATAAATGCTGTGCCTCTGACATCAGGTACGAAAGACTGTTATTTTGATCCCCATTTTAAAAAAATATTCATAGTTCAACAAACTGATTCTGATACGAATTTTATTCTGATAAAAAAAAAAGGGGTTGACAAACTATATAACGGCCGCAAGCATGCAAAGAGCAATCCATAATTAATGAATTTTCGGAGTGGTGATTACTTATTAAAAATAGCCTTGTTGATATCTATGTGATCAAAGTAATACCAAATCAACAATGACATGTTGAAACTATTTGACACCAGTAAGGTTTATGCCTTGTACTTTAGTTTCCTATATTGAACCTCATAATAATAACAAGCTAAACATATAAATACTTTAAAAAAAAAACATATTGTGTCTCATAATTATGTAGAAGTTATTTCCCCTTTTCGATAACAAACAAAATTATAATAATCAATAATTAATTGACTAATTGATAATTTAAAAAAGAATAAATTCGAGTTTTGTAAGGTAAAATAATAATTGTTTAAAGCTTGATCCAAGAATGGGTGTGTGAGAAATAACGTATGCATTTCTCTAGAGGAATAATACTCCACATATTTAGCCATAACACTGTACCGGTATACTAAAGAATTAAGATTAACCTTGCTGGTATCAAACATAATAATTAGTAATCAGTAATAAATTGACAATATGTTTATTTTTTATTCATTCATGTTTTGTGGGGTACAATAAACAATTGTGTAAAGTTTCAACTTGATCTAAGAATGGGTGTGGGATAAATAACGTGTTCAAAAATTGTTACCAGACAGAGTGGGTTTATATATAATTTGTAAAAAGCACATGTAATGTAACGAACAATGAAATATTAATAGCCTGTGCCTAGCTAAATATGGACGTAAATTAGGAATAAATGAACACTACAATTTCAGGTGGAGTCTCAACAGAATTATACGGCGATCCATTAACCCACGATCAGATCATACAACTTATCAAAGATCACAGTGAGTATCAATTGATGTAGGCTTGGCTAGGCCATTTCATTATATGAAGCATGTAGGTCTGCGCTTGATTGATAATTAAGTGATATGGGGCAATTAGGACTGGGCTTACTCATACTCATAATTAAGTGATATGGGGCAATTAGGAACTGGGCTTGATTGATAATTAAGTGATATTGGGCAATTAGGACTGGGCTTACTCATAATTAAGTGATATGGGGCAATTAGGAACTGGGCTTGACTGATAATTAAGTGATATTGGGCAATTAGGACTGGGCTTGACTGATAATTAAGTGATATGGGGCAATTAGGACTGGGCTTGACTGATAATTAAGTGATATGGGGCAATTAGGAACTGGACTTGACTGATAATTAAGTGATATGTGGTAATTAGGACTGGGCTTACTCATAATTAAGTGATATGGGGCAATTAGGAACTGGGCTTGACTGATAATTAAGTGATATTGGGCAATTAGGACTGGGCTTGACTGATAATTAAGTGATATGGGGCAATTAGGACTGGGCTTGACTGATAATTAAGTGATATGGGGCAATTAGGAACTGGACTTGACTGATAATTAAGTGATATGTGGTAATTAGGACTGGGCTTGACTGATAATTAAGTGATATGGGGCAATTAGGACTGGGCTTGACTGATAATTAAGTGATATGGGGCAATTAGGACTGGGCTTGACTGATAATTAAGTGATATGGGGCAATTAGGACTGGGCTTGACTGATAATTAGGTATATGGGATATGAATTACTAAGAATAAATGGTTCCACCGATTCCATTTACTACGAATCGATATGTAACTTGTAAATATACCATGTAGGTAAATACAAAGTAAAAACTTATTATAAATTCGATCTGCAATTTGTGTTGAAAGTTAAAATATTTGCATCATGGGAGTTGACCCTTTCACTCCGAGGTCATATGACACTTTGGACATATTTTCAGAGATAGTTCTTATGTGCAGTTCAGGTTTACTTTTGAAATGGTAATGGAGTAGATCTATGCCATTTAAAGTTTCCCACATAGTATATTGTTAATGTAAACATGCCATGAGCCAAGGTTTGAATTTAACGGCCACACTTGATCTTGCAGTGAATAATAAAAGACAGCAGTTGTCTCTGTATGGCGACCCTCTGACCCACGACCAGATCATACAGCTCATCAAAGACCACTGTAAGAAATGCTTTCGTGTTTGTTTTTTCTTTAAATATAGTTCTCAAAAGAGCTAAAAGGCTAAACAAAGTTAGTGGCCTACATTATGATAAGTGCTAAAAATATTTAAAAACAACAACAAAGCTTATCTAAAGGGGAAGAACTCCGTCCTTAAAACTATATATCTACCAATAATGTACAAGTTATTTCACATTAATCGATGTCAAAAAAAAGTAATTAATTACCAATAATTATTGGACTAATTGAGTATTTTTGTTTATTGCTTCATGTTTTGTTAGAGGCAATAAATAGCCCTAAGTAACCTATATAAACACCAACGTCATCGTCTGTCCCTTGACTTTCGTCGTAAAGGTGCTGGGGACAGTTTGCGTAAACAAATCCCACCACTCTTCCCGGTCAGCTGGCAGGATGCCAAGAGAGAAGCCGGTCCATTCTTTTATGTTGTCCAGCCAGCTTTTCATTAGATGACCCTTTCTTCGTGCTCCATCTACTGTACCTTGATGAATGACTTTTGATAGTGAGTCATGTCTTGACCAAACCAGCTCAGCTTTAGTTTCCTCACAGTATAGTATTTAGGAGTTCCTCCTATCTGCCAGCCAGAGAGTTGACTTGCAAAAGTAGAAACTCAGTTGTCTTCTTTTCCTGATACCCAGCATTTTTCTGTAGCATTTACTCTCAAAAGCTTGGATACTTCTTTCAGCCCCAGCGTCCAAGCTTCACAACCATATAGTAGTACAGAGACTACTAGTGAAGAATACATACATGATTTTATTTCACTGGCCTTTACTTTTGCATTCATTTGATCTTAACCTTGTGTTAAAATCAGCCTTTTAATCAATTTTCTTTTGCAGTGAACACCAAGAGACAACAGTTGTGGGAAAACCCTCTAACCCACGATCAAATCATTCAATTGATTAAGGACAATAGTAAGTATTTTGACTATTGAGAAAAGCAACATTTAGACATATTTTAATATGTTCCTATTCAAATGTAAATAATTATTAAAATGCTGATATTTTGTAACCAACTCTGTTTTGGCTTGAAGATTCTCAAAAATTATAGCTTGGTAGGCCTGCTAGCACATAGTCTAGAGAGTTGGTTAGTTTTCAAAAAGTTCTGACTACGTCCACGCAGACTTCACGTGCTGTATTTTTAAAGGAAAGCAACAACAAGGCATAGGGAAAATAGGACAAGCTATATATCCAATGTAGAGAAAGAGTTAGGCCCCTTATAGTACACATCTGACTGTCTCCTTTTTTTTCTCTCAAGTTTCAACAACCAGAAGAGACAATCTCCTGCAGTCTGCTGCATACAGACAGTTGATCCAACATGTCTACGGTAGGTCTGAATGGCGTAGCATATTTCCATTTTAGTATATTTTAAAGGTTTTTGATAGTTGATTTACTTTGCTGCATGCGATTTAGATTGTGATCACTTTGGTGCGTGTTCGAACCTTGCCCTCCTGTGCAGGAGGTTTTGATCTAACAATCTTCACGTTCTTGATGGCAAGGATTGGAAGCTTGGGATCAAAGTTCAACTTTCAACGTTATTACCACTAAAGTCTTCCAATCATCCTTTGAGATCCTACAAGCTCTGTAGTGTTAGGGCACGATTAGGAATTTGTCGGGAAAAGTTATTTGTTTCGTATAAAAGGGAAAGTTTGGACTTAGAGACAATGACGCGACTAGTAAAAAACAAGACTAGGATTTTAGGAAGAATAGCGAAATGTCATCAGACTAGTTTTGACGGCTGTAGAGAGAGGCGGTTTTTTATGAATGCAGAGATTTAGTTTGACGACATTCGACAGTTCCCTTCGTTATTATTAAACTTCTTATTCGACATTCGCTATCAGCGTCGACTAACTTATACTATTGACCTTTCGCTTGTATTATTTGATTTCGTTATTTGAGAGTTACATCTGTTAGACGTATCTGCAGAAGACACAGCGCGGAAGAGCCTAACAGTAGTCTATATATTATGCTAAAAGCTCAGAAGCTTCCTGCAGTCCAGCGAGATTGAAACTTATGACCTTTCCTCACAGCTGGCATTTCATTGAAATAATGAATATATATTTTTAAATTAAGCTTTTGGTTTTGTTCCAAAGATAATCTTATTTGGAGAGATGAAATGTTGTCAGCGTAACAGATGTGCCCACCCCCCTTCCCCATGAAACGCTTTAAAGGCTAGCTTAGGCGCTAACTTGCTTTAAGAAAGTACCTGGCAGCAAGGGGGCTTTCGAACGAGACGGAGGTTTCTTACAAAGGTCAAGGTAGACATTTGAGACCAAAAGAAAATGCGATGTCAGACGGAGACGGAGAAAATTTAAATCGATCACCATGGCACCATCGGACAACTGTTGAGTCTGTGGTCAATTATGTAGGTCGCAAGTGGGACTGCGTAGCCACAGGAAATACTGTACTTCTCGGACTCGAAGAAAAGCCTTTTTCTTCTTCTTCTTCTTATTATTATTATATTGTTATTACTTGTGACTCCATTGTTCACTGTAAACGTCCGCATTCATTAGAAGAAAAAAAATTCATTGCTAATTGTCTTCCTTTTTTTCTTGTTATTCTAGATCAGGGGTTCTCAACCTGTGGGTCGCGACCCCCTTAGGGTTCGAATGACGATTTGCCTGGGGTCGCCTAAGACCATCGAAAATATGGACAGTTATTGTCTATTCATCTATTGTTGTAGCCTATGTGTGTGTGTGTGTGGGGGGGTCGCGGCAAAGTTGGGGATTGTAAAAAAAAGGGGTCGCCGAGCTTAAAAGGTTGAGAACCGCTGTTCTAGATTCTAGACTAACATTTAGCCAATGTTTAAAGTTATCTACACAAACTTTCTTTCTTGATTCCAACGTTCAGTTTTTAAGTTTTGATCTTTACACCTGTACTCTTGAATATTATCTTCTGTCTTATCTTGAACAGCTAGCAAACACTGTTACATTAGTTCACTGTGAGATTTGTAGGTCAAAGCTCATCTGAAACATCTGTTGGCCGCCTTTTTACTCCTTGCACTTACAAGACATTTTGTAGTTGTCCATTCTTTTTATTGTTAACAAAGAAAGAGTTGCCAAACTAGGTGTATTGTGCTTAAATGTTTGTCCTGTAGTGTATGTTGTGTCTCTTCGGATATTAAATATAACACACACAAAACCTTATCAATGTTCTTTTAATTTTAGAGTGCTACGAAGTGCACATAAATTAACCTTTTAAAGTACATGGCTTATCAACATGTTCTATATTATGTACACAGTAGCATATTTAGGCTTGAAAAGGCCCTAAGCTATTAGAGATATGGGGCCCTTTGGGTGCCATTTATAAGTCCAGTGATATATTTCAGTGCTAAATATTTATTGGGTGGCTATAGCCTATGTTGCCTACAAATAAATCCGGTCCTGTATGTTCACAAGAAAAAACAAAATGGCCAGCTGTGCTGGATGTTCAAAATCTGTAGGTAGCAGCTGGGACTGCGTAGCCACATGAAATACTGTACTTCTCAGTAATTTTCGGACTCAAAGAAAAGCCTTTTTATCATTTATTATTATTATTATTATTATTATTTGTGATTCTATTGTTTTCTGTAAACGTCCGAACTCATTAGAAAAAATTCATTTCAAATAATCTCCCCTTTTTCTTGTGATGCTAGAGCAGTGGTTCCCAAACTTTTTGTCTCGTAGACCCCTTGCCATGTTTTCTGGTTTTTGGTAACCCCCGTGCTTAACTTGAATTGCATTTTTTGCGAATTCATCAAATTTTTATTTTTAAACTTATTTCTAGCTGTAGTGAGTCGAAGAGTGAGTTGTAGACCCCCGTGGACATCTCATAGACCCCCAATTTATTTTTTCACTTTCGTAGACCCCTTGGAAGTCTTCGTAAACCCCTGGGGGTCTATATAGACAACTTTAGGAATCACTGTTCTAGAGAAAAATTTAGCCAATGTATACGGTTATCTTTTACAATCAATCTTTCTTGACTTCGCCACATATGCAAATCTCAAATGAGTCCGAATTCATCATAATGTTTTATTATTATTATTATTATTAAGAATTTTCTTTTTTTTTTCATTCTTTTTCAGGTACTATAAATCCTTTGATCTCAATATCAACAATTGATCAACCCTTTTGGTCAGCTCTGATCCACGACTTAGGCTACCACGAGATCTTAGATATACTCGGAGAGATCTGGAAAGTCCGTTAACTTCAGAGGCATGTTCTGGGTTTCTGAATAGTTAAAGTCATTCGAGGTTCTGCTTGGGGGATGCTTTTCAGTTGACATTTCTAAACATTTTAGTGTTCTTTTTTTTTCTTTTTACGACATTAAATATTTAACGCGATAACAATCTTTTGTTAATATGTATTATTACAAATATTTTGTGTCGTTGTGGTAAAACAGCCGCAATGCTACAATGATGTTTACTTTAGTTTGTTTGTTTTACATGTTTCGTATGTTGTGTCAGATTTTGAAGAGAATTACATCCTAGCCCTAACGTCCAGCAGGACAAAGTGGATATGTCATCGGGCAGGGTTTAAATCCACAGACCATTGAGACCACCGAAAGACAGTCCAGAGCGCATACCACACGACCAGGCAGCCATTTATTCGCATTAAATATTCTACGAAGTCAACTTTCCTTGTTATCTAAACTGTTTTTTTTTTTCTAAAATAAAAAAAAAATATCCAAAGCAAAACGAACATGGTAAAAATATTTTTCTTTTCTCTTCTAGTTTCTGAGATCTGAGTGTGACAGACGGACATTTTGCACAAACCTAATAGCGGCTTTTCTCCTTACGGAGGCCGCTAAAAAACACTCACTTTTCGTGTATTTCTGATATTTGTAGGCCTAAATGTTCTGAAAATATTAGCGGTTCCATAGCTATTAATTTCCACTTCTGACATCAAAAGTATGTCACCTAACATGTATTAAAATTGTTCTGCTGGTACATCAACATCTTTTAAATTGTTGTTCTTCAGTTGGTCATTGGAGAATTGCTTCAGTCTTTATGTCTTTGAGAAGGTATCGCTAAGCGTAGCAAAAAAAAAAAAAGTCAGTTTAGAGCAGCACTTAAAAGTCACTGACAACTGACGCAAGACCAAAACTTGTCTTCGTTTCTGATTTTGTTTGGCTGTTTACTTGCTTTCAATATCTTAATGGCTGAAACCCAAGCATTAAGAGGCAATGAATGGCTTGAGGGTAGAGGGCAGGGGAGAGAACAAGCCGGAGAAAGCCGTCTGCAAGCGAATTGAAGTAGAAGCAAAGAGGAGACCACCACTAATCATCACATTACGATCGCATAAATAATTAAAGGGCAAAAACCTGACAAATCCGATGATCTCGCTGCTCTCCCCTCGCCCCCCTTCGCCGCCCCCTCCCCTTTCCATCACGCGTCTTCCGCTGTGCATTTCTCGTTTGTTTGTATCCAATAATCGGGCAATAATCGAGGGACAGCCCTTGTCGGGGTTCAAGTGGCCCTGCCGACCTGTACAAGTTCTCACGGGCCACACAGAAGAGCAAAATTGGGGGCCACTTAGCTCGGGGAGTTTTTTAAGCCGCTCGTGTGCGTCTGTTAATAATAATAATAATAAAAAAATGGATGCGTTTGTTTGCTTGCTTAAATTTATCCGACTCGGTTTCATAATGTTAATTTAAACGTGATCTCGTCTCGTGTTTCCGAGATCTTCCATTATATTAAATCACCTAAGTTACAGCCATGTTCTTTTTAAATGACGTCATAGTTTCTTTAAAAATAATATTTAGTATAATAATTAAGTATTTTTGTATGAAATATAAATTACTCGTCGACCGGCGGCGTAGCATACGCCTCTATTTTGCAGGGCCGGCCTTACGTCACTGCAACCTATGCGACCGCAGTGGGCCCCGCACTTTCATAGGACCCGAGCTAATTCAAGGTGTATAAATTTTTTAATTAAACCATTTTATAACTTAAAACAGATTTCCAGCGCCCTCCTGTCGATTTACCAGGAGCTCCTGGAAATCTTCCGAAACTGCAAAAGATACGAACAAGTCCTTAAAATATACGGAATATATAGACAAAAATTGTCATTTGGGGAGTCATTCAATATGGAAAACGCCAATCCTACGCGCGATAAATAAAAAACGCATTTTGCATTAGCCGTAATTGTGTAATCTGGTTAAAGAAGCTTCTCGCGCCTCTGACTAATGAAGATTTACTTGAGGTTTACAATTCTCAAAGATAGATTGAAACATTTGGTAATTCTTGCAATTGAGCGTGACCTATAGAGGAAACAGAATTATCATGATATACTGTCTGACTTTGCTACACGCAATTCTGTAAGTAGTAAAGAATGAATAAAATGCATAGACGAATTTATTTTCTAATACAAAATCTTAAATTTCACTTATTGACCGCTTACCTACCCAGACTTGGCCCCGCGAAATCTGTTTCGCATAGGCCTCACAATGCTAAAGTCCGGCCCTGCTATTTTGTGACGGGTGAATATACATAGTAGATTACTTGTTCTCTTTCCATGACTTCTTCGTCACAATGTTTAAGTCCGGCTCTACTATTTAGTGTTTGTAAAATGTTTGTTTGTAAAATGTTTACATGTTTCGGATGTTCCTTCAGAGTTGAAGATAGTTTACTTCTTAGTCCAAACCTCCCGCAGGACGAAGGGGGGTGGGAGTGGGCAGGGTTTGACAGTCCAGGGCGCAGCCATCCGTAGCGACGTGTGAATACCCACTTGTTCTCCCCCCCCCCCCCCAATTGATTTTTTCGTGGGGTGACTATCCGCAGAAATAAGAGAGTGATCTTTCCTTTACTTCTTGCTCGACAAAACTGTTTAGGGAAGAAGAGAATTATATATAGCGATGGCTACGATTTTATTAGTGTACTAATACTAGCAAGGCTAGTGACCCT